>NC_137466.1:81939352-82539352 GCF_964235325.1 Thermobia domestica
GAAGTGCCGTCTTGCTGTTTTTGCGACATCCGTTAGATGGGCAGCTAGGGTAAGGCGGCGGTCCAGCAGCATGCCTAGGTACTTGGCTTCTTGTGGTTGCCGCGAGATGCTCATAGGCTTTCTGGTGAAATAGGCGAACAAGAAACGCAATACTGTTGTTAACAGCCGCACGAACAGTTTCCCTGCATTCCCAAGGCTTTGGAGCTCTTAGTTTTGAGATTAGCTTCGTATATTTTTTGCCATTTTTTCATACTAAAAACAGCAATTCTTGTGGCAAAAAGAAAAGATTGACAGAGGATGTAAATGCATGGAAGCATCTCGATATGTAAAGTGATGGTAAGGACGCTGCTTACATATCCTCGAAGCTCAAAATAATTTCTTGGATTTGCGCTTAATATTTTCCCCCTTTTCTTACTCTACTGGTTCAGTCCCGTAGCCAGACCACTACCATGATGGGGGCCAAAATAATATTTTGGGATCTAATTTAATTTCACCACGCCGTTATTATAAAATACGATTTTGTTAAATTAGCTGCGTTGCATACTATACGAACAAAAGAATTTAAAGTATATTGAATAATTATCACAGTTTAATTTGACTATTTTAACAGGTTCTGAAAATTGAAAATTAATTACAGAATGAGTACGTAATTCTGTCTAGTGAATATATAGTATGCCTGCTTGTATAAAAGAAAAGTATCTGTGACTTCCTTGAAGAGAGAGACAAAAGACATTAAAAAAAAATATATCGGAGCAGCCAGAATAGCATGGTAAATTTAATACTGTTTCTGAGAAAACACTTGAATATCTGAAAACAAGAAATATTGAATTCATCCCTCCTTCAGCGATACAATGAATCGTTGTCAAGTTAAAGGACAGAATTATAGAAACTTCCAGGATAAGAGAGCGGTCAAGTTAATTAATTAATAATAAAAAACTTCGTTGCTTTTGTTTTGGAGAAACAATGGACAGGAAATACTAAAATCTAAATTGGGTTATCTATAATATTCCGCCCTACCGTAAAGTGGAATTTATTGTTTTTTTTATTGTTTCCAATAATCTAGAATGCTTATTCTTTTGGACATAAATTTATTTAAAAAAGCAACTGAAAGTTTTAGAGGAGTGGAATGTTGTAGTGAGGGGGTTGAGCCCTCCTGGCTACTCCATAGCTACGGGTCTTTACTGATTTAAGCTAACAAACAGCAATTTGTTATTTTTGATTGTAATGTCTGCCATTTTCAATGAACTGTCGAAAAGCATGGATATCATAAGAACATATAGATTATCTTAATTCTCGAGAACCATTGTTTCCACGTAATTCGTCAGCGCCACGTGCAGAAAATAGGCCACACCTCAACATTTGACACATAAAAAGAAAACAAAAGTCCTTTCTCTGGCGTATGAAAATAAATGCTGCTAAGTCTGTGTTTTCTATTGTGTCAGTGTGTGTTTGTGTGTGTGTGGGTTTTGTTCCAGTCCATTTATCATCATTATCTTCCACAGTTCTTTCAGCTTTTATCTTTCGTTTGCATGCATAGATGGCTTTAGGTCATAAATACTCTTCTCCGCGATACGATAATCTGATCAAGAGACGTGAAGTCTTTTTTCTTCCTCAGTGTAATCCGACATAAAAAAAAGGGAAGAAACAGAAGAAGTTTTGTAATACTGACCTAATCCTGCAGCAGTAGTCTACTTTCTTGTGGAATATAAACTTAGAACGAAGTAGAGGTTTAATGATTCAATAGACGTTTAACCCAATAGAACAGCATGCCCAGTATCCCACTCCCAGGGATAAAGATTTAATACTAGTTTCCAATGCATTGTTTGTCTGTTCTAGTATTATTGTTATTCAATTTGAAGGAGGACTGGCATCCAGTGCGTAGCTCTGACAAAACAAAATTAAACATTTTAGTTTTACGTCCCATGATTGTGCTTGGCTAGGCTAAAGGAGATGGTGATGGTGAGAAATGAATGAAGTGGGAGGAAACTGGAGTACCCCGAGCAAATTCACGAACACGGTGTTTGTCCACCAAAAAAAACTAAGTGAAATTAGTTTCGCAGACCAATTATTTGAATTTAATTTTCACACACACACACACTCACATATACATACATACATACATACATACGTACATATATATATATATATATATATATATATATATATATATATATATATATATATATAAATATTTTCTGTTCATTAACAAGTTCACAACAATAGAGTCCCTGGCTTCGTCGGGGCCGCGGTGGCTCAGTGGTAGAGCGTTCACCTCTGGTGCTTGGGGTCCCGGGTTCGATCCCAGCCCCCGCCAAGTGAACTTTGTGTTAGACAAATACCGTGTGCTTGGGTTTTCTCGGGGTTCTCCCGTTTCCCACTTTCCGTTCCCGTCCCACTTTCTTCATTCCACCATTTCATTCATTTCTCATCATCACCGTCTCCTTTAGCCTAACCGGCATATCCGTGGGACGTAAAACTCAAAGATTTCATTTCGTTTTTTTCCCTGGCTTCGTCATACTGCGTGACTTCGATATGAATAACACTTTGGTAACCTTACCCTAATTCCATGTGATTTCAGGTAAAAGGTAGGTTAACGTAGGTTTGGGCAACCCTATAAAGAGTGCCTAGCTGCGTCGTAACTTACCCCTGACGAGGATAACCTAATATTTTACCCATCTGACACGTAAGAAATCTAGTTTGGCAATGTTCATTCCTCCCACTTTTAGAAAGCTTACTTTTTATTTGTGTTGTGTTGTAACCAGAAGCTCGTCAGTCTACAAATAGATAAGTTATTCTTTCAATTCACTCTCTATAAACTTTTCACACAACTTATTCACTCTGTCCGTGGAATCTATATTGTTCCTGGGACTAATAAACTGCAGGCATATTACAAAGAGCTTAATATTCCTGTTTACGATCTACTATGAGTGGGTGATCATCAACTCTTTACCAGAATAACGATTTCCAGCTGAATGAAGTTTACTCTTGGTCGTAGTCAACGCTACCCCAGCCTGGTTAGTGGCTGCGTTCCTGTTCCAGATAGTGATTTTGCCATTCGAATTACAATTTAGAGTTTCTAAGAACTTTTTACTAATCATTTTTAAGAAGAGCTTTAGTTCGGTATTAAACTCTTGTGTGAATGTCGGTCTAAGCAAAAATCATGCTTCCGGCCCGCCATAAATTATCGATTTGTTTCTCAAGTGGAACATAAGTGTTTTTTAGTATTCGAGATCAATCTTGTCATGCCAAACCAGATCTACGCTTCAATGAAGTGGAGTTGTTCAATATACAGGGGTTAACCTTAAGAAATTCAAGCAGAAAATTCAGATCATATTTACGATTTATGTAGTAATAGTAATAAATACTGGTATGTTCTCACTATTTGTGAAAAACTATTATTACTCCTAATATACATACTTTGAATCAGAAGACTAAGGGAAATTTACACTGGTAGGTGAATAATCTCTTGTCGCGCGCATTCATAGTACTTTTTACATTGATCTTTTACATAAAATGAAAAGAAAATCAATCAAAATACGAACATGTGGCAGAAATTAAATGTACAGACAAAAATGTTTAAGTTTTCAACGCAGAGGAAGAAGAACACTATGCTAAAAATTTTTAATGATTTATACATTTTCGATATACTTGTAAAATTGTGTTAAACTCAATATTATTTAATAGTTTATTGGTTCTCCTCCATTTTGCTTCTTTATTTTTACCTCTAAAGCGCTAAACCTCAAGAAGCTTAATTTCTCCCTAATCTTTTTCTAACGTCAAGAGAAACAGCGCCGCAAGCGTCGTTCTTTGCCGACAATACCCGAATCTGGTTTGATACTAGTGTAGTTGTACAGCGCGTAGAATTTGAGCTAAAACGAAGAATAAAAAGAAGAACGTCTTTATAATTTGTTGCTCTTTTATGATACTATGTTAATCAACTTCTCTGCATTAAAATATATTGTTACTTTGCTCACATGTTTCTTGATAACAAATTTTATAAGTAACTTCTAAAGACTGAAAAACCTTTGCATTCAATAATATTCGTTAAAGTGAACAAAAATTCTCAATGTTGCTAAACCAGAAAGCAATTCTGGTACACAAATACTCAGAACTCGAAACTTTAATGTAAAGACAATGAGGATTACGGAGATTAAACATCACAAGCTTATATACTTATTCTTCAACCCTGAAGGATAAATAAACTTCGAATTTTTAGGATGAGTTAAAATTAGAATTTCAAAACGTGTTTTTCTAATTACTTAGGCTTTATTTGTAGAGTTGTATGAGGCTATGCATTATGAAGAAAGGAATTTTAATTCATAATTATAATTTAAACGGTTTATACGTATTATATAATACGCGCCAACACTATTTTAATGACTTCTACGGTTAACTACTTATCGAAACACATTGTATTAAGTACGTTAACGATATTCGAAATATTATAAAGCACACATATATTAATCACTTCAGTTTATGAAAATAAAATTGTTGAACAGGATAGCTTGAGCGACATATTTGGCTGAATCTTATTCTATCAAAATTCTATTAAAAGCCGCATTTCCATAAAGTGTATTTTATCCCTACCATGATAGACCTGCATATTTTATGCTGTCTACTTCCTGTATACAGTTTCAGAAACATTAAAATGTAGAAAATAAAGCAGTATACATATATATTAAAATAGCAATTTATGATGTTATATGACTAAAAGCAAATTTTGAGTATTTTATATTCTAACCACCAAATTAATTCATTATATATCCTTAAAACAAAACTATCACATTTTTCATACCACTTTCGAAACGCTAACAGAATCTGTTTCAACAAGTACAGGGTCCTCCGAAAGTCCTGCAAAAAAGTAAAAAAGCTGTAACTTTGTAATCATTTATTGTATTTGTACAAAACTTTTAGTGGACTTGTAAGAAAGTCTGAATTTTTTTTCAAGCATTTTTTCAACGCCAAACCTCCAGCTGAGCACCATTTACGTCCAAACATTGCTGAAGTCTTTTCGGGAATCCAAGAATGGCATTTCGACGTTCATTGAAACGGCACACCACACATTTAACTTTGGAGAATCACGAACATAGTCTCAAATTCGTGTGGATTCTCAATTCCCCAGATTCTACAATTGTGTCGGTTTACCTTACCAGACACATGAAACGTGGATTCATCTGAGAACAGTAACTTTAAAAGAAGCCCTTGATCACTGTTCAACCGTGCAAGCATCATTTCACAAAACTCACTTCTTATGTCACAGTCTTCTTCCGTCAATTCCTGTACAAGTTTCAACTTATAACGCTCTTTATTTTCTTACGAACGATACTGTGTAGCATTGTCATTGGCATTCGCAGCTCCAAGGATCTGCGTTTCAACGATTTCTTTGGACTTCGCAACACGCTTTCCTGCACGGACTGAATCACATCAACACTGGTTGTTGGCCTCCCGCTACGAGGCAAGTCCAAGACACTTCCGGTAGCTAGGAACTTATCATACCATCTCTTGATACTTGAACGTGCAGATGGTTGTTTCTGATATTTTTGTCGGAATTTTCTTCTCACCAAAACACTAGATTTTAACTCACAAAACCACGCCACACACTGCGCTTTCTCTTGACTAGACGCCATTTTTGTCACGTGATTTGCGGTTATGACGTCAACGATTACATCCGCTCATTGTTGCCAACAAAAATTTTAACATTTCCACTAAACATTACAAACAAAATACAAAATTGTAAGTAGTACTTTCAAAGTTACAGCTTTTTACTTTTTTTTGCAGGACTTTTGGAAGACTCTGCATTGGTGAAAGGCTTAAATTAATAAGACTCCAACAAAGCGAAAAGTAAACATGAAGACAGAAACATTATTGTATTGATTTAAGTACCATCTCTCTTGTCATTTATGTAAAAATATTTCAACTAAATAATAAAAGCAAAAAGAAAACAGAATTCTGTAACAAAACACCAAGAAAATCCAAAAACAACGAAAACCGCCATGTTTGAACATTCTTTTATTGCGTTTTGCTATTTTAACATTTTTGCTCAACATTTTGTTTTACAGTTTGTCTCTTTTTTGTTCTTAGTTCCACTCTTTGAAACAAAAAAGATAGCGCAATAAAACAACAGGGGTAGAATATCAAAGTAGCTTGTTTATGTTTGACATAAGAAAACATTCCTCAACACCAATTTACATACGACTTGAATATTTTAATATTTTATCAGGGCCGTAAAAAAAAACTTTCACTTAATCTCAAAACTGCACAGATATTTTCTCAACAAACATCACCGCTTTCACGAAAAAGAGTTTTTAAACTACATTTTTATTCTCGTTTTCTTTCTACATATATTAATTTACCAGTTATGTACATTTTATGTATGTAAACCCTCCACAAAATATATCAAGTTGGAGCCAGTGTTTGAGACAAACCAATATGAGACAGTAATAACGATACAAGGATAACAAAATGATTAATATGCCCATATACTATAATTGAATGGCTAATACGCTTGGCTAGCTTAAGCAGATTGGCCTAGGCGTAGATCAAAAAGTCAATCACAATTTCTTTTACATACGTACAGAGATAGATTTCGTAGAAAATGATTGATCGATTTTCGGAATCTAAATATTTCTTAATCTATTTTTGATTCTGTGGAAAGGAGGTGGGCAGATAAGGGCCATTTTTCGCCCATCAGACAACGGAAAAATGAAGTGTCCGATTCCGACAAGTTTGCAATGTATTTTTATACTAGAAGATATGTTACATATGTAAAGATAATAGATACGTGATAAAGAAAATAGTAAGTCATAGAAATGAGTGCCCAAAAAGAGTTCATATCAGCGTTTTGCGACCTTTTGGTACTGTTTGCTGTCTTTGATGGAGGCTTATAGGAAGAAGGAGTCGATGAACCAAAATAAATCTGACTCTTCATAATATAACTCTGTGTAACCTTTGATATGAGTACTAATTGATTTTGGTTCAGTGTGTCCTTCTACCTATCAGAGAACAAAATGTATTGCGCGAGAGTATAGAGCGATGACTACCGTTTATACGCTGTAATGTACGATTTCAACTGGAGACTCAATCTCTGATGTTATTTACCGATTGTGATTGAAAATACATGCTCAGTATGTCAATAAAATATATAAAAAAATGTATTGTTTGCGCGGATGTGTGTGTAGGGCAGAAAAATAGAGACAGCATGTTATGGAGTATTGAGAAAGCGTGTCATTTCTAAAAGTGGTATGAGTAAAAGTGCGAGCAGGAAAACCAGTCGCAGAATGGCATGAAATTCTGCAATATATATATATATATATATATATATATATATATATATATATATATATATATATATATATATATATATATAAGAATCATACAGACCACGCGATGAGAATTCATTGATACACTATATTGCAATACTGAGGGAAAGATGAAAAACAACGACCAACAATAGCTACCAGATGCATCCGATCCAAGCTAATACATACCCATACCCACAAACACCCCGACCCTACCCCCATATTATATATATATATATATATATATATATATATATATATATATATATATATATATATATATATAAGCACTCCTATGCCTTAGTCTGTTGTTCAAAGAGATCGTTCGTCTACGAGTACTGCCGTCGACACTACCTGTAAGAGTCCTAAAAAAGAGTTAGCAATACCTCGTTGTCGCAACTCTAATAGCTGTTGTATAATATGTAAGCGTAAGAAATACTTAGTGGCTGTACCAAAAGCAGATCCAGCGCAGGCCTTTACAGAAACTTGAATCTATATTTCGTCGGGAAAACGCTGCTGTTAAACGCATCTTACGGAGTCCGTATTCCGTGAGGAGGCTCTGCAAGCTGTACGCCCTGTAAGTGAGAAGACAACAATGTCTGCAAAAGATATTGAAAGCCTGATAAACGATATCAGAAAGGTAGCACAGAAGAAAGATATCGATTTCGACTCACCGGGACGACTTTCCGACTCTGATTATTATACTCTCATGGATATATCAAGGTCTGATTTTAATTGTATTTATGACCTAGTAAAGCCCAAAATGCGTTCCTCAACACAGAGATCCTCTCGTACTTGTTTGGCAGTGTTACTTGTAAAGCTTCGAACGGGTCTCTCGAATGGTGTTCTGTCCACATTATTCAATGTCAGAAAACGAAGAATATCATCTTCTGTGCACTCTGCAGAACTTTGATGCAGAACTTTGTTCCACTATATCTTGGAACGGAACACATCACCAGAACACAGGTTATTGAAAACCATACGAGGCCTTTAGCACGACGATTATTCATTCCCGACGACGACAATGATACTGTAATACCTGTTGCTGATGGCACGTACATTTATATCCAGAAGAGTTCCCACTATTTCTTTCAGCGACGATCATTCTCGTTATACAAAGGAAGACCTTTGGTGAAGCCTATGATGTTGGTCACGATGACAGGTTACATTTTGGATGTCTCTGGACCTTACTTCGCGGATTCAAAGAACAATGACGCTAACATACTCACTCATATCTTTTAAAAAAAGATGCACACAATATCAGAGAGTGGCTGCAGCCAAAGGATGTTCTGATTGTTGATAGAGGCTTCCGTGATTGTTTGGCACTTCTGAAAGAAATGGGTTTCGTACCTGAAATGCGTAGATTACTCAATAAGCAGCCACAGTTTACAACAGCGGATGCTAACGAGCCGCTTCTTGTGACGAAAGTTCGATGGGTTGTCGAAGCCGTTAATGGACAGTTGAAAAGCTGGCGCACATTTGATAAAGTGGTACCCAATACGCAGATACCTTATATTGGTGACTATGTGCGAATTATATGTGCTCTTCTCAATGCTTTCTATCCTACAAGGATTCACAACACCAAAGATGATGAAATAATCACTCAGTGGATGCTGGCTTTAGTTAAAAAACCTAATTACTTAAAACAGATGGTCGACCAACAAGGCTGGGCGCGAAAAAAGGCAATTTGGACTAAGTTAACCGAGACAGATCTTCAAGATTTTCCACGGCTAACTTGGGATGAGGTACGGCAATCAACTCTTGCCATATATCAACTTAAACAAAGCCAATCTTACACTCACGAGCACTTAAGTGACGAAGGTATGTACTCTCTGTACATACATCATGACGGTGCTTCTGTTCTCCGAGTTCAGTTACGATCACGTCACATAAGATCCAAAACCTGTAATATTTGGATCAAAACAGAGCAAAGCAACATCGCACACATACAGTGGTACTGTCAATGTAAAGTAGGCGCACGGGTCGTCGGATGTTGCTTCCGTACTATGGTTTCTGGCTTACTGGCGCCACAATTCCACCGCAGTTAAGAAACCAAGTCTAGAATCATCTACTCATACACTACAAGATGCCGCCGCTGCAGGATGGTCCAGTGGCGATTCGGATGACGACAGCAAGCATGATACCTAATCTGCAAACTAGCTACAAGTGTCTCCAGCTGTCTGATTATTATCTATGCTTGATTATTTCCCATGTAATATATTGATCTCATAGTCGTAGTAGACTTCATTCTTCTTATTCTTGCTGTTAGTGTTCTATTTACTATTACTTTCTCGGATTCCAACTCATGACAGTAGTGTTTACGTTCTTTCATTAGCACACGACTTACGTCTTTGTTTATTTTTTTTACCTCTCACTTATAGCGCTTTCCGTCAAAATATATTTGTTTTCTTATTTTTATGAGGTATACTATTGAAAACCATGCATTTCACATCTCGGGCCTGATGGGCGAAAAATGGCCCTTATCAGCCCACCTCCTTTATGGCAATTTATAATAATAACAGCTATAACATATTGTATTTAATTGAAAATTAGTTTAGAAATGCAGATATAGGTCTGAAAACAAGTGTGTACTTTCTATACGCATATTCTTTCATTAATTAAATCGTACTTCAGCTTACAATATATGATCACATGTGTTTAACTACAAATTTCAAACTCTCTAGTGACAGAGGACGTGTACAATAAGGGTTCGATTCCCAATTGGAGTTCATATGGACTGGATTCTACGTTAAGTTGTAGGTCCACGTTCCATATAGCCTTAGTGCTGAAGGAGACGCCAAACTCAAAATTAACCACTCATCTACAAATTTAGATTTATTTCGTGTTTCTGAACAAACTGCTAATACGATATTAAAAGAAGAATTTGGAGGCAGATAGATTGTCACAATTTTCTTTCAAGATAAAGCTATTTTTCATAATAAAATAAATTCTGCAATGTTACGTTTTCCAGGTCTACTTAATATGCTAAAATATATATTTTAAAAAATGACAAATTTGACTGATTCATTCATTTGTTATTGATTTAATCAATTCGTTTGACTCATATAGAAGCGAGATTATAAGTGTGATATGAGCCACTATAGTACATTCAATGCTTTCCCACTGGAATCAAACTCTGAGTCAAACATCATTCTTCAGTAGCAGAACGCTTACCTCTGGTGTGTGGGGTCCCTGGTTCGATACCCACTCAAGTAAGTTTGGGGTGGACAACATCGTGCTGATAGGCTTTCTCTATGTACTCCCCTTTCCTCCTATATTCTAATTTCACAGATTTTCCCATCATCATACACTTTCCTTAAACATCTATCTTCCTTAGTCTAAATGGCATTCCTTGCGATGACAATACACGAACTGTTACGAACATTAAATATTCAACTACCTGACGCTTGTCATAAACTCAATGATCTCAAATATCTGTATAAACACATACATGGCCTACTCAGGCCGAAATGATACCCTCAGAATTAAATTTCCGAATGCCATCCAAACAAACACATAACACACATCTTTTTCATTATTTCAATGTTCTCTGTTCTACAGTCTTCCTAAGTTATACAACGAAATGTCACATACACCCGTAGATTTGTTTAATTCTGAAGCTCCATATCTACACTACGTCATTTTAGTGGATAATTTATGTTTTTCTGCAATCGATTCATGCTGAGATTTCATGCATGTATTTTCTGCATGCTGAAATTTCATGCATGTATTTTCTGCATGCTGAGATATTCAAAACCACGTAAACGCCTAAAATCGAAAAAAAAACTCAAAATGGCAGCAGCCGCTGTGTCGCCATGGAATGTAGTAAAAAAATAATTAATTGTGGTTTTGACGTACCTTGATATAGGATAAACATTCATGAAAAAATTAGATTTTTTGGAGATGGTCGAGCGGCACATTCTTGATCACTTAGAATGGATTGACTCATAGGCTAGATGTCCCGTCATTGATATACACCCACATAAATTTTGGAAAGTCGGCGCTGTTGACTGTAGTTTCAAATTTGAAAAGAAACTCTTGTTCCAAGTACAAATCACACATAAAATCCTCTAACCTTTAATTTTGCTCATCAATGTATCAATTGTATTTATATTTTCAGCTCAAATACTTCATTAAGTAATTAACAATATTCAGCAGTTTTGAACAAATATAGAACAAAAAAGTAATTAAATAATTACATTATAAGTATGTAACGCGCAATAAAATAATGGAAAACTCTTATTCATCCTGGCAATAAGTAAAACAGAAAGGATAAGAGGGTCCATCTCAGATGAATATACATAACTATATTTCACAGCTACATTACAAGAGTTATGTGATCTAATAAATCTTTCATGAGGACAAGGCCTCTTGAAAACGCGAGAAAATGAATGTTGTCACACTAAATGAAAGAAGCTCTAACAGCAAACTCTCTCTCTCTCTCTCTCTCTCTCTCTCTCTCTCTCTCTCACACACACACATACACACACTTATATATATAAACAAACAAATAAACAAACCAGCTTAACTGAATGATATAAGGTTGTTTCTCGCCTCCACGCTCGGAAGTCATTATAAAATACCACTTTTTAATACAGATAGTCCTCCTCCCTCTCTCTCACTGTGTGTGTGTGTGTGTACGTGTATGTGTGTTGGGAGAGGGGTGCGTATATATATGTATGTGTCTAACTGTCCTTCTCTCAAAGTCATACCTACACACTCACGTTATTATTTGCATTTCCTTTCTAATTTTTAGCTGCGAATCTCATGTCGACCATGCGTTTGTCATAATTCCGCACACAGGAAGTTGGGACAAAGCAGAGACGACCAAATACTGCAGTCACTCAGCTGGTTAAAAAAAAAATACTCAACAGCCTCCTCTTTTAACAGTAAAGCATTCCCTACACCTCGCCCGCCATTGAATAAAGAAAATAGATCTCATACAGTACCCATACAACTCTATTTATTTTCAAGAAGCTTTAGTACAGGAATGGTTTTCCCTCCTTATGAATGGGTCACATGGTCACATCCATATATCACACGCATGCACACATACGTACAAGTTTATATATAGAATAATTTTAATTACTTTTAGAGAAAGATGAGAGAGAAAATTGCACGAGAGGTTGTACGGTATAATGAGAAAATGCAGAATTTAAAAAAAAAATGGACAGGATTTAGTTGTCTTTGAAATATGAGATTAATGAAGAGATTAGTAACTTAATAGGGGCGGTAAATTAGTTATCTCATTGAGGTTTTAAAAAACACAGTATCAGCTTCGTAATTGAAGTACGGCTTTTGAAACTTTTTATTACGTAAAAAAAAAAAGAAACGGGCTGTTTTATTGTATGTTTCCAATTTCTCGGAAAAACAATGCATACTGGCTACTTCGAAATCAATTTTGAACTGAAATTCTAGTAATAGGCACAAAAGTACCTGTCCATCTTCACGTTTTGAGTCCTTTTTTAAAATGGTATTGAAAAAGGATGTTTTATTAGTAATATATAATTATGTTACAGGGAAACTTGAAGTTTATCGTTGCTCTACCAGAACAATACCCCTTGTGAAATAAGTGAAAGATAAATAAATAAGTAAATAAAAATGTAATAATATAATTACTAAAACAAAAATAAATACATAATTACAACACCCTTGAAAAATGTTTGTTGTAGTTTTTCTGTTTTTGTCGGACTTTGAGTCTGTGGTGGAAATTTCGCATAAGGAAGGAAAAAGATAAGGAATGGACAAAGTTTCAGTATTTGATCATGGTTATATTTGTCATTATTACGACTTGAGTTATAAGTTCAAGATACAAGTAGAGGTGATCCAGATTCAGGAATGTTTCGGAATGAAAATCTTCCATTCTAGAATCGGAATTAAAAATATACTCATTCAGGGATTCTGAAATCTCGGCATTACGGAATTTCGGAATCTTGAAACTTTATCCTGGCATTTCGGGATCTTGGAATCTCGGAATGTTGTAAGTCTGACACTTGGGAATTTAGGTAAATCGGAATTCTGTGATCGGGGAACTTCAGCTAAAAATTTTGAAATCTCGGAATTGCAAGTTCGAAATTTCGGAATTTCAGAATATAGGAATTTCGATCCATCACTTCCGAATATTTAAATTTCGGAGTGTACGACGATAGTTGGTCTGATATATTGGATTCTCGAAACGATAGTGTTTCTGAGTCGTGACCATGCAAACTGCGGAACTGAGGAATTTTGCAGTTTCGAATTTTAGAATTCCATAATCTCATAACTACAAGAATCTTGGATCTTCAAGTAATTTAGTTACGAGACAGACATCAGCACTGAGACGAACCTTCCTGTTATGTTCAAACTTATTACTTTTTGTCCATTGTCAGTGCTGGCCCCAATAGATCTTTCACTCCCGCTTCTGCACAGTCGAATGTGTTGGAACCAGTGACAATTTCTGGGCATGGGCAAAGGGGTAAATTTCTTTCAAGACATATTTCCGATCGAAGAGTATTATTACCTTTATTTCCTGTGTATGGCAATTCCCCACGGGGGAACTGATATCCTGCTTGTAGGTAGGTGGGCTACTAGTGTAATACGAAAGATATATATATGATGGTCAGTTTCCTTTCCATCTGAGTTCAAAACGACATTTGGAAAACGGGAAATTAAGATCTAACATGAAGGAACAGACTGAGAATTATGATTGTGGACATCATATACAATAATTGAGCAGTTGTGACTCTGTTGGTCAGATATTCCCTTGCACAGTTCAACTGATACTCCTTTGATATCATACAAATGGCCCTACGCTGACGTCCTCATTCTTCCCTCAATCTTCTTCCTTTGATATCATTCTACACTTGTACTTCTTATAATGTCCAGAAACAAGATTCCGGATACAGGTATTTTGTTTATGATAAAGGATCAAATTCTTTTCCTTCATAAATTCTTGATGTTTAATTCTTGTATTTGGAAAATGTGCTCCAAACACCAGTCAGCAAGTGGGTCGAAGTTCGCGTAAATACTAGATTGCTTTTCGAAATATAGGTGGTGTATAATAGCACAAAGAATATAACTATTTTCCTTTATTTACTGAAAGATATAACCTAACCTAAAATATTACGTATTAAAACTTAGGCCTACTTCATCTACGGTTATTTACATTTGCCTTAATAGACTTAGCCTTAGAGGCTTCCTCTCCCTGTATGACTTTGCCAAATGTGTATTATGAAAGAAGTCATGTTACAAGTCCGGATATTCTTGAAATATAAATCTCTATACGCTTAGATTAAATGTAAGAATGAAATGTCTTCTATTCTCAATCATGACTCAATACCCTTGTTTTGTTCATTTGACAACGTTCACATTTTAGGCATTTACCGGTCTGAATATCTCTATTCCTGTTCATTTTTAACTAGTTTGGTATACCAAAAGCTCATTTATACAGAGTGTTTCAAAACAACACTGACAACGTTCGGGAGGTGATTTCTGATACCAAGATAAGACAAAAAGTATAGACCAATCTGGGTGCACAAATGCTTCCTTTTGGAGTTATAGGCTGCCGAAAACATGAAAAACGAACTTTGAAGGTCCATAGCCCCAAAACTATGGCACCTATCATAGTCGGGTCAAGACTTCACTTAAGAACTAGTATGTGCTCTATCCTAATATCCTAGTTTCAGAATCCTGTGATACTTCCGCAACCATATTTATATAGGTAGTTTGTGAATACTCAAAATTATATGCCTATAGCCAAACTACCTCTATAAAAATTGTTGCATGAGTACCTTAGGATTCTGAAACGTGTATGTTTGGATAACACACATATTAGTTCCTTAATGAAGTCCTGACCCGACTGCGGTAGGTCTCATAGTTTTGGAGCTATGGATCTTCAAAGTTCATTTTTTCATGTTTTCGGCAGCCTATAACTCCAAAAGGAAGCATTTGTACACCCAGGGTGGTCTATACTTTTTATCTTATCTTGGTGTCAGAAATCACTTCTCAAACGTTGTCGGCGTTGTTTTGGAATACCCTGTATATTTACTCCTTCTGTTCCCTTCGTGTTAGCACAGTACACATTCATTCTGGTGGCTTCCGCTCTACGAGAGGGAGATCGGAACTCGGAAAGTGAGTCGAAACACTTTACACTCGTTATGTCAAATCGCTCGACTGGTGACAAGGTGACTAGACAACCTATCGGAAAAAGAAGGCTTCGTCCGAATCTCCAACTGGCAATTAACCCGGGCCATTGGATTTGATAAGGTACATGTTACCTCGTCACAGCCTCATCGAAATAGGTAGAATACTCAGAGATGAGTAACCTGCCACTCCAAAAGGCCGAGGTGAGGCTTCAGCTATTCTCCGAAATGGGCAACTATATCGTGTTCTTGAATCCAGGAGATAAGATTACGTGACACCCCAAAACGTAAAAGAGTGGTAGTTAGTGTACACAGTAGGGTGGATTCAACGCCCTACTGAGAGGGATTACTACACCTCAGAGAGCATTTGGTGCATGGTCTCAGATCCGGGATGGAATACTTAGTGTCCTACTGCACTCATGGTAGGGCTACATCCAAATGCGAAACGAGACAATAGGGATCCCGCAGAGGATTTCGAAGATCTTGCTGGGGGGATATTTGATTCCCAAATGACCATGCCTGTGGAAGCAGACAGTACATCAGCCATAGATTCCGGTAAGGTATAATGCACCTCTACGTAACTAGAGTCAGTTTCGTATTGGTTGTATGCTCCTACTCTCAAATGGTGTCCTACAAGTGGCACTGAGTTCATAAAGTAGCTTAAATACAACGTATACGTGGTATTTCAACAGGTGAAAGAGAGAAAGGCTCGTATTGTTTACACGAGTCTACCGGTAGATAATGCTTCAGAGGTCTCCCAAATCACCATGTCTAGGAAGGCATACAACATATATATCAGACATAGGATTCAGTAATGTATGTTGTAACTCCACCGTGACTAGAGGAAGTCCCATATTGCTTGATACCCCTATCGGAGAAGGGGACGCTGGTCTTGTCTCAAATGACAACCTATACGTGTCACTGGGTTCAGGAGGTAGCTGAGTTAGGTTGTAATGTGTACGTTCCCTGGGATTCTCGGACTTCGGTTGGACTTTGCTTGCTGCAGTCAAACGGTAGGATTTGATAGCTGCTCTTACTTGCGAGACGTGATCTTGCCTTATAAAATCTTGACATGTAAAATAGAGAAAGTCCTGTATTGTTTTGATGAGATTACCAGGGAAAGACGCTTCGGTGGACTCCCAAATGATCACGTCCTCGAATGCAGATAGCATACATCAATCACTGGTTCCGGTAATCCATGGCGTACCTCTACCATAATTGGAGGAAGACCCTATTGCTTGGACGATGCTACCGGAGGGTAGCCTGGCTTTCGCCTGGGATGTACCCAATCGGAAACCGAGTAAAGGTGCCGATCCCAGATATATCTTTGTAATGGTTCTCGATTCCAGTGGAAGAGAAGACACTAACTAGGTTAGAGGCTGGTCTCAATCCCAAACGATGATGCGACATGTATCACTGGATCCAGGGTGAGATACAGAGTATCTCCAAGTATTCACAGTACCTCTACGTGATAGGCTGTGGCATTTAAACAATATATGTAGACAGGGCTGGGAATTAGGAAGCCCATTCGGCTTCATCTGGGACTCCCAGGATATGGTTGGGCTCTGCCGCACTATGATCAAACCATGAGATTCGATAGCTGGTATTAGTACTAGCGAAACATGAGCTTGCCTTATAACGCTCGGGCGCTTCTGGAGTATGTTAGACTCTTGACTCGCCAGCAGAGTCCCCTCCAACAGTAGGTATAACCAACAGGCACTCAGGACTCAATCCTGCCTTGCAGTTTCGGTATCTCATTCCTCTAATTTGAGATAAGGGTTGTAAGTCACATGGAAACAAGGTTTAGGGACACATCTTGGAGATGCATGTTGTGCACGAGGACTGGTAAGTCCAGATAGAGGAAATACAGGTCGAATGGCGAGTCGGTACTGGCTCATAAAAGTAAGTCCACAGGTCGGATCTCGTCCTGGAGAGGCGGGACTAGTGTTGCAGTAGAGACTATATCTAATTTACTCTGTCTGTTCGTCTGACACGAAAACAAGAACTATTTGATAGATCACCAGCATTTTTGGCCACAATGTAGAGGATCAAAAGTTAAGATACGAATTTCTTGATGGAAGTAAGACCATCTAGTTGATCCCAAGATACAGACGATAAAATTTGGTTACCTATGTATTCCTATGAAGATATCTGCTTGATCGATTATCACACTGCTGTTGAGATTAGCAGATTGCTATAATTCTCAGAATTGAAAATAATAATCTCTCCATGAAAAAATGAACGTTAGAAAAGCAGTAAAATATAAAGACAAATCTGAAAACTTCAATATTTTCTACTCTTCTAACATTTATTTATCTTATAATGTTTAATTAGAGGTAAAATGCTATATGTAAGCCTAGGCTTGGTAAAATTTAGCTTCTTAACTAGTTTACTAAAAAAAAAAAAAAATCAAACTGTTTCACGGGGAGTACATTGTAATACTGCTCCTGGTTAACTTTCAGGCGACAAGTAAACAAATTGTGGGAAGGGGAAAAAATCGTGGGAAAAATCATATTCGAGATTTCAACGAACTTAGATCTTTCATAGCGCCTTCGTGTCAGAAAAAAAAAAAGTATTTTTAAATGTCTTTTCGTCCGTGGGTTCCTTCGTCCCGATGTAAGTGTTCCTTGGGGCCTTATCATTCAATATCAAGACTAAATTTTAAACTCGAGGTTTTCACAAGTTTCCCTAGTTTTTTCATTATTTTTCGGATTTTCTTCCTACCCCTAAGAATAATGGCAGTTAACTGAAAGGTAAGGTTCAAAAATTTCAAATATATGTATTAATAACCTAACACTACGGTATAAATAACTTCTCTGGGGAAAAATTCATGATGGAGGATGTATTCTTTTCGAACATTTTTTTGAATGACAGACGGTTTGGTTTATATTTAATGAATAAATATTCCATTAATAATCCTATAATCCTCCATATATTACTTTTCATTAACATATTCACAAGGGATAGTTTACTCTTGAGGATGAAGGTGAGATTTTCTTTCTATTTTTCTTTTCTTTTCTCAACGATTTTCTCACGTATAATTCATGCAAATTCATTGAGGTTTTATAAACAAATACTTCATTAATAACCCCATTGTATGGGATAAGTTATCTATCTATTAAAATGCTACAATCGCAATCAAAAGCGCCTGAGCTCCAACCTATAACTTTGGCTTTCAAATCTTTCGTTTACGGTTATGTGTGATTTCACGTTTACCAGAGACAAACATTTTGAGTATTTGTACTTTAAATAGTATAAATTAGTTAACTATATCTTTTTCATAAGGTTTATGATATAAAATTATTGTTCAAAGCCTTTGTATTTTAATAAGCCTTCTCTAAAATCAATGCATGTGAATTGTGATTCCATCTTCCGAGTTCTTTTAAACTATGTTTATATGTTTGTGGTCGATCCTTTCGACAATGAGATCTCGGAAACTACAGGCTCTAGAAAGATGACGTTTTCACTGATCGATTGGAAATTTTGCGTAGATTGTTCGAATTGAATATTAAAAAAAACATGGCCGTCATTTTTTATTATATTTTTTTAGGGTACATTAGAAGCGTTGAAATTAAAAAAAAAACTAAAGCATCATATCCTATGCTTTATACATTCCAACACCACAATGTTGTATATTGGGTTGTATATGTCTCAGGCGTTTGTTCCATGGCCAAATAATAGTGAAAAAGGAGGGATAACCATTTCTCCAGTCTAACAAGGGACATCACCCAATTGTCCGGCTCCGATTTCAATCAAATTTTTCTAACTGATAGAGGACATATATGTATTATTTGTGATGACAGAAATTTTTGCCATAGTGCATGTTTTCTATTTTTTATAATTTTTAAGAGTTGTGATGTGGTTATTAGAGATTACTGCAGAAGTCCCTTACTAACCTTTGTAAACGTAGCGTTAATGAAAGAATAATCATGTAGATACATATAAGGCCTAGGGGGAAGTTGTACGGTAGGTATGACCTTGACCGCAGCCATCTTGAAATTCACCATTTTGAATTAAGTTCAAGTTTTCTAAATAGGAATAGGATAATATGATACATAATTCCGGGCTAGAATTTAATCAGGAAGACAATGGTGAAGCTAGTTTTGAGATACACCTATTTGGGGAAAATTTACAGGCATTTAATTGTTCACTTACTACGTGCGAAATTCCCTTACCTCCGCTTCTAACCCGCGTATTAATGATAATAAGTGGATAAAAGCTTCGGTAATACATGTCATGCCTAGAGAGAATTGATACGGTAAGGGTATCCTTGACGGCAGCCATCTTGAAATCCGCCATTTTGAATTAAAGTGAAGTTTAAAAAATGTAAACCATAGAATGTGACACCTCATTTTAATAGCAAATTTTCCCAAAAAACCAATGGAATGCTTATTTTTGTTCTATAATTAACCAGTGTGAATTTAGGACTGCTTCTAATGAGGACCAAACGTCCATTATTCGATCTTTCAAATTGGCAACATTCCTAATTTTCACCGCATGTTTTAAGATTTCAACTGGCACTTTGTAGTTGTTGCCATGGCTCGTGTTTTCTAAATTTATTACATTTTTTGAGAGTAGTGATTTGTCAGTTCATGAGTAGTGTTGGGATAAACATCCAGCAATCTTTCTGAATTTTGAAGACTTGCCATGTAATTATTTATTTCCTATACCTGCCCTTCAAAAAACTCGTTTACTGACATGAATCATCGCACAACGAAACAACTCCAACTTTGCGCTCAGGTAATACCGAAGACGTAGCTTGTGTAGTAGATGAGACGAAAAATCAAATGAAAATTCACTTCAAAAAGGAGAACGAAATATGATTGTTATGTAAATCAAGGGTCTTTCGTTTTGTTTTATATTTATTTCTTTATTGTATATTTATTTATTTATTTATTTATTTATTTTCTATGCCAATTTTTTTAGCTAGTCAGACAAAAAAATCATTCGTTTTCTAGCGATTGTTGTCGATGGTTCATGATTGTAAAATTTATAATCAATATTGATAGGGCACTCAATTAAGTTACACCTCTTTATAAACAAGTTACCTGTTTTCATATTATCTTCATGGTACTAACGATGTTGTGGGAACAGCCATATAATGCCTCTTTGATATTTTCTAGCATTGCTGCTGTTTCTTAAATGTTGTATTTATTAAAAATATTTTATTGTTTGTCGATTGTGCAACATGTAGGCTACATTTCCTGATAATTTTGTGTTCGTATAACACCAATTTATTATAATTTCATTTGTATTTCTTTACGTCACATAGGTCCATATGTTCTTCATGTATTCTCGTTTAAAATAAATAATTACATTGCAAGTCTTCAAAATTCAGAAAGATTGCTGAATGTTTATCCTAACACTATTCACGAACTGACAACTCTTAACCCTTTGGGGAACCCATGAAAACATGAACCATGGCAACAATTGCAAACTGCCAGTTGGAATCTTCAAACATGCGGTGAAAATTAGGAGTGTCGCCAATTTGAAAGATCGAATAATGAACGTTTGGTCCTTATTAGAAGCAGTCCTAAATTCACACTGGTTAATTATAGAACAAAAATAAGCATTCTATTGGTTTTTTGGGAAAATTTGCTATTAAAATGAGGTGTCACATTCTATGGTTTACATTTTTCAAACTTCACTTTAATTCAAAATGGCGAATTTCAAGATGGCTGCCGTCAAGGATACCCTTACCGCATCACTTCCCTCTAGGCATGATATGTATTACCGAAGCTTTTATCCACTTATTATCATTAATACGCGGGTTAGAAGCGGAGGTAAGGGACTTTCGCACGTAGTAAGTGAACAATTAACACTCTCAGCCCCAACCCTGTTTGAGTAAATTTCATCCCGGGACCAGACTACAGTTTGCTATGGACACTGTCAGCCCATGTGTATCTATTTGATACACGTGGTCCATCAGTAAACCCTCACTGTGTATCAAAAAGATACACATGGGCTGAAAGTGTTAAATGCCTGTAAATTTTCCCCAAATAGATGTATCTCAAAACTAGCTTCACCATTGTCTTCCTGATTAAATTCTAGCCCGGAATTATGTATCATATTATCCTATTCCTATTTAGAAAACTTGAACTTAATTCAAAATGGCGGATTTCAAGATGGCTGCGGTCAAGGTCATACCTACCATACAACTTCCCCCTAGGCCTTATATGTATCTACATGGTTATTCTTTCATTAACGCTACGTTTACAAAGGTTAGTAAGGGACTTCTGCAGTAATCTCTAATAACCACATCACAACTCTTAAAAATTATAAAAAATAGAAAACATGCACTATGGCAAAAATTTCTGTCATCACAAATAATACACATATGTCCTCTATCAGTTAGAAAAATTTGATTGAAATCGGAGCCGGACAATTGGGTGATGTCCCTTGTAAGATAAATCTTTATTTTTTGAGTGTTTTGCCCGATGAACACCATATATAACTGGCATTATAATTAAGTGTATATGTAATGTATTTGCTTATTACATACTGCATGCAAGAAGAAAGAAAACACTGGTCATACATGAATTAGAAACTCCAACCGGAAGTAGGCTCAAATCTTGCAAACGGTGCGAGATATTGAGAAAAAATAATCGAAAAAATCTCCCCTTTATGATACCCCTTGCCGATTATTTTTTAATCAAGATGTCTTTTACTTGTGTCTGTAAAGG
The DNA here is from genome assembly GCF_964235325.1 of Thermobia domestica. Classification (NCBI taxonomy): domain Eukaryota; kingdom Metazoa; phylum Arthropoda; class Insecta; order Zygentoma; family Lepismatidae; genus Thermobia; species Thermobia domestica. The sequence continues at coordinate 81,961,454 of NC_137466.1, forward strand.
GACATGTACATATGTTGTGAGGAATGAGAAGGAGATTTATGTTCATATGCGAATGATGCGCTGTGTAGAGAGCGCAGGTTCAGCTAGTTTCTCGTGAAAACTCTAAAAGGATAGTTTTCTTTTGGGGATAGATTTAGTTTGGTCGAAGATTTCCGAAAAAGTCTTATAATTTTCTTTGTATCTCATAAATCAATGTTACAGTAATAATTTCAGCCCAGCATGATTTAGACCAAGTACTTTGAAGTTGGAACAGACGGCAGGGCCGGCGCTAGCAGTTTTGCCGCCCTGGGCGGTACTTTCACATGCCGCCCCTTGTAGACCTAATCTGCAAATCTTATTTGGTAAGCGTTCAAGTGTCACGAAAAAGTAAGATGACCTATTTAAAGACATGTACGAAATGGATAAGTAAACAAAAAATTGAACTACCTCTCTGGGATGCTTACATAATATTTAAACCGACTCCATACTTGATGCAATATTCAGTATGCTCGATTTCGTTGTATATCTGTGATATACAGCAGCACATATAGATTTTTTTTTAAATGCTTTAGTCACGATTAAGAATTTTAATTTTTAAGCTTATTTTATATCAAAAGATGTTTCCAATAGAGTATGGAGCATGAAGATAATGTAATGAATCACATATTAAGGCGAAACTAAGTGATTAGAATAAGCCTTATAATGTACTCCAATGTTTCAGCCAATTCGTGTTCTATTAATATCATCGCTAGACCACTCAAGCGTGTTTCAGAGATGGGAGAACGTAGACAGTTTTTAATAGGCTTAAGTTTCGAAAAACTTCTTTCTCCACCTGCCACTGTTATCGATAAGGTTAACAAAATCCTAAATGCAACAATGACTTTGGGAGCAAAGCCATGTTCCTTAATTAATTTTAAAGTCTCTTTTGGTGAACATTTAAGCTTAGCTATAGTGGATAACACTTTCAGTTCGTCTTTCAAATCACTGGGGTTAATATTTTTCGATTCTTCGTGTGTTAAAATGCTGGTAAGTTTAGTACACTTTTCAGACAAAAGTTCAGGTGCATATCTTTAAGATTGCTTATATCTTAAAGGAAATCGAAATACTCGCTGTGATGTTTAAGTTGGTCAAACCTTTCTCTTAAAGCTAACATAATCACTTCTAGAACTTCGTAATAAAAATCAATCTTGTATCTTATTTGTGGATCTTTAATAGCTTCATTCTCTGCCGCGTACTGAAACTGTCTCCTCTTCTTTCGACTTCGAGTTTGCACTGTATTACCTATCCGTGGATCATCCACATCTAATACTGATGCTCTCTGATGATGATATCTAATGCTCTGTCGCATCAACTGAGTAAGATTGAAACTTTGCATCATTTCTGCTCCTCTAAAAGTACCCAGATATATTTTCAAGAAACCCGACTGCATCCAACACATAAGAATCAATGCTTTGGAGACTTTTGCTTACTATGTTTATGTGAAATAGCTAGATAATGATAGATAATGAGTGAGCAAAGGAAAGGAAAGTCACGCAGTTGGTTTGCTATACACAGAGCATTGTGGGCGACCATTCTATATCTTCTATTGTCGTTACTTATTTGAAGTAAGGCATCATAAACCACCCGTGTGGAGTCAGATCATCAATTCGACTCTCCCACCTTGTGGTGTTTAGTGCTCTTAAAATGAGACTGATAATATGTTCCTTTACTATGACCCAACGTTGAACTGACGCAGAAAAGTCAGAAACTTTTTTAACTATACAATAAATGGCACGGCGTACTGAGGTGCTGTGGTTGCATCGTTAACAAGGTTTAATGGATGGTTCAGACGTACAGTCAGACGATGACTATAGTATATATATATTACGTAGTCGCCACTTTATCCAGCAGAAAGTACGAAGTTGTCTATCGAAAACGAAAAAATCACGTAATACATGCGTAATTGCGCAAATTTTTCTAACAGACATCTCTCAAGAAAAAAAATGTGGTATGGCTTTCTATATTCGGAATGAACCATTTGTAAATTGGTTAAAAACTCAAGGCTAGAGCCTAAATGTCTGTAGATGCTGTAGGCCAGAACGACCTGTCTCAAGTGGGAGTGTACCTTTTGCATCCTTGGTATGGAGCGTTAGAACATTGCTGAATAGAATAGATCCTAGCTGAAAATCTTATCTACGCCTCTGTAAGGGAAATATTGAACGAGATACCTGTGGCTAGTAGTTTAATAATTGAAACTGAGTGGAAATGCTCTGAATTTCCTGAGTATTTTCCTGAATGTGAGTGAAGTAAGTTCAATTATATTCTCAGGTAAACAAAATTTTATTTTTCCATCTGGACCTATTACGAAACATTATATTTTGATAGTATTCTTTTCTTTTCTTTTTCAAATTTTGCCGCCCATTAGACTTGCCGCCCTGGGCGGTGGCACGGCTCGACCCCCCCTCGCGCCGGCCCTGACAGACGGTGGTCCAATCACAAAGGTATTACTAGTGCCGAGGGCTGTGCGAGACAATGTGTAACATTTTCACAAAAATGGAATAGCCAAAATTGAGAAACTTGTTCATCGTACAATAACATCACAGGAAGAGGAATACTACTTTGATGGTAACCAAAATATTTACTTACTAAAGAAACCCAGAAAAATCTATTTACTTATTATTTTAGTAAGAAACTTGATCCTTCACGTTTTGAACTAGTATCTCAGTGTTTCTGTTGTAAATTAGATGTTCCAACGCGAAGGATATTTTTAAGGTAGACAAGTTATCCGCGAAAAATTTTCAATTCAGGTTAAGAAGTTACATAAAAAATACATTTCCAATAACGGATCATGCGGGCCGGGTGAAAAGGTGCGGTGGGCAGCAACCGGCCCGAGGACCGGCTGTTGCACATGGCACATTAGACAGAACTTGGAGCGAGAAAGTTTAGTGCGATAGCCTGTACCCTTTATTTACTGTTGAATTTAAGTTGGAAATAAATAAGTGGTAGTGGTAGACATTTATTTACATAGCTTTGAAAGATAGAACTATGACAAGTGTAGAGCAAATTGCACGCAAACTTTCGATTAAAGGCAGGTTTAAAGGAAGCTTGCAATCGAAAAATTAGTAAATAACTTACAGCATTTGTGAGATCTGCTGCTTTTTGTAAGGCCAACTTATCATAGACCTGGAGACTTAGACTTGCAGGCTTCGGTAAGACAGGTATAAGCTTGGGATCTATTTATTAAAAATGCTAACTAAACATACCTAATATAAACTACTACATATATACCTAGGTAAAATTACCTGAACTGACGTTTACTATAAATTTACCTAACATAACCTCTACTACATAAATTTACCTAACCTCAATTACATAATATCTACTTTACATGTTTAATAAGAAGGGTGTAACAGATTTAACTAATTGGTTTTGGTTATTTCAATATAAATACAGTAAAACAACAATTAATTTTTCTCTTTAGAAGCAACATCACCATACTATAGTTACATGTAAAAGACCGATCATCTCTATTTCTAATTTTTTAGTTTTTAATTTTTCGTAAGCCATTATTTCTAATTTTCCAGACCGAAAGTAGTTTCCTTTTGATTCTTCGACCGCCTCAAGATGCTTGATCAACACCCAAAATTGTATCCCAACCGAAAATCATACATACATCAAAGGTACAACTACATGACTGCGAAAACACGATTATTTTATATAACATTTTTGCGTTCTACAAGAATAATACTATGTGCTATGTTGAAAGTTAAGCTTAGTCAGTACATATTATATCCGCCTGTCGCTCGCGCTCTGAATAAACAACTCTAAAAACAAAAGAGTTTCCTCCAAATCTCTCGTTTCATGGATGGGTTGCATCATGGAAGATAAGTAAGTAGTCCATAGATCATCACATGTTGTCACAATGGAGACAGAGCGGATTACAAGCCTTGTACTCAGCTGCGCTACATATCTAATAGTGACAAAATGCAGTGTGAATTTAGAGAGACGCTCACAACACACACACACACACACACACAAAAAAAAACTTTATATTTCTTCTTTGTAGTAAACTCAGAGATGGGTTGACGTTCCTACCAAAGTTACGAATAAATGTTTCTTTAGTGGTGTTAATGTTTTAACAGCAACAAAAATCCAGTTACGTAGAGTAACATGTGTGATGTATTAGATCATATAAGATAGAACAATTAACGAGATACTATGTAATATCTCCCTTTTTTCAATCTTTAAGTTCGGGAACTGGTCGTTAAGTCTGAAAGATTCTGATTTCACACAAAACAGACAAAATATAATTGCCTTTAGTCCGCATCGATACCAGGGTAATTCAAAAGTTTGGATACGTCTTTGTTAAGTTGCAAATGTACACTCATAATCAAAATTAATGTCGCATGTCTATAAATATGTTGTTGTAGAAATATAATTCGATAACGAAATCACCCGGTATTTCTCATAATGTTACTATGTGTATAATCGGCAAAGACATGTATGTGGCAAATTTCATGTCAAAAGAGCAGTAAATAAGAAAAATAAAACGAAAATAAAACTTTCGTGTCCATTTAGCAACATTTTGTTTTACTCATTCTATTTTTCGTATTTATAATTTTTTCCCCATGAAATTTACCACAAATATACACTTCCCGATTATACACATAGTATTAGTATTAAAAGTACTCTGTAAAGTCATTACCAAATTATATTCTTACAAGAAGAAAGTTAATAGATATGCGGCAATCATTTTGGACAAGAGTGTACGCCGAGGTTGAGATGAAATGTACGCTATAGTTACTGAGGGTCTCTCTTTCTCAAAGGGCATATGACAATCATGGTAACCATGTTGAAGTTCACCATCTTCAATCCAACTGCAATTTTTAAAATAGGAAGGGGTTAATACGATGTGTTCTTTGATGCTAGAAAGTTACCAAAAATACGAGTTTTACCTAACTTTATTCCTGTAAGAAAGATACAGATGACAATGTAAAAGATCAGTAAGACTAGTATACGTCCTGTACTTTCACTAGATTGTCCCTTATTACGAGGTTGTGTTTTGGCGTAACGACAAGATTCTTCGGAACGCTGAATTGGTTCATGATTGGTTCATAATTGGTTCATAATTCCGATAAAAGTTCTTACTCTAAAATTTAAAACTTGTAATTCACAAGAAATCGATAGCTCTCGGTATAAAAAATGTCACACGAATTGGTTTAGTAGCAGTAGCAAAGGGTGGTACGAGGCTCTGAGGCCCGACCTACCCATTTACTTTCAGAAATTATGATTTATAATTAATTCATTCTCCTTGCACAGAATGTATATTTTCAAAGTTGAGAATTTTTTTTGTACGATAAAGAAATTGTGATTAGCACCACTGCTGGGAGGCTCAGCGCGTAGTGTCTCAAGCCATTGTCACCTGGACAGATGGCATTGCTGAAGCGACAGTAGAACGACTGCCAAGCTACTCAGAAAATCCCGCGACAGAACGTGTTGGTATTAAGTTGCGAAAGAGACCGGCCTCAGCGCTTATCGACATTCGTTTCTATATAAAGCATTTCTCTCGAGACCTTCGATTTCGATTCGATATGTCAAACAAATAAATAGCAAGAGAATGTAGGCCCCATTCCGTACCAACTTTGCTTAAGTTTGCTGACTCTAACGCAACGAAAAAGCTGTTACAAGCGATTGTAAAGGTGCTATGCCTATTATCACAAACTAATTCTTCTTTATTTTGTTACGTTGACGCATACCCATACGATACCAAACTCGTTGTATTCATTAGAATTTACTAGAGAGTGTGTGTTTCTGAGATATTGTAAGTGACATACAAAATGACTTGATTGAATGTTGTCATGTGTTTTGCACAATATAATTAAAGACGAAATTTTACAAGCAGAGTATGTTTCAGTACAAGTATACGAAACAGCATATGTTTCTTGTGAAACTCAGGTAATGTGATAGTCCATCTTCCCCACTTGATTACACCCAACTGAAACAATTAAATTGCATTACGGCGAATTAAGATCAGCTATCAGTCATATATGTGAATTTCATTACGAAAATTGAGATCCGGATCGAATAAGAGCTGTCGATGGTCTACAATTATGTTAAATTCATGTGAATTTGTCTTGTGTTTCTGCAGTAAAATATTTTCGCCTTATGCAGACTCGTTTTGACGTTTGATTAGCGTCATAGTAAAGGCATGACTACTACAGGGAACATATGTTAGTCGAACTCTTTAATATGGTACTAATCACGCGTCAAAACGACTCTGCATAAGGCCCTTTATGTTTATCGATAATCTGTTTCATATATTGCAAAAGAAAATATATGTCCAGTATGTCACGCTTAGCTACAAAAGAGTGATGCAAACATTGAGTGCGTCCACAAAAAACTGTGCTTGATTTCTTAAAATATTAGTTCGTTGCAATTCGGTGATAAGGAAAAGCAAAGCTTAAAAACTACTTTCCTACGAAATTTTTGATATACTTTAAGATGTGATTTATTATCTTTGGAATCTTCAGAACTACTTGACTGTGAACAGTTTCGGGATTACAATAGTGATTTTGATAGGACGAAACTACAGAATCTTCTTAAACTGTGTCCTACTTTCGACGGTAATCAGCTGCGGAATGAACTGACAGTCATCTTTTACGACGGAAAGCAGTATCTTCGACCTGTTAATTTTGATCAATACATCTCACCAAACGGCCTGCAAGAAGTGTACCTATAATGACTTCGTTTGTTACATGTGTACTCAGGCATTCCAGTTACTACACCATATAAGACAAGCGCATAGGTGCCCCGAAGAAAATCCAAACATTCCGGAGGAATATAATGAGTAACAACAGACTTAGTGTGTTAGCTTCAATCGCTACAGAAATGAACTCTGAAGGATATTAGTCAACGATACAGCTTTCAAGAAGAAAGTAATTTATATATTTGATGAGAAGAGAAACTGACATTTGGAATTTATTTATAAGATGATGTAAGTAATGAAGATATTATTATTATTATTATTATTATTATTATTATTATTATTATTATTATTATTATTATTATAAATGCAAATATACTTTTAAAAAGATAAATATTAAGTACAAAATTAATCATTTAAATCCTCTCAAATAGGAAACAACAGAAAAAATGAATAATAAACAAACAAACTGGAAATATGGCGGAAAAAACTTTCTCCTTCAAATCCGCATTTAAGACTACTTTTAATTCAAGCATTTTCTCCAGAGCAATTGAATTTGGAACGGAGCCAAAAACCATTTTGCTATGGATTTATTCTTCTTAAAAAGCAAGAAGTGGGAAGGAGGGACATGACATTCTTTCCCTCTTTCCCTCCTTCGGCCTCGACAGGAGCATTTTGTGGTTAAGTTGTCCTTTGCCAGTTGAGGTCATAATCTTTTCTATCCTCCCCCTTCCTTAGTATTCCCATGATTTTCCCCGCCTCTCTCTTTCTCTTGTTCGTTTTTGCCATGGAAGAAAATCCCTCCCATTTCCCTATCCCCCATTCACTTTCTAACTTTTCTCAAATAATTCTCCCTCAACACGACACAAAGGGAGAAAGTTGTCCCTTAACCTCCTTCTGTTTGTGGTTTCTCTATTCCTACTATCGTTCAAAACAAATTACACAAATAAAAACTCTTTTTTTGCTCTCTTCTCCCCACAAAACGATCACTTTTGTCTTTTTTTTGTCTTTTTTTTTAGCTCTTTCGTTCTGAAGAGTTGTTAAATGAACATTATAATACTAATAACAGCGGACAAGAGCTTCCTCTCTCTTAACTGCATAATGAAATTGATTTCAAATGAGAGGGAAAAACTAACTCTCTCATGTAAATGTCACTAAATTTGTTCAGTCTGATGGTTCATGTGGGAATTCTAATGACTCTGAAAATTTCATTAAGTGTTTCAAAAGCATGAGTATTTCGTATATGGCTCACTTGAGAGGCTGTAGGATTTTTGTCAGTTTTTACGTGACCTTACTCCCTCCCCCCTTTTTGTGGTGCAGCTGATTATTATCTATATCTAAATATAATGGATTCCAGGTACCCTATTTTGAATGGTCCACTTTGCAAACTTTTTTACATCCGGATATTCTGAGACTGTTAGATTACAAAACAAGAAACAACGTTTACTACATTTTAATGAAAAATCATGAGTGGACAGTTGTGCGACAGGAAATTCCTTACAAAGAAAAAAGGAACATATAGTAAAGCTACTGCACTTATTAACAGTACACCTTTAATCAAAATAGCATAGACGACAGACTCGAAAGTAAGATATATATATAACTCTATGGCCTATGGAACCCGGAGGTTCAATGCCGCGTTCACAAAAGCTCTCCACTGACTTCTATCCTTAGCTAACTGCATCCAGTTTCTACTTTGTATTTCTATCTCTGCGAGATCCATCTTAATATTGTTCTCCCATCTGCGCCTAGGTCTTCCTAATGGTCGTTTTCTGATTGGTCTTCCAGTCAAGACTTTGAAAGCGTTTCTACTTTCTTCCATTTTAGCTACATGACCTGCCCACCTAAGCCTCCTAGACTTGACGACCCTAACAATGTTGGGTAAACCATATAAATTATGTAGTTCCTCGTTATGAAGTTTCCGCCATTCCCCATTCCCGTTCCTCTTGGGTCCGAATATTCGTCTCAGGATCTTGTTCTCAAATACTTTCAGTCTATGTATATGTGTGTGTGTGTGTACATTTAAGGTTGAAAAATGTATATAAAACAAAATTAGTACAAATCATAATTATTCTCAATCCAAAATACATGAATATGCTGCTTAAGTGAAATGATATACAGTATCTTTCTCAAAAAATAACATAAAAAGGGCTAATAACAATACAGCTTATAACATGATTTGAATTCTACATGCTTGAACACAGTAATCCACATCTTCCCAATAATTAAGTATTTGTGAATATATTTTCGGAAGAAGCCAATATTGGCAATAAAGAGTACAAAAATGATGGTTGTGTGCATTCAGTCAACAGCAAATTCAACACGAAGACCAAAACAAAAAAAGTGATGAGATGCACTAGAAAAAAAAACAAGAAAAATGAAGATCAAAATAGGAGATCATCTGGTAGGAAAGATGCACAAGTTGTAATAAAATAACAAGCGATAATAAATGCAAACAAGATGTCAATTCAAGAATGGCTCAGGCGAAGAAGGTATTTGAGCCTTGTAACCGGAAACATTGACATAGGACAGAAGAAAAAGCCTATGAAAGCATCTTGTGTGTGAAATGTGGCATTGTATGGATGTGAGTCATGAAAAGAAGAAGAAGAAGAAGAAGAAGAAGAAGAAGAAGAAAAACAGGGAATAGAAATCTTCGAAATGTTGTATTATAGAAGGATGTGGAAAATAAGATGGATGGATAAGGTATCTAATGAAAGAGTGTTGGAAATGGTAGGATAAAAATGTTTTGAAAAGAAGAGGTAAGATGATTGGACACATTTTATGAGACATGAAAGAATCACGTTATTTCGCTGTGGATGGAATTACAGAAGGTGAAATTCTTAGAGGAAGGTTGCGACTGAAATATACGGACCAAATAATACATTATATATATATATATATATATATATATATATATATATATATATATATATATATATATATATATATATATATATATATATATATATATAGTACAGAAAAAGTATATGGAAATTAAAAGTCTATTTCATTATAGGGAAGAGTGGAGTTGAGTTGATTTTAGTTTAGCGTCCCTTTCAGCAGCGAGGCTATATGAGACGTGGACCTACTGATTAACGTGGAATCCGAACCACATGAACTCCCGCCGGGAATCGAACCCGGGTCTCCCACGCCTAGGGAAGAGTGGAAAGCTGCGTAAAAACACTTGAAAGCTGGTTGACTTAAGACAAATTCGTTCAGTACAACATGAAATGATAGAATTTCACACAATCTTCTATGCTTTAGTAATACAACACAATATGACGACGTACAGTCACATTACAAAGCATTTGATTTACATTAATATCAAGTATGATTGCACAATAAATTTAATGTGTCCTGTTCCTGTTTGTGGCTCCTATACGATTCTTTCTTGTATCTGGATCCCTAATCCTTGAAAGGCTAAGTTTCCCGGTATAAGCAGGGCACTTTTATACCAATATCAAATACAGTATATCCATGGTCCGTACTGTTCTCATTGTGAAGTAATGTGCACACAACTCATGATACGAATGTAACAACATATTGCAGCTAACTATTAGTAGGCATACTTCACTGTACTTTCATTGTGCAGTTTTGTTTGGAAAACTGGCCAATCATGTTTCTTTGAAAAGCTCTGTATTTTTTATCAATAGACGAAATCAAATCAAACAAATATGGATATTCTTATGCCAATTCCTTTATTTCAAGCAAAAGTATTGCAATTTCCATAATGGGTTGTAAAATGAAATGTTTTACGTCTCATGATTACATCCTTTAAGCTAAAAGGAGACGGACGATTTGGAGGGTAAAGGATTTGATGGGTCCTGAGTACATAGCTTTTCAGAGGTAAGTGGCCAGTTTATTCTTCCAAAGAAGTAAATAAATAAGAACAACAAGATTATATACATCTGTTCAAAATGAATGCTGTTCATGGGTTGGAACATACGGTAGGTTGCATGTCGTCACCTAGAATACCCGCTTAATCACTGAAAATAATGCGTCCTGTGAGCATAATCATGGAATTCTTGTGACCCACGGATACAGTAGACCTTCGGGTTATGAATTTAATCCGTTCTGTAACGCTGTTCGTAGACCAAAATGATCGTAAATCGAAATGAGTTTCCCCATTGGAATTAATGTAAAGACAATTAATCTATTCTAACCTTACAAACATGGTACTGTACGTATGTTTTTAAAACTTTTAAGTAGTTTTTCTATGTTGAATAATATGGGATAAAAAGAATGAAAAATAAGTAACAAAAAAGTATAAAGCTTAACTAAAACGCAAAAGGTGCAAAAATGAACAAGAAGTACTTTTCTAACACAGAACTCTGTCAGATAATGCTTACGGCAAACGCGCAAAAGCACTCTCAGGCGTGTGGAACTGTTGGTACCGTCGTGTGTAAGTGTTTGTATCCCGAAAAGGACCGAATACGAGCATTAAGCCGAGGATAAAATTATTCACAAAACTTGTTCATAAACAGAAATGTTCGCAAAACGAGGGAGTCCGTAATTCGTGAGTTCATTGTGCCAGGAAATTACAGTACGCAGCACAACAGAATCGACACCATTTTCATAATCGGTAGGAGATGGTTCGGAGCATAATCTTCTTTGGGCTCTCAGCCATACGTAAATATGTCCTGAAGTGTAAAGCAGAAGTAGACACTAATAAAGATATCTTTTGTTTGATGGTATATAAACGGCGTGACAAACATCTTGGCATTTGAAGCCGGCGCTCCAAGTTTCCTTTAAATGCTGCTAGCAAATGAGAGACCAGCGGTATTGCCACGTTTATATTGTACAAATCCACGTCTATCCCTGGCACCTGATCGCGCTGTAGTTTGTCTACTTAGCTATAACCACATCCCTTTACCACTTGGCAACGTCGCACCAGAGCTTGCGTTTTATTCGTTTAGCTGAAATGCCAAGATGTTTGTACAGCCTTTAGAACTAACGTGTGAGGCACAAAGTACAGCTTGTTCATTTCTAATAATAACAACCAACTCACTTTGTATTGAAAACAAACATAATTTTATTAAACATAAGCTTGTTTAACTACACACAATATTAATATTAATTTCTTAAATTTTAATTTGAAGTTAAACTTTAAGTAAATGCAGCGTGTACTTACAATGAAGATTTATTAAATCAATGAAGGACGATTAAATTGTAAGTAAATGCGTTTACTTAAAGTTTAACCATTCTTCATTGATTTTAGTAGATCTTTATTATAAGTATACACTGCATTTACTTACAATTTTGTCGTCCTTCATTGACTTTAGTGAATCTTCATTATAGGCCTAAGTACAAACTGCATTTACTTAAAGTTTAACTTCAAATTAAAATTTTAAAAGCTAATGTTAACCACATATTAAAGTTTAAGAGGTACGTTCATAGTAATTAATGAATTCTGACTACATGAAAAGCCCAAATTTGATGGTCCATAACACAGGAACGAATTATTTGCACACGAAATTATTAAGAAGCAAACTTAGTAAACAGATTAAGATCTGCTTCTGTGTCAAATTTTGTCAAAATCGGTTAAATTCTGTATCATTTCGTACGATTTATTTATTTATTTATTTATTTATTTATTCAAAGATATCCAATGAAGAACGAAAAAAGGCATACGGCTTTATTCCGACTAAATATTCAGTTATAAGGGAGATTCATGTTTTACTGGATAATGTGACAATGCTATGTCTTATAAATAAATAAATAAACTGAATGAAAACTGTTAGATACATGAATCATAGGAAAATGAAATAATGAAGAGTGTCAAAAACAAATATACGTTTTTTTTTTTTTTACAGGGACGTAAGTAAAGAACGTAAAATAGTGAAGAATGAAGAAGTAATTTAATGGAAAGACAGTAGTAGTACAGGCGAGAAAGGTAAAGAAAAAGATAAAAGTATACACGTTTGTGACCCAAACAAGAAGAAAAATCAAGAAAAGAAGAAGAGAATAGTAAAAAGAAATCAAGAAGTAATACAATACAAAGAAACATCTTCATTATAGGGTTGACTTTTTTAGTTTTTTCATTCCTTTTTTTAACCAAACTTAATCAAGAAAATTTTTCGTACTTCTTGGCTTCTTACAGAGAAAAAAAGATGGGAAAGAGAAAGGGAGAAAGCATATGAGAAAATGAAAGCACACACAAAAAAAATTAGAAGATTATCCCTGAGAATCTTTTCTCCTCCTTCCTGTAGTAACGAAAGACGGGCGAAGAGAAGGGAAAATCTCTGTTCTCTCTTGTCTTCCTGACGTATGCTTCTCACACCAATTTCTTCTTTACAAATCTACCACACACACACACACACACACACACACATGTCTTTCTCCTTTTAACCTGGATAAAATGGTAACCTACGGCTATTTGAGAAACGGCCACCAGTGTCAAAGAAAAAAGAAAATAAACTAGTCACTAAGTCGTATACGACTGGTTGAGATTTCTTCTCTCAAGTTTCGAAAATGTGGTCTATTCTCAGATTTGGCTTGTTTATTTCTTTAACTTTTCTAACTAACATCTTCAAACTCAAAACTTCCTAATGTCCTCTTCTTCTTTATCATATTATCTAAATTGTACGAAGCTCCGAAGGTTTATCGGCGCAGAAACAAAATCTTGCAATTCAATCTTATCGTGTGCTAATTTACCTCAATAACGCGAATACCATCTCCCTATATTACAATTTTACACTGTTCTTTCACTCCTTTCTTTGTCAATTCAAAGGTCTCTTTGTCACAGGTTTTGCATCAATATGCGGTACTCCTTGCGAATATTTAGGTGCTTCGATTATTATTACTACAATTACCATCAAAGATGGAGAGATATGAATGGTTTCAATACACTGGCATTGTCTTGGAAATTGTTGTTTGTTTATTTGAGTAATTATTCGAACAATAGTATCATTGTATTTGAATAACTGTTGAACAATGTCATTAATTTCAAAATAGAGGGCTGCCAATTCAACAAGTGGGACTATCTATAGATAACACAGAAAGGTATTTCATGAAGATGCAAAATCACTGAACTATATACAGGGTATCTCAAAAGTCCCCTGACATGGGGCAACTCTGTTAATATCAGAGTCATAACAAAATGTAAGAGGAAAAACCATCTCCAAATATGTTGTTTTCAATCTAAAGTGAAGAGTTTTTTTTTTTTTTTTTTTTGATCGGATGAGCCATTTGGGTTGTACATTCTTTATGCGCCCAATGTTAAATGAAAATGCAACTTACCAATTACCTGGACCCACAACATAAGTGAATGAAGTTATTGTCTTTTATGCTAACATGTCGATAGCCAACACCCATTTCAAAAAGTAGCTTCATTCACTTATGTTGTGGGTCCAAGTAAATGCCAATGGTGCATTTTCATTTAATATTGGGCGCATAAAGAGTGTAAGGACGAGTCTTCGCCCTTACTGTATATATCAATATTAAAATAAATAGTGAAATATAATTATTCTGTTTAAATGTTTATAAAGGTAAGTCTGGCCAGACGTATATATTCTATAGTATAATTAATAATTATATTCATATATACATACATGTTGATAGGGTATAATATTATTTTAATGCTTATTCTAGAAATTGTATATATGCTGCGTTGTGTTTTCTTCTTGTTTTTTCTAGTTTCTTCAAGTTATTCGTTCAAGTTTTTTTATATAGTTTTTCTAACATGCAATGGAAAATTCCAGAGGGTAAAGACGGTTGGACAAGATTTTTCAAACGATTTTTTGCGGATTCTTTTTAGCGAAAATAAGTAACAACATAAAAAAGGGACATGTTCGCTCGAGGATATATAAGCGGAGGGAGCCATTGCATTGTGCGGGAGTTGGGAATTAGACTTGGCTGTTAGAAGCCTCCCGTCGTTTTTCTTGGATATTGCCTCGCCTGGAATTTTTTTTATATACTTTCCTATCTGTGAGGGATCGGTTTGAATGATAACCGAATGACGGAGAATTAAGTTCTCTGGGGCCAGAATGATGGCTGTAGTTTTTTCTTGATTTTTTTTAAAATAGGCTTTCTAGAGGGACTAGCCTGAATGATGGTTAGAGCAAGGGAGAAATTCCTTGGGTCAGAGTGATGACCGTAGCTAGTACGAAAATTTAGTTCAGATAGAAATAAGCTTGAGTGATAGCTTATCGGGATGAATGATTCCCGTAATCTTCTAGCTAGGAGAAAGTAGGATTTTGGGAAATTAAAAAAAAACCTCTGAGGCAAGTTTCATTAAGGTACTTTTAGATTTTTTTTTTTGTGCTAGGCCAGAGAAACCTAAATGATGGTTTTCTCTTTGAGATGAATAACCGTCTTTGGACTGAATGATGTCCTTGGACACTTCTGGTTATTCTTGATTTTTTTTTTAATTGACGGAAGGTTGGAGTCAGGCCTTCCTGATAGAATTAGGGTAGGACTGAGCTGTGAGGAAATGACTGATCAGTGAAGTCTGAATAGAGACTGATAGGATTTTGATTTGCCCGGAGTTTCAAACTTAAGAGACAGGGTTTTCAATGCTAAAGAACCCTGAAGATTTTTTCGCTTATTGGAGAATTCATTTAATTTTTTTTTTATTTAATTACTGAATAAAGATTGTTCTTTACCCTGAATCTTGTTATAAGTTTTATTGAGAGATATTCACCTGAGTGGGTTGGAATTTTTTAAAAAATTATTATTTATGTTAGTGTTCCTAATTGTCAAATTCTCCTAGAGGAGCCTGAAGAGACGTTTGAAAGAGACCATCGATAGTAGATAAAACTTAAAGGTTGGAAGGTAACACTACAAGAGTGTACAGCCCAAAGGGCTCGCCCGATTTTATTTTAAAAAAAAACTTTCACTTTAGATTGAAAACATCGTATTTAGAGATGGTTTTCCCTCTTACATTCTCTTGTAACTCTGATAATAACAGAGTTACCTATGTCAGGGGACTTTTGAGACACCATGTATATTGGAGAGATCAAATCATCGTGTAAATTCCAACAAAGACCGTAATTATCGAATTACAGGAGGAAGCTCAAATCATCAAGATGAAAGCTAAGTCAAATGAAGTTACCAAAAGGTCAGTTACCGGTACTGAAGTTGAGATTGGATAAGATACTGAAAAGCATACCAATTAATGGGAAGTGTATTCAGTACAGAAACCAGAAGGAAAACCTGAGTAGAAGATGCAAACGTACTAGTTTGTTCATCTAGAATTAAAGGTGTTTCTAGTATTGAAAATGAAAAAGAAATAACTGAGGAAAGGTCAGGACGGAAAGCCAGATTAGTAAAAACTAAATCGTAGGACATAATCGATATCCAAAGGGTGAGACGAATTGAACGAAGGTTGTTACGCGACGTTGCCACGTTGTACAGAGATGTGGCTAAGAAGAAGCACATCATCTCGTTCTCTGCTTTAAAAAGACAGATACAGTCGTGACAACAGAGCAGCTCTCCCATTTCCTAACAGCATTTGAAGGTAATTGGGAGCACCACCTTCAAACGACACAAACGTTGTCTCTTAGTATAGTGATATTAAATTTTAGCTCAGTATAGTGTTCGCATAGACGATGTTTTCGCCAGCGCATTTTATGAACACTTTGAGGAGAAATGTGAGATACTGAGTATTAATAAGACCAAATAAATTTAAGTTTTATCTCGTATTCTTCTGTCACTACATTCCATGTGGTTCAAGACAATCAAACTTCAATGCAGAGCTACGATAATTTAAAAGTGTTCTTTTGGAATGCCCTCATGTTAGGAAGATGAAACGTCATACATAAATCTCTTTATTAAAAATTAATGGGCACGTTTCAGAAAATTCCGTTTCTGACGGGTGAGGAAAAGTGAAAACTTGTATTAATTTTCCTCAATACACAAAACTAAAATCAGTGTTTTCTGACTCATCATCACGGATAAACTGAAGAACTGCTTGGAATCAATTTTGGAATATAGTTAACACTTGCCTTGAGCTGGGTTTTCATTATTTCATTTTCGTTACAATTCATATTCTAACGTGGAGGAGGGTACTAAAAGTTTACTCCAAACAGAAAGTATCTCATGATGCACTTGAGTAAAGCACATGAAACTTCGTGTGTGTATATATATATATATATAATTCTTTCTTCTTTTTTTTTTAAATGTTTAATTTGTATTGCTAGCAGATGAAGTACCAACGGCTTGCTTTTGTAAAATAAAACTATTTTACTCAGCAATTTATATATTTCCATTCTTGCTGCTCATCTTATTTTAGATGCAAAATTTCGGGAAACGCTTTTTATATTGAAATAAATTGTAGAAGTGCCCCAGCGTTATCGGAAATTTCGCTTCTAATATAAGAAGGGGAGTAAGAATGGAAATTTATGAACTATTTGTAAAAGAGTTACAGCTGCCTATATTTTACTCGAGCAAGCCCGAGATAGTTCATCAGCTAGAAATATAAGTGGAAAAACATTAAAAAAAAAAAGAATCCAAGGACATTTATTACTCTTTAGATATTAACTCAATTCTTTCTTTGATTAATGTTTCAATATTTGTCTGTTGAAACTGACAAAAGTTATGGTGAATGTGGATAATCATTTTAAAAAAGGAATTGTATCACCAGGGACTCCCGGAAATCCTGACTCTTTTTTTAAATATAAATTTAGTGTAATTTAAGGTATAATTTTACAAATTTTAATATAATTTTACCTCACACTGAATTTGGAACCACTCGAAAAGCTTTAGACCCTCTCAAAAATGGATTTCCTGCGATGTGTCGCTATCAATTAGCAGTTGGAATGGTTTTAGATTCACTTTAATATATTGCATCTCACTTGGACACTTTTTGTGTGTAAACCTGAATGACCTTTTCAAAAGATATTTATTTAGTTATCTTCATGAGAATCAATTTTCGATTTACGTATTTATATTTCAGTTCATATTCTACACACAATATATTATTCTGCTGCCTTAACTATGTGCAAACACACAAAGAACGTTTCGATACTATCTTCTTGAAACTTTTCTTATAGTTAAAGTGTATTTAAAAAAGAAAAAAGAAGAAAATAAATAAAGAATAAATTAATTATAAATAGGCTATTGTAGTTTGTTTACCTTACTCAATGATTTAAAAAAATAGTTTACATGTATCTTTCCGCGTCCACGTTTCGTTAGTATGCATAAGTCAAGTTTTCTAATTTTCTGCATATTTTACACTTGGATGTACTGTATGGAAAAATTGTATGATTAACAGAGGATGATCAGTTTCCATCGAACAAATGGAGTTGATGTCTACTTAGGATATTTCCCCCTATCAAAATCGATTATGATTACTGGTATTCACTATTGCACGATATCACAATTTCCACTGCAGCAGATTTAGTTGCAGTTGTACCAGAAGATATATTCATCCCACTCTTGCTTACAGGCTTTCCAGAGACCATTTACCGTGCAAACACCATGTGATGATAGGCGCCGTTTCAGTAATTCTAGAGCAGAGTAACAAACGAGACTAGTATCTGGTGGATTTTTAACGAAAATATGCTTGAACGGAACGTCATAATACCAGTTCCACCTGTCATGAGTTAATAGAACGCCTGCGTTGTTTCGGGGTTGTTACTTCAAGCGTTTTCCTAGTGCAGTTCCACACAATGGGTGTCATCCCCGTTGATAAAAGTAGGTGTTGTGAAGAAGTTATTCGATTTCTGTGGGCAAAACATGTAACCACAGCTAAAATTTACCGAAGGCTTGTAGAGGTTTAAGGAAAGACTTAATATCACGTCAGCATGTCGCAAAGTGATGTCGAAAGTTTGCGGCTGGTAGAAAAAACGTCACTGACAAGAAGCGCAATGGCCGACTGAGAAAGTCATCAACAGGTTTGAACATAGTTCATGTGGTAAAGCTGATTCAGGGCAACAAAAGGATCACGTTACGACATCTAATGGCAGAATTGGTGGGAATGTCGTTCGGGAGCACCTAGGAGGCCGTCGCTTCGCCTCAGATAAGGAGGTAAAATACTTCGTGACAACGTGGCTGAACGCGCAAAGATAGGATTTTTACCAGGAGGGAATCTTCAAACTCCTCCCACGATGCGACAAATGCCTTAACCGGTATGGTCACTATATCGAAAAATAACTTAATGTATGGCTGTATTGGTTGTATGAAATTATATATACACGTTTTACTGCAGGCTTTGTAACCTTGCTTTCTGATCACTCCTCGTATATTATATATATATATATATATATATATATATATATATATATATATATATATATATAAGGTAAGTCAAAATGATGGACCCGATTCCAGAAATGTATTCTGTGAAATCTAATAAATATATGTTATTGTGAGACATGCGCTTCGAAAGGCTAACTTTCAAAGTTTAATTTCAACAAAGTGTTTACCCTTTTTCTATCGCTAACAGTCAACTGCGAGTAATTAAGGAAAATAACGTTGACTGGAAAACAGAGATCTTTTTGTACACTTGATTATCATGTAAACAATAATGCCCTGTTGATTATTGTGCAACGACATTACCAAACCAAATATCGGAGAGGCTCTCCTACGGGGAAAGCCATTCGTAAGTGATATGAATATTTCAGAGATTCGAGCCGTACATCATGACAGCCATTATTGATATTACCTTAACACGCTTCAAAAGGTTTGACAGAAGATAGACTATTGGCTTGAGATGTGTCGTGTTACGCGAAGTACTCACATAGAACACTTGTTATATATTTGAAGAAAACTTGATAGTTTGAAGAAGAGAGTTTACCATTATCAGGGAAAGCTCGGTTCGGCTTGGTAACTACTGGCCGGATCTGAATGAAATTTGATGGACAAGTATTCCATCGTCTAAGAAGTAAAGATCAGTATATTTGAAGACCGAGCTCTGCCATCGACAGACTCAGCTTTGTTCGGCTCAGCGTGTGTGTGGAAGTTCATTTCGTGCTAATTACTGGCTGGATTTGAACGAAATTTGGTAGGATTGGCTCAGTAACACGGACTTCGTTCGTCAGGAAGCTTCTATGAACAGGAAGCTTCTAAGTTCAGTTTATCGACCGTGTACTATTATTTATTTATTTAAGGACTGGATCATGTGAAATGACTGTCATACGTCATACGACAGATTTTATAGTCGTAAGAGATGAAACATTATACGATATATTGTATTGATAATTCAGTTCGAAACCACTATATATTTGCTTGGTCCTGTATTACAAATCCAAGTTTTTTCTTTGCCATATTAAATAAATAACTTCCTTCGTAGAGATCCATTTTTCTTATTACATGTACTAAATGTAATGCATCTTTTATCTATCCTTCGCTATAGGAGCAGGTCAAAATATGGAACTGTACAAGATGAAGCACGAACTTTTTATCTAATAATTTAGAACTTTTTTTTTTCTTTGCCTTCTTCGCCTGTGGGGCTGTTCGTAGAAGCTTTGAAGAAAAAGAAAACTTGAATAAGGGAGGTAAATGAAAGAGTAATGAGAATCACCCCCCTTTTCCTATCCGCTGCTTCCGAGAGAAAAAAAAATCGATGATAAGGGAATATTCTGAAAGAGGAAAACTTCGTATCTCGAAGTGCATTGATGAAAAGTACGTTCGTATGAAAAGAGGTTTGCCTTCAATTTATTGATGGGAAAGATGTCATATATATATATATATATATATATATATATATATATATATATATATATATATATATATATATATATATATATATATATATATATATAATGTGTGTGTGTGTGTGTGTGCAAGCGTAAGTTCTGTAGGAGAAATGGCTAAAGAAAAAGCTCTTTTCTTCCTCTCCTTGCATATATGCAGTGCTGTGTAATCATATAACCCTCTTCTCAAGCTGTTCTATTTCCTTAAGATACGGTTTAATGTGTGAACATTTCCGTAGGGAAAAATGTTTCAAAAAATCTTATCAGGGTTTTTACTGATACATCAGATTCAGCTAATGTATCAGATATCCTGGAGTTGATCTACTTTTACCATTTTCTCATTTAATTCTCAACATTTCTAATAGCATTAATAGTAAAATGCAAGTAGGTCCCACCTTCTCGAAAACAGTTATTCAGAAAAGTCCTCGTCTTTGGTTTGAGGATACAAGAAATTTTCGAGTTACATTATTATCCAAGATATCCATTGGGCGATTACTTTACAAATGGTCCATTTCAAATACTTTTTTTAAAGGTACGTTTTACAGGTACGAGTCATTACATAAAATAAAATGGAATGACAAAATCTTTAGTTGAACGGTATTGAATTGAGTACCTTTTTTTTTTTTTTTTTTTTTTTTAAAGCGCACTGATTTATAAGGAAAGTTATAATATTTTTCTGTTTGCTTTGAAATTAACTAGAACTTTATGCTGTGATTTTACTGACTTCTTCTTGATGTCTAGTTAAATGTCCCTCCTATTTTCAAAATGAATTTTGCATTATAGAGGGTGTTTCTAAAACACCACCGACGATGTTTGGAAGGTGATTTGAATTCTAACAGTACTCTCTTAATTTGAACAATGAACTAAGATGTTTGTTCATTGAAATATCTTACAAGATGAATACTTGGTTATTAAATTTATTTTCCTCATTCAACTTTTGATTACATTCCAGGATTTCTTTAGTTTCTTTTGGCGTCTTCCTCGTGTCGCTCCAAAGCCACATTCAACTGTGCATTAACGGAATCTACGACTGAAAATGATGGACATTTCTTTTACACTTCCTTTTACACAGCATTTTCCTATACATTTCTTTTTTACATACCATTTTTCTTTCCTTTTATGGACTTCAATCCGGCATTTTGCTCTTGAGTTATGGTGGGTTTTGCATTCTTTCGACAAATTTTCGGCTGGTCATAGCTCTGAAAGATAGCATTTCTACACCGAGGTAAGTCTATATTGTTTGTCTTATTTCGGTGTGAGGAACCAACTCCCAAACGTTGTTGGTGTTATTTTGAAACATTATGTATACAGGGTGTTGCAAAAATGTGTGACATTATTTTGCGAACAGATTCGTCACATCAAAATAAGAAAAAAAGTTCATATGGAGTTGTCCTCAAAACAGGATAGTTTCGGAGTTATAGAGAGCCGAAAACGTGAAATAAGTGAATTTCTAAAGTTCATAGCTCCACTACTATAGGACCTATCATAGTTGGGTCAAGATATCACTGAGGAACTAGTGTATGAACTATCCAAATATCCATGTTTAAGAATGCTAGAGTACTTGCACACCAAGTTTTAGAAAAGTAGGTGAAGAGTGACGAAATACTCCCAAACAGCCTCTCTAAAAACTCAATCCATTAAAATCTCAGTTTGTCCAAAGAAAACAACAATATTATTGCTCCTATAAATCCATGGACTAAAAACTAAAATGGCCAAGATATTGCACACCGTTATCCTACTATACTTTTGTTTATATACTTTTCTCTACTTGTTTAATACAATTTGCAACAAACGGCAAAATAACTGTAGTTACACCAAGTTTCCAGTTCCTACATGTCCAATGTGACCTCCACCTGCCTCGTGGCACATATCAGGTCGACAGTGGAAGTTTTACCATCTCTTATAACAATTCTGACTTGAGTTGGCGAATTGGCTGATGGTTGGCGAAATACATCACAAGCGAGTGTAATTCTTGAACACTTAATGATATCTTTCGCCAACTAAACGAGACTTGAAAGCTCGTTTTCAAACTACATCATCTGGAAATCTACTGAAGACTTTAGAGGCACCCTGCATTTAGCGATTCTAGAATCTTATTGTTGTATCTTATACACATACTGAATATTTCCATAAGGAAATCAATCTGATCTGATACAATTTCAGCAAATTTCTAATTCGAAAAAAGTAAATGAGAAAATCAAGTTTATGGCCAAGCATAGTCATTTGACTTTTGCCCTTTTCAATATGTCCTTCAGCTATATAAAAGATCCACGTATGCAGTCCTTGCAGCAATACTACATTCCAAACCTTGACTATCATTAGCTATAAAAAACATAGAACTTGCAAAGCAAAGCAAAAATTGCAACATTAATATAATAATGTGTGACAATGCAAATATGAGAAGAAAAAGAACATCGTATTAATGCGGCAGATTGAACAAATATAGTTACCGTTAGTTATATAAAAGTAAACAGTAATTTCCTCTTATAAATTGGTTTGTTTCAGGTCTAATTTTTGTTTATATTTTTCCTTTCTTTTTGGTATAATCAAAAAGTTTAAATCAGAAAAGATGGTGCAGGGAGGGAGGAGAGAAAATGGAAAAAGAATGTTATTTTAATATGAATCTTTTTTCTAGCTATTTGTGAGGAAAATTCTGTTGTTTTTTTTTTAAAAAATAGCTGTCCCTTGAGTGGCTTTTTCTTCTTTTTTATATCCGCTTTAATGCTCTAGTTATCTGCATTTTATGTCTCATAACAAAAAATCTATAGTTTATTTTCTTTTCTCTCTCTCTTTCTCTTATTGTTTACATTTTATCCGCCGTTTGGATGGGCTGTGTCCGGCAAAATGACTAGTTATCGACTGTATATTGAAAACGTACACATCCATGCATACTAATACACTCTTCTGTACCCTCTAACACACACACAAATACATACATACATATACCAATACAAACATAACACACGCACATATCTCAACAAAAGAGCGAATCAGGAAAGTACACTCACATAGTCATATGGAACAGACAGAAACAAATTTAGTAGGCGAAATGTATTATGTTATTCTTTACTATTTTGCACTCCCACTATTCACCTCCTCCTTTGTACTTAATTTTGTGTTCATAAAATATCAATCTACCATCTTCCCTTGTGAAGCTAAACATATTGACAAAACTAGAACATCAAAGAGAGATTTTTCTCTTTTTTTTTTTTTTTTTTCAAATTTGTGTTTCAAAAGTAAATAAAAGGAAACTAACGAAATAAATTGTCTTCAGGGCACACAGTAAATAAAGGAAAATATAACAAGCAAATACTACCCAGAATTTTCATTTGCACCCGGTACTGGAAATTGTTACATCCATTTTTTAAAAAAAAAAATCTTCTAGTATTGTCGCTTTTACATACACTAGTAGAAATCAAATATTATTTCAGATATCAAAACAATATTATAATACATTAAAGCAAAACTAAGGCTGCTTAGCTACTTGAAGATATAGAATCTATACAATATTGAAAAAAGTCCATCACATGTTCTTTCTCAGTCAACCATATGTTCTCATATGCTACATACATAAATACAGTACAACACACACACACACACACACACATATATATATATATATATATATATATATATATATATATATATATATATATATATATATATATATATATATATAGGGTGTGTCAAAATAAGTGTTACAAGCCAATATCTCGCGAACTATATATCAAATAAGAAAAATGTTGAAGAGTCAATGTATAATACAGAGGGGCCTAATAATGGGTCAAACACGCGGTTCCCCCCTCCTCCAAAACGGTACGTAAGATTTTCAAATAGGAACATAGGTCGTGTGATACTTCGTTCGAAAGAACTTGGAAAATTGAACGTTTTTTGTAGGAAATAATTTTTGATATGGGGTACCGTTTTCAAGATGGCCCCAAAATGGTCCTGTATCAGATAAAATTTCCAGTACTTGTAAATCAGAAAGGGTTGAGTAGAAAACGATGAAACAAGAAAGAAAAAGGAAAAAGCCATAGACAATATGGAATAGTGTTGTCGCGGTGTCCCCATCATGGGGCCCCGAAACCAACTTTAAAATTTCAAATGGGAATATAGGTCGAGTGATACCTTTTTTAATAGATCGTGGAAAACCAAACAGCTTAGTACGAAATTTGTTTTGATTTCCGGCAAGCCTGTTTCAAAATGGTTCCGCGTCCAGATACAAAGCGCAGTGTCAAATGGCAACATAAAGCGAGCGATACCTTCTTTGATAGATCGTAAAATACCAAACAGCTCAGTACAAAAGTTTCGGCGGCCATTTTGAAACCGGCTTGCCAGAAATCAAAACAAATTTTGTACTAAGCTGATTGGTTTTCCACGATCTATCAAACAAGGCATCATTCGACCTATATTCCCATCTGAAATTTTCAAATTACTCCTAGGGCCCCATGATGGGGGTCCTGGGGACACCGCGACAACACCATTCCACGTTGCCTATGGCATTTTACTTTTTCTTTTTCTTTTTGTTTCATATTTTTCTACTCAACCGTTTTTGATTTATAAGTACTGGGAATTTTATCTGATACAGGACCATTTTGGTGGCCATCTTGAGAACAGTGCCACATATCAAAAATTGTTCAGTTTTCCAATCTCTTTCGAACGAGGTATCACTCGACCTATGTTCCCATTTGAAAATTTTACGTACACCTCCTCCCCCGAAATGAGGGGCGAGGGAACCTCGTATTTGACTCAAATTCTAGGCCCCTCTGTATTGTATATCGACTCTTAATATTTTTCTTGTTTGATGTATAGTTGGCGAGATATTGGCTTGTAATACTTATTTTGACTCTCACTCTCTCTCTCTCTCTCTCTCTCTCTCTCTATATATATATATATATATATATATATATATATATACAAGGGACGTTCATTATATTCTAACCATAAGGGTGATGCAACAATTGCAGGACATCAAAACTCAGTGTAACTTCTTCTTTAGCATAAAACCAAAAGTAGAAGGCGTTGCAATATATCGTTCGGGTTTAGTATGATGCGGAATGTTGATAGCTAGCGAGCTGCTATTCAACAGTGTAGTTTCCAGCTTCTTCCCCATTCAGTCTATTCTCCAGACTTGGCCCAGAGTGACTTTTTTCTTTTTCTCAAAACTAAAGAGACTCTTGCATTGTTCACGTTACAGCAACAATGATAAGTTGACTTTGATCTTTTATGCTCCCAAGACTGGTTTGATGGTGGAGACCTCTTTTTCTGCTGATATCCAACTGATGAAAGTGATGAAGTTTTGGAATGAAAGAAGTTTTCGAATGATAATGTTGGTGAAAATGGAACAATTCTTAAAACAAACAAACACACACACACATATTATATATATATATATATATATATATATATATATATATATATATATACAATGTTGTCCATCACAAATTTTCATATCTGGGATCAAACAAAGGACCTATCAATCAGAAATGAGCACTCTACCACTGTTGTGCTAACTAGGATTTATTACCACTGAAACACCGTGACGCCACTGAAACGGTTTTCAGATATGGGTTGAATCTCTTAAGAAAAAGTACTATACACGTTATTTTTCCTTCTATTGAAGCCGGAATTGGTAATTCATTTACTTCCGGGTCAACAGTTGAACGCTGAGAAGCTGTACGAGTAGTTGAATATAGCGGAATTATGATGGAAAATTAAAAAAAAAAAAAAAATACACCAGGCAATTAATGCAGAATTGAGGTCAGTATGACGGAAGGAAAAAAGGAGTAGGAAAACAATGCGGAATTGAGGACAGAATGACAGAAGGAAAAAAGGAGTTGTTGAGTTGATTTTAGTTTAGCGTCTCGTTCAGCAACAAGGCTATATGAGACGTGGACCTACTGATTAACGTGGAATCCGAATCACATGAGCTCCCGCCGGAAATCGAACCCGGGTCTCCCAAGGAAAAAAGGAGCAGGTAAATAATGCAGAATAGATGATACTATGATAGAAGGAAAACAGGAGCAGGTTAATAATGCAGAATCGAAGACAGTATGACAGAAGGAAAAAAGGAACACTAAATACTCCAGAACTGAGAACAGCATGGCGAAAAGAAGAAAGGAGCAGGCAATACAAATAATTCAGAATTGAGGACAGTATGTCGGAAGGGAAAAAGAAGCAGCCTAATAATGCAGAATTGAGGTCAGTATGACAAAAGAAAAAAAGGAGCAGGCAAATAATGCAGAATTGAGGACAATATGACGAGAGGAAGAAAGGAACAGGCACATAATGCAGAATTGAGGACAGTATGTGCCTGCTCCTTTTTCATTCCGCAGTACCATCCTAAATTTTGCATTATTTGCCTGCTCCTTTCTTCCTTCCATCATACGGTCCTGAATATTGCATTATGGTACTGCGGAACCATATTGTGGTATTGTGGAATGATTATGGTATTGCATTATGTGCTTGCTCCTTTTTTCCAACTGTCATACTCCTCTCAATTCTTCATTATTAGCCTGTTCCTTTTTCCTTCCGTCATGCTGTTCTCAATTCTGCATTATGATGGAAGGAAGAAAGGAGCAGACACATATTGTAAAATTGAGAACAGTATAATGGGATGAAAAAAGAAGCAGGCAAATAATGCACAATTGAGGACGGTACTACGACATATTTAAGAATACAAGTAGTTTATATAATGTAATTTTGATGTATTAATACATGGTTGGCCAGTGATTGCAGAATGTTACTAATGATAATTCTTTCGTTCGTAGAGTAATACCTCTCTGTCTCTCATCTCTCAGAATCTATGTAGAACGTGGAACTCCAGTTTAACGGGTAGTCCGAATAATTTAAGTTCTAACTAGAAGTCGAATCCAGGACACTTACACTAAAGGCAATAACGCTAACCATAAAAATTAACAGAGCTCTCTGAATTATGACCATAATTATAGCTATGACTACTATTCTGACGTAATACATGGTTTTACTTTGTCTTAATATTTATCATGATATGTTAAACTTTAATATCCGATCTAATTAATGAAATGATTTAAAATATACTAAAGTAAACAAACCCTGTAAACACTTTCCTTTAACGGATACACTACGTTGAATTTTCCTTTAATATAATTTTCTCTACTTTGTAGAGAATATATATATATATATATGTATTTCTTTGAACTGAAAATACATGATTTTACTATATTTTTATTAATTCCTTTGGGTAGATCAAAGCTAATTATTGTACACGAAAAGGTATTGGAAATTTTTGTTTACTCTTCTTTAAGGTAAATAGGTATGTAAAAAAAAAAAAAAAAAAAAAAACACAAAACATAGAAACTCAGAGGAAGAATACATTTATTAAGAGAAGGTTCGTATTTCCAATATTGAAAATACGAATACCAGAACTTTTTTTATTCTTTTTATTTTTGTTTTCCTTTTTTCGATAATTACCTATAAGCATTTACATGTTTTTTTTTTTTTTTTTTTTTTGTATTAAAGAAATACGGTATATTCACATTTGCCAAAGAATTGTGGAAATGGTGAATAACATCAAAGACTTCAAAGATACCCTTTCTGTCTTCCTTTTATCGACGTTTTCTGCATTCACATTTAAGAGGATTAGTTTTTCTAGGAAATTATTATTATTATTAACATTAATAATAATAATAATAATAATAATAATAATAATAATAATAATAATAATAATAATAATAAATTCTGCTAACACAGCAAAGAGAATCATGCCTAGAAGTTTCAGTTACGTCCGGTAGATGCCTAATGGCATAATGTCAAACTTTTAACATTCTAGTATTGTACACCGTTGTTTCGATGGTAGAAAATGCTAGAAGAATATTCACCGTTACTCGTGAAGATATTAACGGATTGATCCCATTAAGAAGCTTGGTACAGATAATCTGTTTGGTTACCTATTGCTGAAAGCAGAATTAAAACTTCGCTTTCGTTCAAGGAACGTGTGGAGTAACGTACGTATGTACGTACGAACGGACGTACTAACATTATAGTCTCATAAGACCCACTAGCATCATCCTAATGGCTTTACATTCTTATAAGGCCCAGTAGTATGATCCTAATACAATAACATTCCTATAAGGCCCACTAGCATAATCATAATAACATTGAATTCTTATCAGGTCTACTAGCGTAATACTAATAGCATTGCCATCTTATAAGACCTAATAGCGTGATCCTAATAACTTGAAATTCTTATAAAACCCACTAGTATGATCCTACTAATATAACATTCTTATAAGACCCATTAGCACGATTCTAATAACATTGCCATCTTGTAAGACCTAGTAGCGTGATCCTAATAACTTTGCGTTCTTATAAAACCCACTAGTATGATCCTACTAATATAACATTCTTATAAGGCCCATTAGTATGATTTTTTAACATTGCCATCTTGTAAGACCTAGTAGCGTGATCCTAATAAGTTTACGTTCTTATAAAACCCACTAGTATGATCCTACTAATATAACATTTTTATAAGGTCCATTAGCATGATTCTAATAACATTGCATTCTTATCAAGCCTGCTAGCGTGAGCTAATAATAATAACATGAATAGTACTGAGTAGCGATCAATACAGCATTTCTGGAAGAGGTCTGAAGATGATAAAGAGAACTCAAAGAATATGTCACATATGGATAAAAGGAGATGAAAAATAAGTATGCTCAACAAGAAATTGTTTATCTTAATGTTTTTACATTTACCGAATGATTTTGATGTGCTAATTACGAATCTGGTATTAGTTTTCCTCAAATGTCGATTGTTTGGAAGGAATTTTACAAAATCATCTTTGTTCAAGAACGCCATTTTAGAGGAAGAATTTCAACCTTTACTTCGGCTCTCCATAGATGGCAACACAGAACAAACTCTTGTGTATTAATTAGCAAGTTCCGTTTCGTAAATTATGCGCTCTATGATTACAAATTTTGAATACAGCATTTATTTTGAATGAAAATAACTGTCTAGAAAAATATTTCTTATTTTTCCCCTTACTTTTACAAATTAACTTTTACTTAAGTAAAGTCAGTAAATTTCTATATGACTTCACTTGGATAACCAGCTGCATTCAGTATTGAGTAACTATAGTGGTAACTATATTATCTAAGTAGCATTTGATTTAATTTCACTAGATGCTGTGTGGAAGATAATATGTCTACAAGTAGGCGTTGTAAAATGTCAGCATACTCATTTTGTTATGTTTGTGGATATTACATAAACCCCAAACAACTTAAACATAACATTGTACTTGGAACAAAGTTCTGTGTTGCATATGAAGCTTACTTTCGAGTGCCCGTAGGTGATCAAGACAAACATTGGGCTCTGCATGTAGGTTGCGGTATTTGCCGCTCTACATTAGAAGGTTGGTTACGGGGAACCAGAAAGTGTATGCCAATTTCCATTCCTCGAATTTGGAGAGAGCCTACTAATCACCATAATGACTGCTACCTCTGTTCAGTTAACGTAACACACTATAAAAACAGAAAGAATAGGGGAAAAATAGAATATCCCAGTTTACCTTCATCCATTGCTCCAGTTCCACACAGTGACGAACTTCCTGTACCCGAACCATCAGAGATATTGCCATCGGAAGGAGAGCCAGAGAAATCTTCCGATCTTGATATTAGTTTTTCTCATGAAACCAGGAAAAACGAACCACATTTGCTTAATCAGCAAGAACTTGATGACTTGATAAGAGATTTAGATCTTCCCAAATCAAAGGCAGAACTTCTTGCTTCACGTTTAAATGAGTGCAATTTTCTCCTTTCAACATGTAAAATATCAAAATATAGGAAAAGGCATAAGACTTTTTCCCAATTCTTCAAAATGGAAGAAAGTTTGTGTTATTGTCATGACGTTAGTGGTCTACTTGAAGCTATCGGTTTCCCACATCAACCAGAGGAGTGGCGTTTTTTCATAGACAGTTCATCTAGAAGTTTGAAGGCAGTTCTGCACAATCGAAATGTGAATCCTTCTGTACCAGTTGCACATTCAGTCCACATAAAGAAGATTACAAAAACGTGAAATTATTGTTGCAAAAGATTGAGTACCAAAAATATAAATGGGATATTTGTGGAGATTTTAAGATGATAGGTTTTCTTCTAGGTTTGCAGAGTGGAAATACTAAATATTCATGTTTTCTTTGCCTTTGGGATAGCAGAGCTACTGACTGTCATTATACACTCAAGGTGTGGCCAGAAAGGACACAATGGCACTCCTGGCACTCTCAATGTCATACATGAACCTTTAGTTGAAAGAGAAAAATCTTACTGCCACCATTCCACATAAAATTAGGACTTGTAAAACAGTTTGTTAGAGCATTAGATCCACAGTCTGCAGCTCCTTCTTACATAAGACAAATGTTTCCACAGTTAACTGACGCTAAAATCACAGTTGGTGTATTTACTGGCCCACAGATACGTGTGATGCTTCAGTCTGAAGAACTTCAGAATAGAATGACTTGAGATGAAAGAAGTGCTTGGGAAGCTTTTAAGACGGTAGTGCAAGGGTTTGGTAGTAAAAATAGGAGTGAAAAATATATGGAGTTAATAGTTTCTTTGATTGACCTATATCGCAATTTGGGTTGTAGAATGTCGTTGATATTGCATTTTTTGTTTTCCCATCTTTATTTTTTCGTCCAAATTTAGCAGATGTGAGTGAAGAACATGGTGAACGCTTTCATCAAGACATTGAACAAATGGGAAGAAGATACCAGGGGCGTTGGGATACCGCGATGATGGGAGATTACATTTGAACATAATTTCTGATGACAAATCAGCTTCGCACAAGCGAAAAATCAAGCGTGCTCATTTTAAAAATGTTCTGCATTATGTGCTTGTAGTGAAAGTGGATATATTTTTGTTAAGTTTTTTTTATTATTTTGTACGCTGTGTTCGTACTCCATAGTGACTAAGTTAAGTCTGCGTAATTTCTTCAGTGAAGCATAATGTAAGATAGCAATTAGCTCTAAATTTCTCAGTAAAAATCAAAACCGGGCCAAAACTGCGGCTTATATAGACTAGCCATTTAATATTCACTCCTTTTGCGTACGAAAAGTGTTAGAAATGTAATACATTTTAGTTGAAAATAGAGGTTAGGAATTATTACACGGAAATGAAAAATGACTTTTTTCATTTTTCTTTGTCAAGTTCCAGTTGATTTCATAACCAATTTTCTAATTTTGTCCCCAACATTTTGTGTCGTCTCGTGAATACCTATTTAAACCTTAGCGAATCAATTTCTGATTAAAAAAAAAAAAATCTGATATAATTTTACTCTGTACAAACAGTGTTGCAAACTCCAGAAATAAAAAATACATAATTTTGAGGAAAAATTAAGAATTTTCTCAAAATTTGTTGAATAAATTTTCTTTCGCATGTAATATTGCAAATAAACTTACACAGTTTAAAAGCCTGTTCCTTTGCTTAAAAAGCAAGGCATAACCGGTTGTGTTAGGGTAAATGGTTTGTTGATTATTATGCTTTAACGAAAAATGGAGGAAAAATTCGGCAAATTACCCGATTTCTAAGGGTTAAAGACGAATTTTAAGGTGATTTTTGACATTTCGGGAAAACAAATGTTATGCACGTTATTAGTACCACCCAACGACATTAAAAAAAGAAAAGAAATCAAATAAACATAAAGTTGGTAAAAATTTGTTACCCAGTGTTATGCTTCTTCATACGAAATTGAACCTAATATCTCATACACCAAAATCACACACTGTCCCAAACTAACGAAAGAGATAAAGAGAAGCTGACAAGCAAAATTTCGAGAGGTATGATATACCCAAACATATTGGACTTCATATTTATATGACTGTGAATGATTTTTTTTTATCAGTGTACACAGTACAGCAAAAAGCCGTCAACATCCACATACGGCTGGAAGCAATTTCTGACTATAACATCCCTACTCATTGCTGAGAGCACAAGTAAGAACGTAATACTGCAAACTTTGACCGCCCCGAAAACACAAATGTTCTATACGGATAAATCTCGTATGCCATATTAACTCCTTTCTGCATGATTTTTTCTTTTGGCAAAAAAAAAAAAAAAAAATCAGTATTTGAAATCCTCACATGGGAACTTGAAAATGAATAACACACAACTTACAAAGAACATGCCAGATAACACCAAAATCTCTTATTCATACACGTCAATATCTCACACAGCAGACAAAACAGTCATTTGGTGTCTTTAATAAATCACAAAAAAGCTAAAGTAGAAAAAGGGTATGTGTCATATATGGCACGGCATGCGGTAAGGGGTTAATATATATTATCGCCCTAAGGTCGGATACCTGTTGAATAGACTATGTTAAAAATGGCGGGGGACACCTGCAGAGTAGATTTCGTATTAAGGAATGTACTGTAACGTCGGATGGCAAACTGGAATACCGGAAATGTCACTTGGAGTTACTTGTATTTTAATTTGTGACTTTACTTAATGAACTTCCAAAATAATTTTCAACGTCAATTTATACTGAAATTCTAAGATTTATAAACAACAATAACTAAAGCAAACTCCTGACATGCCTTAGGGAACCAAGATCTACCAGCCGGTTCTGCCTTTGGGATGATAAATTATGTGCTAAGCACATCGACTCCCTCACCGTTAATACTAGTTTTGTAGAGCGGACTTTGGTACTTCTTTTCTAAGTAGTTCCTCATTTGTCCTCACGACCCTGGACAGACAACGCAATGTCAGTACCGTCTGGAGATCACGAATAGTCTTCAATCTTTACTCTAACCAGACACGGTACTGCTAACTTTGGTGATCTCCCCTGCAGTATTCCATTGCCGCGAGGCTTTGGCTTAACAACAATAGTAGGGACGGAAATCGGGCAGGATTCAAATTTAAAGATCTCATCCCCCCGTTCGCCAATGGACAACATTATACCTAGAATCTCCCGCACACAGAGCAAAAACATCAACCACTCTCATATATATAAGCTCTCTGGAATGATATTACAATTTCAATAGGCTTCAATTGTTTCTGGAACGCCGTTTGGAAGAATTATGCCCCACTAATTGCGCCGTGAATCTTAAAAGCTTGGAAACCTCTGATGGAAGTTAAATTAGTTAAATATCATTTCTCTTACAGTTCAAAGTTAGTTATCAACATTCTGTAGATGAAATGGGGCAATCTAAAGCATTATTTACGCTCATACAGTTAGTGAGAGAGAGATCACAGCCACACACATCCTCTTTCATGTCGGATGCCAAAGCTATTCGTCGACCGTAACTTGTTAATTCATTCTCTATAAAGCACAACAGAATCGTTCAGAATGATTAATAGCCTGGTTTGAGAAGCACTATTTAAGAAGTAAAAATAACATGATGAGAGCTCTTAATGTTCCGTTATTAGCTTCAAATATTTTGAAAGAAAATAAGCTATTCGAATTTTAAGTTGGTTTTTAACCCTTTCGTGGGCGAATTTCTCTTCAAGAGATGGGACGATACCTCCTCTATGCTCCCCATCACACTCTCAAACCAACCAAACAAAACCATTTCTCGAGTGCAATTCTCATTTCCATAGTGAAAAGACTTATGGCTAATGGGAATATCGCTTCCAAGTGCAGCAACTAAAAGCATACCTAGGCTCCCTTAGCGGGAAGAATACTTCCCATTGCCCACAAAAGGGTAAAATATTTTGCAATATTGATTAACGTATAATTTTCCAGATTAGAGAGGAGATAATGTTATTGAAAATAATATTTTGTGGCACAGCTTACTAATACAGTCACAGTATTAGTAAGCTGTGCCACAAAATTGAGGCAGTAAAGTTAAGATTTTGAAATACAAAGATGTTTCAAAGAAGTGATTGGTACAAGGAAGCTCCTTTAAGTAAGGGTTTTATTTGTGAATGCTCCATTTCACCTGAGACCAACAGAGAAGCATGTTCAAAAATTCGAATTTTGCGTAGTATAAATTTAGTTTTTCTGGTTAGATTAGCTTTCCTGAAATTTGCTTTGACTTCTACCTTCACACTATGAAAGAAAAGGTGATTCAAGAATACAGTCACACACATACACACACACACAAAATAAAAGTTCTATGTACCGGACCCCAGGATATATAGATTCAATGCATTTTATTATACAGAATCCAAATTTCGAAACCTCTTGACTTGGAATTAGTGTATTTTATTTTCGCGTCATTATTGAGTTTCATTATTGGCACAGGCTCGCACTCGATCGAGCTCGGAGTTTGCCATCATCAATAAGGCTCGTGCTCGTTCACTAACCTCACTGAGCACTCGCTCATTGATAGTTCGGGAGTACTACGCTTAAGAAAGCTTGCATCCACTCCGACTCAGGCTCTTGCTTTCTATCCACGTTATTGGGCTTGTGCGGATTATTAAACTTGAGCACGATTGAACCAGAGAACTAAGATAGCGAATTTAGACATTTCTGTCCTAATATAGTGGCGAGAACTTAGAATTATTGTACAGGTTATTCTGTTTCGAAACGTTCTCTTCACAGAAAAAGATTTTTAAAAAGCTCTCTTATTTCTTTTTCTTCATCTATGAATGTGTGTGACGCAACGGGATCTTAATGGGGCAAACTATAGAAACCAACCATTAAATTCTGGTCCTCTTTCATCCCATGTGACTTCCAGCACCATTTTCCTGTTCACGTACATATAGGCATCTGAAGAGTATCTATTCTTTTTCCTTCTTCTTCAATTTCCTTTTCTCGTATTTTTATTTTATGTCCAGAAGAAATATGAAAAGAAGAAAAAGAATAGAAAAGTGTGCAAAAGAAGTAAAAAAAAAGAGAGACTAGAAAAATGAAACATATATCATTTTGGTACTGAATGTTCCAGCTTCACTCATACTATATGGCATAAAAAGGGATTTAAAAAGAAAGGAAAACAGGCAGTAGAATTAAGTCACTAAAGATAAAAGAAAGAAAATGGGAAATAAGGGGAAATAACTGTGGATAAAGAAATATAAAAAATAGAAAGGAGAAGTCTCACAGTAGAAATCCTATATCATGAAAATATGAAAGCTGACCATTCAGATCATTTTTCCAAAAAAAAAAAAAAAAAAAAAAAAAAAAAAAAATCACAGGGAGAGTATTATTTTAATATATTTGAAAATTCACAACGTCTATTGTATCATAAGCTGAATAATGTTTAAGTACATTATTTTTCCCTCGATAAAAAACTTTCTTATGCTGAAATTAAATTAAACTCTCCGTTGTTACGGATGGTCAAACGCGTTTCAGTTAAATAATGTGTGGTTAGTACCGTATATCAAATCCCATCTGGCTTTGTAGAGTATAGCTCGCAAATTGTCTTACGAATTTGAAGTAGAAAATAATTACGTTAATAGTAATAATGATGATAAATAGGAACATGTATTGTATTCCTCATTACATGCTCTCCTTTATGACACTTTGATCTGGATTTAAATCAGAAGAAGCTTGATGTTCGTCTTTTAAAGAACTCATTATTGTTTGTAGTCTTCTTTCTAATTCAGTATTTTTTAAAAATAGATAGGCTGATTCTTTTCCATTTGAACAAATTGAAGTTGTTGTTTATCTAAGAGATTTTACCCCCATCACTTCCTACCACCATCTATAATGCTCGGTGTGATGGCCATCCTTATAGATCATTGCACGATATTGTAGTTTCCACTGCAGTGAGCTTTGTTGCAGTTGCAACAGGAGTATGTTGTCCTACTCCTGTTTACAGCCTTTCAGAGGACATTTGCCGTGTGAACCCGACAAGATGAAAGACGCCGTATAAGAAATCCTGATGTGGAACGATACACCCATGGTGGAACTATATACCAAGATCCATGAGAAAAGCAGCTGACCTCTTAACGAGAAGATCCTCTTACTGAATAACATGGATACCAATTGAAGCTGAAGCTGCCATGTGTAGGTAGAAGGCCAGCGATGTTTTAGCCGAGTAATTTGAAGCTTTGTCGTGATGCATTTCCGCACAATGGATATCTCCAATAGGTATATAATGCTGGTATTTTGTCTGTGTAAATTGTGAATAAATCTTCTTGGTAATAGGCAGCACTGAATTTGGCATTATTCTCGACTTAAAGATTCTTAAGCTTTTCCTTGTAGCAAAACTCAGGAACAACCAACCGTAAGACCTTTCGAGAAACTCTTTGCATTGACGCACAAAGTTATATCAGTCTTTCATATGCACACGTCTGTGGTTCATGGCCCGGAATTTTCTTTTCCATAGTCACTTGGATACATCTATGCTTCATATATTCTCACAATATATTTACAGCGGCCACCGGTTAGGTGGCATTTGTATCTGCCTTTGTTCATTCGCCTATGCGATATGAGTAATGTTAACGCACGCATGTTAGCCTTGTGAACAGTTTGCAGCCGTAATTTGTGATGGATTCCATGATTTACTGTTGATTTGGCTACATTTAATCAATCGTTTGGCATAACGCGCTGTGGCAACGGGTTTTCACAGATCGCCCTATCCCAGATCAGTTTTGGGACAGATTATGAGAATTCCACTAACACTTTCTTCTGGATTCGATTTCGTCGCTGACATGGGCTATGGAAAAGACTGCTGTGTGTAACGTTTAGTGTGACACAAACAGTAGCGCGTCTTACCGCAAAGCTATTGTTTTGACACTGTTTTGGTATGTGAAAATGCCAACATTTGTAGAAGAAAGAGCCATGAATTTCCACAGCCCCCAAATGCTAACTTTCCCGGTGGCATTTTGGTTAATATAACACTTTTAATCTACTACACAACAACTGAGAGACTGGTACTAGGGCAGTTCCGATAATCGAGTAATCGATAACAATTCGATAAAATTTAAAAACAGTTTTATCAATAAATATTTTTTTTAATTTTATCGAATTATCGAACTTTTCGAGACTCTCGAAGTGTTTGAGACTCTCGAAACGTTTGAGACACTCGAAGTGTTCGAGACTCTCGAAATGTTCAAGACACTCGAAGTATTCGAGACTTTCGAAATGTTAGAAACAATCGACGAGTTTGAGAAACTCGAATTGTTCATGAATCTCGAATTGTTTAAAGCAGCAAATACTGAAAGATGTGGAAGAAACATTGTAAGAAACAATGCAAACAGATGTACTACTTATATGCAGGGTCTTCATTTTAAAAGTTGTTTCCCTTGAAATGAAGTGAAAGAAAAGTTTCTTTTCACATGTCTTTAAGACCAATGTCATGAAAGAGAGAGAGAGAGAGAGAGAAAGGAAAAGAAAACATGCATCACCCGAATGGGATTCGAATCCAAGGCACCATTACTGTAGTCTCCGAACTGTCACTGTAGGAGGCCCGGGCTCGATTCCCGGCGGGAGCTCATGTGGATCGGATTCCACGTTAATCAGTAGGTCCACGTCTCATATAGCCTCGCTGCTGAACGGGACGTTAAACTCAAAATCAACTCAACTCCAAACTGTCACTTTACGGATTGCCATTTTATGCTCTATAGTAATCTTTATTCACGCTTTTCATGATTCCAGAACGGTTTGACACTTCAAAGTGCTGTAAATGGCATTATGATCTTTACGTCTTTCGAAAACCATCTGTGTGTTTGTACATGATATTAACTTCAGCAGTTTTTTTTTTTTTCGAAATAAAGTTCAATTCCTTGTAACTTTGTTCGTTTTCATTCGAAATACGTCGTATCATGATCAAAGTATTTGACAGTAAAGTACTTTGTATACCCATTGACCCCTTTTCCTCAGTTGCGTTACTACTGCTGTAGAGGACTCCAAAATGTAGATATTCCTGATATTGTAGGACTTCACTTTGAGACCCACTTATGTAAACTATTCCTGTGTAGACAGAGAGTAAAATGCAAGGTTTACAAGTTACCAAATTGGAATCTGGCGACCAGGCGGTTTGTGGATTAAGTCAATCTAATTCGTGTAGCTCTCTAAAAGGCATAGAAGATACTTTAATAATGAATTTCCCGTGTCATCAATAATAATTGAACTTGGAATCACGCACACGAGAAACATGTGGAGGCGTATCGGCTATACTAGGTGTCTATTTGATGCTGATTGCAGAATCTGAAAAGGAAATGAATATGATGTGTGAAAATTTGTGAAGAATATCGGATAAAAATAAATATATTAGATATACACAAGTGATGACCATCAAAACGAAATACTCAAAGTATTAAATACAAAAATAAGTTATGGAAAAATAGTACACGGGATTAGTTTCCGTTATCTAGGTAGTTTTCTCCTCTAAATCTTTCTAAATCAAACATTTTCTAAATCTTTCTTATATCCCAAGTATCCTGCTTCTTCCTTGATATGTTTACACCAATTAGAGCCTGGGGTAGAAACATTTGAAAGACACTCCATGAAATTAATATTTCCTCCCCCCTAAAAGTCGACCAGGTACACATGGTCTTATCTCCCAGAATGGGAAACAATAGATCAAAAGTAAAATTTCGATTCAGATATATGATGAAGATGGTCAGTTTCTATTTTATGTATGGAGTTAATAAATTATCCTTAGATTATCTCACATCATTTTAATCCTTTGTAATATGTTCTATAAAGAAAGATACGTATGTAAATAGAAAAGAAAACACGTGTACATAGTCTCTTTTGCAATTATCGTTCTGTCGTTATCTGCTCTTTCAAGTCACTCACAGTCAGTTCTCCAGTAATAAATATACAAGCCTATATGTATGAATACGAAATATGATCTTTGAAAGTTGTTAAATGTTTTTTTTTTTTCGCAATCTATTTTAAACAAGGCGTTTTAAATTACCTGTACATTTAAGTTTGCCACTCATATTAAGCATCTGAGTAATAAAAAGTTTTTCAAACGTACTCATATTCCTCAGGCTTTGAAAACAGAGAACACGTTTGTGTGTAGCATAAAAAAAAAAAAAAAAAACATCAGTTGAAAATTTAAGTTGTCTGCATGCGGAAGATTAAAAGTTGTTTCTTCCTCTTTGGTTGCAGTATCTTTCCGTTCTAATTTGCAATGCTGATTTCATCAAAGTCTTCTGTTTTCCTCTCCAACGTATAACATTGAATCGTTTACTGTATTTCCTTTTCATTCTTTTAGTACAGTCTTCAATCACCATTTATCATTTTCTTTCGTCTCATTCTTAACCATTTAGGTTTAACTTTTATATTACCTCAATTCATTACCATAAACTGAAGCTTCTTCCACTTTCGCTTTGAGAGCATGATAACAACTATGTAATGATCTTCTGACGTGCTAATTGAATGTTTTTCCAACAAAATTATATACTCATTAATGCAACACAGTATGCTATTCTTGTGTTCATCTCATGTTTCTGAAATATTTATAGACAAAAAAAAATGTAAAAAAGAAAAGAAGCCTTCTGCAAAATGCAAAGACTGTTACGGTTCCTTCCTCTTCTGCCTAATTCATGTTTTGCCTAATGGTCTTCCACCACTATGTAGCACATTTCTGATCTTATTTTTAGGCAGTGCCTAATCTTCACTAAAAGAGAGATTTAGATTTTTGGGGAAATTTAATAGTAATTACTTTCCCGACAATTGGCATTGCTTCAAAGGCCTCTTGATTTTTCATATTTGCAATTAAAGTTAGGAGTCATAGGAATTTCACTTTTTCCCATTAGTTAGAAAATCTGATCGGTTAGCTTTTCATCAATCACAACTGAAATGAGAACAATGGTGATTTGTGATTGGCTGGGAGCATGGTCTCTTTTCCAATCAGTGTATTTAAAGTATCTTAAAATATATGAATATATGGATATATGTCATTAGGAACCGCGAATTAGTGAACAAAATTTGAAGCTTCAGTAGTTAATACAAAAACAAAACAAACAAAAAAAAAAAAACACTTTTCTCTGCTGGTCTAAAGGCTAGTGCGTGCGCCATCGGTGTTCATGGTCCTGGTGGAAGAGCACGAAAATGAACTTAATTTCAATCGCGTCCTTTAGCCTAAAGGGTTTGATTGTGGGATGTTAAACTAAAAAAAAAAAGGCTAAATTCACCGATCTCTCTCACATTATTTTAGAAGTTGGATCTACTTGCCCTTATGGAATATACACAATGTTTGTTCAAGCTGATGTTCGAAACTACTCAACCAATCTTAACAGTTTTTTTTATTATTGGAGAGTATATTTTTTCCGATGCTATATTTTATAACGTTTGAACTTTACACAACTAAGTTGTTATTATACAGCATTTTACTGTGCTTGTTTAGATGTCAGGTAGAGATCGTTAGATTAATCATACGCTAAAAGAATAAAATATTGATTTGTACGTGATTGATTAGTAATATGCGAGCCAGGCCACATTCTCAATATGTGGTCTGTATTTCAGGAGGAGGAGATCGAAACTCCGGAAGTGAGTGGAATCTTGTAACCCTCGTTCACTGATGTACTGCCTGACTGTACAGGCAGTGGTACTAAGTCGAACAACAACATATCGGTTAATGAAGACTTCGGCTGGATCTCTAAATTAACCGTTACCATCGAATCTGGGAAGGTACGTATGTCCTTGTCAAGGCCTTTTCGAGGTAAATGAAACACGTATGTGAACTGCGATCCTATCAGCTGAGATGAGGCTTCGGTTATCCTTCGAAAGGAGCAACTACATGAGAGAGGTCCTTGCCCCTCAAAGAGCGTGGTGCATGCCCTCTTTGATCCGGATCCTAACAGACTCTTGTACCTAAAGAAAGAGAGGTAGTGAGAGCCATCTTTCGTAAGATTTATTCGATGCAGGACTTTCGACCCTAAAGGGAAGCCGTCGGTCTCCAATGATAATGTCTTTAAAATGTCTTTAAAGGTACCCAGTCTACATTAGTCTTTGGGTCCGGTAATGTATGGGGTACCTTTGGCGTAACCAGAGGAGTCCCATATTGCTTGGACGCTCCTCCCGAGAGGTGTGGTGGTTCTTCCCAATTGGTGGCCTACATTTATAATGGTTTGGGAAGATAACATAGCTACCACATGTACATGATACCTCAACACTTAAAAGAAATGTAGTCTTGTACTGCTGGAACAACTCTAGCAAGGGAAGGATGAAATAGGAAAATTTCGGTATAAACGTACCCTTACTTTTCGGCAATTGTTCGTGCAGGAACTCTTCAACAATAGTATTGAATAGACCTTCTTCTTTTTATAATGGTAAAAGTTCTCGATACTCTGTTTTACTCCACTAATATTGTGATTTTGGCATATTGACCAGAGGAAGGCCAGCCAAGTCGAGACAGAAGGAGGTAGGAGAGGATGCAGAGAGAGATATGCCTGAGTCCATTGACTGTGTATCTCAGGCTTTTATCTAGCACGTGCTAGAGTAAATTTGTGGTAGAAGACTTTGTTGTGTTACTCATAGTACTGAGCCCCGGCTCGGCTGTCCTGTCCTCTGGTCGATATACAGTTGGTCTTTGTCTTGTGTTTATTTTTATTATTTGGAAGTTGCTGGCTAGTTCTTAAGGCATTTCAATGTCACCTATTTCCTCACGGTTCTTACGCGTTTCTAAGCTCTACTGACATATCATCTTCAGAACAATACTTATCTTTGAAGTTACTCAACGTTTCTGATTTTCAACATTCTTTTCTGGATAAGACGATGTCTAAAATGTATTGTTCTTCTATAAACTGTACTTTTTATGCATTGTTTTTAACAAATTACAGTGTAGCATCCGACATTGATTGCAATCCGACCCCATGTTCTGACCATATCAAATATCAAAACATCAAAGAAGATCCTACAGTCGTCCAACAGATACTTGCTATGCTATAGAATTCCATGTTAAGAACAGCCTATTTTTCTGGAAAGTGGAAAATTTCAAAAGTGAAACCGAATAAAAATCCTTACTAACCAAATATAACTTAAAAACCGGATACAAATTCTATCAAAGGTGATTCCAACTAACAGAATAACTTCATTTTAGGCAAAATATTCCATAAAAATATCTAAATTTAAAAGGCTGCACATCCATGATATATTACCAGGGTCTAAAACCTCATATTCCTTCTTAGATAGAAGGTAAAAGGTAAAATTCAAAATGTTTCTGTTCTCGCACTGAAGCTGACGAAAATTCAACCACAGTATTTAGA
Organism: Thermobia domestica; assembly: GCF_964235325.1. Lineage (NCBI taxonomy): Eukaryota > Metazoa > Arthropoda > Insecta > Zygentoma > Lepismatidae > Thermobia > Thermobia domestica. The sequence goes on from NC_137466.1 coordinate 82,003,825, forward strand.
TACAGTTTGGTACGATTATGTATCTTCAAATGAGAAACTAAAAGCGTGAATTACACTAGTTAACAAATTTAAACTTTTTGTTTGTTACATGAGAAAAATCACCTGATCTTAAAGGAACTTTTTGCGCTGAATTCGAATATGCACTCGGTTTCTCTCCATCACGTACAGTTTTCCCGTAACAGAGGGATTTTAAGGAAATTCCCTCAAAAATTTCCCTTTTTCAGATATTTTATTCCCCTAGCTCCTGTCCCCTTACATATAGTAACATAGAAATTATACCTAAGTATACCTTGATTTATATTTAATAAACCCTAAACGTTTCGTAAAAATCGCTTTGTTCTTTCTAGAGAAATAAATATATTTGTATGTATACTGTGTGCACTGTTTATTGCACCTGATAGTAATGCTTTCAGATCTCCTGAGTTGGGGTAAAAACGATTTGCTTTATTACTACAAACACAGACATAAAAATGAATATTTACAATAGTCAACAACACACTTGTATTGCTCTCTGTAAATTAGAAACGTGTATAAAAATAGAATGTACTTCCAACGTATATTTTTTTAAACGTACAGTATATATATATATATATATATATATATATATATATATATATATATATATATCTTAATACATATATATACAATTCTCCAAGTTTTCTCGTTTTGTTCATGAAATGGTTATCAATATTTGTTATCAAATGTAACAGAATGCAAAAGAAAGAAAGAATGGAATACAGACTCATTGTTGACAACAATGAATTAATGCAGTCTGAATTTTCCACTACGGTATCGTTTCCCCCCTCCCCCCGCGCATTTCTTTCTTTCTTGTGTTCTTGACACCTGGTGAGGGAGTTTTGTACATTTTTATATTGACGTGTGGTTTAACACTACTTCACTTTCAAAGTTGTCTTTGCTGCTAAGAGTGCTTTCATGTTTGATCTTAACGGCATTATACCCAACTAAGACCAGAAGTTTAGTTTGTGATCAGTACAATGGCGTCAAGAGGACGGCGTTCGTGTGTTAACTCACCAAATAGTTTTTGTTATGTGTGTGGCCAGTTTGTAGTTAAAGGACAGTGTAGATCCATTACGCCATCGGTGAAACTAGCATATTATATATATTTCGGATGTCGTGTGGGAGATCAGGACAAAACTTGGGCACCCAACATAATTTGTGCGTCGTGCTACGTCACTTTACTTGCATGGGCCAAAGGGAAACGGAGGTTCATGAAATTTGCTGTACCAATGGGGGTGTGGAGAGAACCCACCAACCATCTGGATGATTGTTATTTTTGTCTCACAGTAGTTAAGGTACATTCTAAAAAAAGCAAATACACAATAAGTTATCCCAACGTTAAATCCGCAATTAGACTTATTCCGCACGGGGATGAACTTCCACTTCCCGAGCCCCCTACCAACTGGGAAGAGATATGGCCAAAAGACACTGATGATGATCATGACCTTGATGAACCATCGACATCAACATGTACATCCAAGGATCCAACGTTCATCCCTGACTATGTTCGCGAGCCACATTTCATCCGGCAATGTGAACTTAATGACCTAGTCCGTGATTTGCACCTGACAAAACAAGAGGCGGAACTTCTGGGATCAAGGCTCCAGCAGTGGAACTTATTGGATGCAGAAACGAACATATCAGTGTACAGGAAAAGGCATGTTCAATTTTCAAGCTATTTCTCAATGCAAGATAATGTGTGCGTATGTACGGATATAAATGGGTTGATGGCGGAGCTAGGAATTCCTTACGTTCCAGAAGAATGGAGGTTATTTATCGACGCGTCAAAGGTCAGCCTTAAAGCTGTCCTTTTACATAATGGAAATAAAAAACCTTCTATACCACTTGCGCACTCAGTGAAGATTAAGGAATCCTATGACACCATGTCAACTTTGCTAAATCTTATAAATTACAAGGACCATTGTTGGCAAATATGTTGTGATCTCAAGGTAGTTGGTATTTTATTAGGACTGCAGTGCGGTTACACGAAGTACCAATGTTTTTTATGTTTATGGGATAGCCGAGCTGATGACAAACATTATGAAGTGAAGGAATGGGAACCTAGAGTGAATTACGTACCTGGAGAATGCAACGTCAAATACGCTCCTTTGGTAGATCCTAATAAGATATTACTACCGCCACTTCATATCAAGTTAGGACTTATGAAAAACTTTGTCAAAGCCATGGACACATCTGGTGAAGGTTTCAAGTATTTGCGAGATAAGTTCCCTAACCTGAGTGATGCTAAGATTTCAGCGGGAGTGTTTATTGGTCCCCAAATTAGGAAATTAATGCTTGATGATAGCTTTGACAGCAAGTTAAACAGTGCTGAGCTAGCTGCCTGGACAACATTTAAGTGTGTTGTGCGCAACTTTCTGGGCAATAACAAAGCTGAGAGTTACAGAAATCGTACAGGACATGATACAGAAATACAAAGAGTTGGGTTGTAGGATGTCTTTAAAAATCCACTTTTTGCACTCCCACCTCAGCTTCTTTCCTGCTAACCTAGGTGCTCTCAGCGACGAACAGGGGGAAAGATTCCACCAAGATATAATGGCAATGGAGAAAAGGTACCAGGGACGATGGGATCCTTCAATGACGGGGGACTATTGTTGGGGTCTTGTTAGAGAATGCAACATTTCTTACAAAAGAAGGAAGTAGTGTACGTTTTTGTAACCCAATGGAAGTTTCATATATTGTGATAGTTTTGATTGTCTTTTCATGACCTTTTGGTACATTTGTATTATTGTTTATTGTAAATTGTCACACTTGTAAATTATATTGTATTATATATTATATATGTGTTTGTGGTAATAAAACAAAACGTTTTACCTCAACTTAAGAGATCTGAAAGCATTACTATAAGGTGCAATAAACAGTACACACAGTATACATACAAACATATTTATTTCTCTAGAAAGAATAAAGCGATTATTACGAAACTTGGAGGGTTTGTTAAATATGAATAAAAGTATACTTAGGTATAATTTCTATGTTAGTATATGCAAGGGGACAAGATCTTGGGGTGTAAAATAAACGAAAAGGGAAATTTTTGAGGGATTTTCCCGAAAATCCCTCTGTTACGAGAAAATCGTACGTGATGGAGAAAAACCGAGTGCATATTCGAATTCAGCGCAAAAAGTTCCTTTAAGAACAGGTATTTCTTTTTATGTAACAAAACCTTTGTTAACTAGTGTTATAAATTATTATTATCAATAATAGTCGTATATAATAGGAATGTCTATCGCTTAGAGATTCGTTTTACGTCGATCAATAGTCCTTCCCTTTCAATAAACTTAGGTAACATTTAATGAAGAAAATTAATCATTTGTTTTAAGAAAAAAACTTACAACAATTTGAAATAGAACTCTTTTTCAATTTCTTTTTCGGAATTATATTTTGTAGGTGTACGGAAAGGACTAACTGAGATTAATTTAAACGGCACGTGGGATGTTCAGAAGGACATGATCATTGAAAGTCTTGACACACAGTAATGTAGGATATGATTGATTGTCTAATGGACACAGGCATATATATATTTCCTCTCCGATTAAATTTGTCTGTGTTTGGCTATGCACATGAAATGACAGAAAGACTGTTTGTTGTCTGTAAATAGTCGTAAATACCCGCAAGACAGTTGTGGTATGGGGGTTGCCTACCTCTCATGCTGACAGTGAAAGCACGTAAATAACGACAGCAGCTTTTCCTGATATAATGGTTGGTGTTAGTGCCTTTTCTACGCAAGGCTCATGAAGATCACAAACAGGGGTAATTTTTTTTTTGAACTTGGAATACGATTAGAATACACTCCTCTAGTGGTTCTGTGACAAATAATGAGCAAGTTGCGTTCTCAGAAGTTCTGTAAACAAGTTTGCGTCTTGGTTGCAGATTATTATATCGCTAGTGAATTAGAAGTAACTGAAATGTGGTTTATATCGCTTTGAATAATGTTTGCTCACCAAAACGGTGAGTATTCATAATATTTTAATTGTATATCCATGTAAATTCAATATTAATTACTGGAGGCTTATGTGATGTATGAGATCAGGTCCCACTGTATTGAATCAACTCATATAGATGAGGACTTCTTAAGGTACGGAGTGCAGTTGTACAGCAGCCACCGTTGATTCCTAATTGTATCTTGTACACAGATGTACTTAACTCTGTACTAAGAAAAAGTTACAGGAATATACTATTATAGGTGGAAATTCTAAAGTTATAACTAGAAGAGCATCATTTTAAAAAAGTCAATTCAAATGTTATTGTTTTTTTAAAGCACAACCTTTCCTTTATTTTTTCTGGGAAGGCCTTGAAAGTCTTATTCAAAAGATCTTGGCCACCCGCATTCATTTAAAAGGCTGTATTCTGATAATTGGACATAGAAAATTCTAATACTTGGATCTCAATAAAGATAACAAAGAAAATCAAAATTCGAACTATATTTCAGAGTATATGTTTATTTTAAGAGAAATGAGTGACGAAATTCTTTGAACAAGAGTGTACATACTGGCTTCTGATTTAACTTTGAAACCTATTGCTAGGAAGATACTTCTAAAAATTCCTGGTAAGTCACATAAAAATATATTGTTGTTTATTGAGTGGTTAGGATCATCCTTAACTGAATATACTTTTTCTCACTGAACCAGACAGATTATACTAAGATGAAATAAAAGAATCTGTATGAATTACCGTTCCAATTAGAATGCAAAATTTCTTCTATATACGTATATATATAAAAAATATATAGGTGTGTATATATATTTTAAATTAAGACAGTTCTGAAGAAGGTAAAAAAAGAAAAAAAACGAACACTTTGCTCGCAGCAGCAATTTGGTCAATTTGGTGTCAAAATAATGGCAAGTAACGAACTAAAAACAAAAGACAGTTAAAAGGCCGAGAGTTTTGGGGCACCAATTTTCTTTGGTTCACGTGGAAATTGATTTTCCATTCATTAGAAGACCAAAAGAAAGAAAGAAAGAAAGAAAGAAAAACATAAAAGGAAGACAAGAGACGAGAAGTGGTGAAGGAGACTCAAAACAGAAGAGGAAAATAGTTTTAAAAAAGAAAGAACTTGAAGAAGCAGCAAAGTTCTTTACAGAACAAGGAGAAGAGGAGAGGCTCTTTAAAAGAATAAAGTTTCCAGAGCAAAATAACTCAACACTTCAATGACTCCAGCAGACTAAAGAGGAACCGGAGATTCTTGATTAAGCTCTCCCGGCTTCCTCTTTTACTATCTTCGTCCACTTCTTCTATCTCCTGTGCCTCCGGTTTCCTCTTCTTCTTTCACTTTTGGCAGAGTAAGGAGAGAAGCATCTCGAGCGAAAAATTCTATCTGTTCACTCACTCCTTTTATCTCTATTCGAAAAAAAAATCCATTTCTTTTTTTAAAGAATAGCTTCGATGAAGATCAAAATATAAAAGAAATATCCACAAGCATTCTTAATGATCGTAAGTATCATTATTGCATCGTTTTCTCTATAGTTCTGTAACTTATGATATCATTAAATAACAATAATTCTTGAACGGTCTAATTTACAATTAAATGGTTCGACAAATAAGATATGATTTTATGTTCGTTCTTGCCCCATATTGCTCAAGACTGGGATCACATCAGCACATTCGGATAATGGTTTATGCTGTTTCAGATATCAGCGGAGAGTGAAATGATCCTATAATCGATATCAAAGTGGTTTTTAAGCTCTTCATTTTTAAGGCCTTTCTCTCCCACTCGTTAAATTATGTACACATCGGCGGTCACCTACTTGTTGCATAACAAGTTCAGTAACTTTTGACATAAGCTAATATAATTTCTTCTTAAGTATCAACTTCGTAATTGATTTGACGCAACTTTCCATTGTTCTATATACTAATTTGGTGTTTTAATTCTCTTGTTGGACCCCCGCTTGGCCTAGTGGCTAGCACGCTTATCTTAGGTGTGCGTGACCCCGGGTTCGATTCTCGGTAGGGGTACAGCTGAACAAAAAAAATGTGTTTCGGATTCCACTATAATCAGCAGGTCTACGTCTCCCTTAGCCGCACAGGCATATTCATGGGACGTTAAAACAAACAAACTAATTCTCTCGATTTTTTCTCCTATATCTTTTACATATTAACTGGTGTTTTTATTTTAATCTACACTTCCTCTGGGTATTTTTTTTTTACTGACTTTCTCTTCACAGCCAATTCAGTGACTTCTCTGGGGCGCGGCGGCTCAGTGGTAAAGCGTTCACATCCGGTGCTTGGGGTCCCTGGTTCGATCCCAGCTCGCGCCATGTGGACTTTGTGGTGGACAAGCACTGTGTTCGTGGGTTTTCTAGGGGTTCTCCTGTTTCCTCCTACTTTCTTCATTCCACCATTTCATTCATTTCTCATCTTCACGTCTCCTTTAGACTAACCAGCATAACCATGGGACGTAAAACTCAAAGATTTCATTTCATTTTCAGTGATTTCTCTCTGTCTCATAACGTACCTAATCATGCTATATTTTTCTTCCTCGAAATAATCTTTAGTATGCTCCTTCTTTCTCCAACTATTTTCAACACGCATTCATTTCATACCTTATTCAACCCACGTAATTCTCAACAATCATCTGTAAGCACCACATTTCGAAGCTTTCATTCCCCGTTTTTCATAATCTTCTTCTAGAATCCATGCGTCGTATCCGTACAACGTCACATTCGATATATATATATATATATATATATATATATATGCCAAAAGCTATCAAAAACTTTCTTCAGTTATATGTTGATGTTTCTGGTCAGCAAAAGTGTTAGTTTTATTCTTCTAATGTTCTTTTTACGTGAGCTATTTTGGAAATTAAAATGAAATGATTTTTTTCAGTTTAACGTCCCACAATTATGTTTGTTAGGCCAAGGGAGACAAATGATTAAGGCATTTGAAAGATGATCGATAATTGGTGAAATGAGAATGTGGAAGGAAACGGAAGTACTTGGAGAAAATCCACGGAAACGATGTTGTCCACAACAAACTTACCTGGCCGGGGATCGAACCATGGACCCGATGTACCAGAAGAAAGCGCTATACGACTGAGCCGCCGTTTTCTTCTAAGCTATTTTGGATTTTATATCTTGTTTTCACTTGTTATTGCTCATTTTTTAAACATAAATTTTTTAAATTTTTATGTAACAATCTTCTCCATCTCTTCCATCAGATAATCTCCTAACTCTTATAATAGTAAAAAATTATAAACTTATAATAATCAAAATACTAACATCAATTATTTGTAACTGGTATAAAGGCAACATAAGATAAACTAATCATGTAAATGTAGAATGCAAATAATCCATTGCGATCTAATACTAGTTTAAATTTCTTGGCGTTTACCAAAATCGTGTATCTTTTCTTCGTTCAGCGTTTCCAAAAAACAAATGTATTATAGCTTCTTATTGTAAAGGAAAAATATCAGTCTGTGAGCAACGCTAATACTCAAACTTCAAAACATGTAAGATTTACATAATGATCTAGTAAACAATTTTAATTTTCAAACTTTAGAAAAGAGAAGATGGATGTTGGACTTGTTATTCTTATACAAGTTATTAAATAATAAGATTGATTGTATATGAAATTGGTCTCGAAAATATCATTCCGGATTCCCACTTGCAAAACCAGAGTAGAGAATACAGGTACATTTTATTGTGCGAAAGCCAGAAGCAATATATTATTTAAATCCCGTATGTGGAGGCTGTGTACGTTATATAATGACATTGTAAATAAGCTTGATAAAGTGGATGTATTTAGTTTATCAGAAAACAGGTTCCGATCATATGTAAAAAACAAGAAATTTTCTATAGAAATAATTAAGAATTTTATGTATGTAACATTTACTGTATGCACACAATATTATAGTTGGGCACTAAGCCTGTTGTGTTGTTTATTAAATAAATAAATAAATACTTCTTTAGTTCTAGTTAAGCATTTCTCTTTCACTAATATATTTTGCCTCATTTATTTTAATGTGAATTTGATTATTAATTAAAGAATTATAAAATAGTAGCGTCAATTATCCGCTTCCCTGGGTTAAAATAAGAAAAAAATAGTAATATGTTTCGTTAGTCAGCCACTTTTTACTATTACTGAAGTGTTCTTTGAGATACTTTTTTTGTATTAAATATTGATATTGTGGGCTGAATTTGGATTTAAATGGCATCAGAAGTGTCGCTGTTCATCTTAGCGACTCCTAAAACTATTAATCCGACACTAATATTCATCATTGGCGATCATTTTTAATATATCTCCTCCCTCTCCCAAGTTGCGGAGCTGAATTTGGATTTAAATGGCATCGGAAGTGTCACTGTTCATCTCAGTGACTCCTAAAACTATTAATCCGACACTAATATTCATCATTGCCGATCATTTTTAATATATCTCCTCCCTCTCCCAAGTTGCGGAGCTGAATTTGGATTTAAATGGCATCGGAAGTGTCACTGTTCATCTCAGTGACTCCAAAAACTATTAATCCGACACTAATATTCATCATTGCCGATCATTTTTAATATATCTCCTCCCTCTCTCAAGTTGCGGAGCTGAATTTGGATTTAAATGGCATCGGAAGTGTCACTGTTCATCTCAGTGACTCCAAAAACTATTAATTCGACACTAATATTAATCATTTCCGATCATTTTTATATATCTCCTCCCTCTCCCAAGTTGCGGAGCTGAATTTGGATTTAAATGGCATCGGAAGTGTCACTGTTCATCTCAGTGATCCCAAAAACTATGGATTCGACATTAATGTTGGTCATTTTCGATCGTTATAAATACATCCTCCTCTCCCAAGTTGCACCGTCAAAATGAAATGATGAAAACCACCTCAGGCCTGAACCTCAAAGATGCTGAAAATTTGATCAAGATCGGTCGGTTGGTTTAAGAGTTATTAAGTCACAAACCTAATGACTTCCATTTTTTACACATATAGATAAAAATATTGATATGACAGTTTTAGCAATAATTAATTATTGATCTCGATTACGACGGAAACATAAAATATGAAATTAAGTGACGTGAGAAACTAGAAATAAGGAATGGTACGGAGCGAATGTGACTTGGATTTAGAAAAGGTCACTCTTTATCTTACAACAGCTTTTATTTATTTACTTATTTAAGAGAAATTTTATGAGTAAATTAAAGGTAATGGATTTTTGGAGAAACTTTTAAGCGAAATAAGCATTAATGTTTCTTTTCCATTACGGTACTTTTAATTCATAATTGTAGTTCCGGTTCACAGAAAATAACTCATTAAGCATCAATTCTCTTTTACGAACTTTTGATGTTGAAAATTTAAAAAAAAAAAATCCATTTCCTTCTAGCTTTATATGTATATGCTCCTATGTGTGCCCCCTGTCAATTTACCGTAAAAGCTCGTCTAAAAGCTTCAGTTTTATTACTATCTTTTTTTTAAAAAAAGCTTTCATATTCTCTAATTCCACTGCAATACTTATACAAAAAAAAAAAAAAGCAAGTGGAAATAACAAAGAAGGAAGGGATGGGATTATAATTCCCTCCACACCTGGTACTTTTCTATGTACGTCTTCCTCTAATCCAAATTCCAGCCGCCATATTTTCCCCCCCACGGACAATTTAGAACCATGACTTACGTATTGTGCGTATGGAAGCTGAGTGTTATCATAAAACAATTATTCAATAACAGAATGATTTATCTGTACCCGAATCTGACGCACAAAAATCTCCATAAACTTAATCCTCACGTGCGTGTATTTATTTTCTGTGTCGCATCCAAGTGAGATTCATAAAAATTGAAATATTTCCTGATAGCATTTTTGAAACTTTTTTTTTAAATAAAACCTCAAAATTTACGATTCCATCACAAACGCTTAAAAATTAATTAAGAGTACGTATTACCTGCATTTTAATTAATTCTCTACTGTACTTCTTAGCTAAATAAAATAAAGAACTTTTAGCATATCATTTAAATGTTAGTTCTACATGAGATGAGTTATATTCAAAAGCATTTTAAAATTGATGAGAAGAGTTTATAGATATAAACAGGGTTTTCCGGGTTCGATTCGCGGTGGGAACATTCGGTCGAAAAAATGTAAAAAAAAAAAAAAAAAAAACTTTTAAGGACCAGCCATCCTGAGTAAGGTTTACCTGGGTTTTCCTCATTCCACCCAGGCAAATGCCGAGATGGTAAACAATATACAGGTCCCAATCCGCTTCCTTCCTTCCTCAATCCTTTCTTCCTTTTCTTTCCTGGGATAGTGTGCTCGCCGAAGGATGTCATCCCTACGGCTAACTTGGCCGTAGATCTTGAAATCCTAGAAATCTAATTCCTAATAAACAGGGTTTCACTTTTTCATTAGTAAATTATTATACCCTTAATTAATACATAGCTACTACAGCGAAACCTCCCTTATCGGACACCTCTCAATAACGGACACCTCTATAATACGGACAGATTTTTTCGCCCGGCAAAGATATATGTTCTCTTACAGAACAAAGCCCTCCCTTTTACGGACACTCTCAGATACGGAAGCGGACAGTCCTTTTCTTCCCCAAACGTTTCAATAACCTCTTCATAACGGACAGGAATTATTCTCAGTTCTGCAATATATTACAGTAGACAGAAAAGTCTTTTCCCCACAAGCGTATCTGTCATGAATCTAGACCTGGTGAACTATCAAACAGAACAACTTCAAGCTGAACTTGAAATTCTTCTTTTCTCTGCCCGCAATAAACTGCTTTCTGGTGGAAATCCTAGAAAACCTTCAATAACACTTATGCAGAGTCAGTCGTATGGCCAAGAATTCTACGCCAAACATCCTCCGTTCCCTAACATATTTAGTCCCTTTTGCTCTAGGCCTTGCAACTTCCCCGACGGATATTTCATAGATAACAAAACAAACATTGTTTTACATTTTCAACGAAGAACGTTTCCATCTTATTTTTTTATTTTTATTTTATTTTTTTATTTTTTATTTTTGGAAAAGCAACATTTTTCTTATGATACTGGAACAAATCTGGGTTGAAGTTTTCCCGGCTTCCTTTTTCACTCTCTCTAAGAGGATATTCTGTGTGATTGCGACTGGGCCAATAAACATATGCACTCCCAATAACTTGCCTTTCCATCCATTTCTCCAACGAAGATACCGTGCCAGTACACAAACACACACGTTCCTTCCGCAACAATACTGAGGGTTCTCAGAGGACACTTGCTAATGAATTTTATTACCCTTGTAGAGGAAAAAGCATGTCTTTTTCGCTAAACAAAAGAGTTTAGGCGATTGCAGTATACGAATATATTAAAATATTCCCCAGTAATGATATTATGTAACAGAAATGAATTTCTCCATCTCTCCGCGTAATTCAAATATGTACAAAATAGAGTATTTTCATATTGAATTTTACGTATTTACGCTCATACGTAATGTACTTACTGTATATTACTACATACAATTACCGTTGTGAGAAATTAGATTTCTGTAACCTCTCAGTAACGGACAAAAATTCATGTCCCATTGGTGTCCTTTATTCAGAGGTTTCACTGTATATGCATGTCTGTAATCTGCAATCTAGGCAAATCGTCTGCAATGTTCGTTCTTTGCTATTTTAATGAAATAAGAATGTTTCTTCTCAGTTACACAGTTGCGTTACACACTTGAGTTATAGCAGATCCTGGGTATTTCTTCTAAAAAGATTGGTCTGGAGGACATTTTTCCAATATTTCTGACAAACCTTTTACTGAATGTTTCAGGGCCTTTAGTAAATAGGTCATTACGTACATCATCCTGAAGATGTGCACCCAATTTCAGCTTCTTATGATTTTTTTGAAAGATTAATCATTTTTTTAAAAAATGACTCGGGTAGTTGAAGAACATCAGGAGTACTTCTAGGTATGCGCACGAAACGAGTCTAGACAGGATTTTCCTGACAAAATTCGAGTCGAGACACGGCTCTTCCAATAGTAAAATATACATTTTTCGAGTCGAGACATCACTTTTACAACACATTTTCGAGATGAGACAGCCACAAATCTTGTCTCGTGCGTATCCCTGTAATTCATATTGCGAGAAGGAGCGTGAGATCTTTTTTCTCTAACACTGATTCAAACTCTTTTATTTTATCAAAGAGAATTTGTGATTTTGGTCGCTTTACTTGAGAGTAACAAAATTTCAGAATTCAGTAGAGTTTTTATATTCTCCCTATACCGTAATCTGAGAAAGGCCGGGAAACATTTTCATTTACTCCACCTGCCCATGCCTTCCTGAGCTTCGTTCCGATATATTCTTGTCTATGTTTGTGATATATTTTAAACAAAACTACATGCACTGTTGTAGATAATGTAAGAACTCAATAAATCAGCGTTAATACTGTTGAGGAAAGAGAAATAACTGAGGCCTACAATCGATATAATATATAAGGAGAATTAATGCAAACTCACAAATTTGGTGAACATTTTTATTGAGTGGAGATGGTAACTTCAATGGTAATTCTGAGGTAACTTCAATGGTTTGGACATAAATGTCGAATTTGAAACTCCAAAAGTCGTGTGTTAACTTTTAAAAAAGTTTGAACAAGCATCAACCAAATTCTATGATTTGGTCGAGCATCAAATATCCGAGCCCTAACGGTCAGAGGAACTTTCTCCTACTACGCTCTTGCGTGGGACTGATAAACATAAATGTTGTTGTTGCTCTTTCTATCACTCTCTTGCCTGAGTCTGATTAACATAAATGTTGTTGTTCTCCCTACCACATTCTTGCCTGAGCCCGTTAAACATAAATGCTGTTGTTGGTCTTCCTAACACGTCCTTGCCTGTGTCTAATAAACATAAATGTTGTTGCTCTACTTATCACGCTTTTGCTTGGGTCTGATGAACATAAATGCTGTTGTTCCTCTTATCACCAACTACTGCACATGAAGGTTTAGAATATACTTAAAACCTGTCTGAATAATTAGTTACAACTTTCGTATTAACGTATTTAAAACACTTTATTACATTAATCTATACTAATGAGATAACTAGCACATATTTCGATGTAATTGGCATATTTAATTGAACATTTCACATAGATTCGGTATCAAGGGTTGGAATTGCAAGCGATGACAAGAACTGAAAAGATATTTACAGTAGTTATTTTTTTTAAATTTTAAATGAAAATATTACGTTGTTGCGAATAAAATGTTCAATTGACGTATGGTGGGAAAACTCATCTGAACAATACAACAGGGAGATGGACTAAGGTCAAGTGTATAACATCATACAGGCTAGTGGCAGTTTGTTGTTGAACAGTTCGTATGAAGATGCACCACGGAAAACACACAACTACGAGTGATTTTTCTTTATGAATTCAGACTGAGAGATTGTACGCATGAAGCCAGAAAGAAAAACAAAAAACAAGCTTCGCAGTTGATAGTAATGAGGAACAGGTGCACTCCCCGCGGGTACCGATCACCATCGTGTTCAAATGACCTCAAGAACACCGTGAAGGCAGACTCTTGGAAATGTGTTCGGGCCATTACAGATGAGTTAAGCATACACTATACCACTGCCGTTCTTTGGTTCCGCGTAATCGGTAAGGTAAAAGAGGTGGATTCATAGATGACATGTGAGACGGCACCAGCCAATAAGAACCGTTGTCTGGAAGTGTGCAGTTCTCTGAGTAAGAAATAACCGAGAAAGTTTCCTGCTTTGGTTTGTTACGACAAACGTAAACAGTCAGACAGTGGTTGGATTGGGTTGTGATCAACGTCCAGGATGGTTTCCTAAATAAGCTCTCCATCCACAGAAGGCATAGTTCTTGGTATGATGGGAGTGTTCCACCATGCTCTTCTCAAACGAAGATAAAATTGTCAGTGCAAATTGTTAGAGTGCTGCACTCTATGAAATGCACCAAAAACATGTTCGCAAGCATCCATCAAAGATCAACAACACATGGTGTCTGTATTGCCGGACAATGTTGTTGTGCAACTTCTCCATGAGTTGCAGTATAAAAGGTTTCCTGAACCACCATATTCACCCGAAATCTCTCTCATTGACTACCATCTCTTCCGAGATCTTGATCATTTCATGTGTGTGTTAGGGGAAGGGTGATGTAATGTGAAGTTGAGGACGTTTTCGTGTCACAAGACTTCAAACTTCTTCCGCCACGTAATCCAATCGTTGACTGACTGGGTATAATGACAAAAGTGATTGGATGCAGACGGTTATTATTTTGGTTAACCAGGTATTGGAGCTTACCTTTTGCTGCCTTTGTAAACTACTCACTTGAGATGGACATTTTATTTGCACTAACCTAATAAAAGCAAAACCTGAAAGCAAATACATTCTTTGAAATGAAAAATGAAATGAAATCTTTCAGTTTAACGTCCCACAATTATGCCTGTTAGGCTAAGGGAGACGGGTGATTGAGGCAAGTAAGTGAGGATGAAATAATTGGTGGAATGAGAATGTTTGAGGAAATTGGAGTACTCTGAGAAAATCCACGGACACGATGTTTCCCACAACAAACTTACTTGGCCAAAGATCGAACCAGGTACCTCACGCACCAGAGGTAAGCGCTCTACCATTGTGCCATGTGCGCCCTCTCAAATATATTCTGTGTGGGTAGATAATTGGATCGTTAATATGATAACAAATGAATTTTAAATGATTAAAACAATGGCGGAAAATTATATATTTCATAATTTAAGTAGAACAAATACGCAGACTTAATCAGAAATGTGATCTTATTGTCAGTTCTATAGTAACCATCGTTCGTAGCTAGGAACATATCTGCACATAATATATTATTTATAGAAAGCTGATAACACATTCACCACACAATTTCACACGTATGATTGATAGTGTATAAATGAGAATATTTCAGATGGAAAGATTAACCTTAATTATCGATTCAAACGCAAAGTCCGTTTAGTTGCTTTTTCCAAATCGCAAAGTCCCGGGTTTGAATCTGGGAGTTCACCATCATGACTAAAGTTTTACCTAAGTTCCATTAGGCATTTGCTGGGATGACATTTTTAAATAGAGACTGCCGACTTTCTTCCCCACTGTTAACAGTTACATTGTAAATTGGTCTCGTAAACTGTATCGAAATTTGTTAAATAAATGAAAATTAAAAATGTAGCCTGGCGATTTTCATTAAATTGGATGAATCTCTCGTTTTTTTGGTGTCAAACAGTAGTTTAGCCAATTTTCGACTTTGGATAAAAAGTTCAAATGTGGTCTGACAATTTTGGTAAAATACAATGAATTCCCTTTTCCTTCCCTTTTCAGATGGAAGAAAATAATTAAGCTAGGGTTTAATTTTAGCTTGAAAAATGAAAATTCGGCTTTGCGATGTTGATTAAATAGGATTAATCTTTCCTTTTCGGATGCGAAAAAGTGACAGACAGATCTCGACTTTAGGCAAGAGATAGGTTTATGATCTGATTATAAATATGCCTGTGGACTCACGAGAAAATTTGAACTGTAGACTGGAGATACTCATCAAATACGATGAATGTCTTAGTTTTCGGGTGGAAAAAATATTTAGGTAGGTCTTGTATTTCTAGGAAAAGGAAACAAATTTATTAGTGTTTGGAGTTTGTAGGGGAATCTTCAATCTTTGGATATGAAAAAGCAATTTAATTAATCTCGACTGTTTCTATATATATATATATATATATATATATATATATATATATATATATATATATATATATATATATATATAGAAACAGTCGAGATATATATATCTTGAGTCAAAAGTCCTTGGCTACTCATAATTTGAAGCCGAAAGGAAACAAGTGAAAAGTGAATATGACAACTGATATTGGGTGAGGGGATTCACTTTTGGGGTGTATGTCGATCATGGCCACCATCTTGATTTCAAGTCGATTTTTTTAAATGGGAAGGAGGCATGTGTCATATTAAGTAACACTTGCTCGAGCTCATAAATGCAGTTATGTATATATATATATATATTATCAGTGTTGGGGAGTCCGGGAGTTGTGAAGGCCCAAATATGGAAAGTGACGTAATCTCTCTTTGTTGCATTCTCGGGGTTCTCCCGTTTCCTCCCACTTTCTTCATTCCACCATTTCATTCATCTCTCATCTTCACCGTCTCCTTTAGCCTAACCGGCATAACCGTGGGACGTAAAACTCAAAAATTTCAATTTTTTCTCTTTGTTGCAGGTAATCTAGAATGGGTCTAACAAAGGCACAGAAGGTGGCAATCATCCTTATATCCAGGGAATGCAGCTACTGAGCAATTACAGATGACTATAACAGACAGCATCCAGACAGAGGACCGGTATCCAGAAACTGGCTCTGTTGAAGATAGTAAAGAAACAGCAACGGTGGTGATAGCATCGTTTGTGGAAAATCCTAAACACAGTACCCGTCGTGTGTCATTGGAATGTGGAGTAAGACAATTCTCCGTGATCCGGATATTGCACCTTATCAGCGGCATCCTTATAAGGTACACTTAACGAGGTTGATCCTAATGGTCGGTTGGAGTTCTATATGTAGGCTACCGAACAACGGAACGGGAACACTCGTTTTCCAAGGGCATACTGTTCAGCGATGAAGCGTACTTCCCTTTGGACGAGGAGGTCAATCGGTATATCTGTCGATACTGGTGTAACGCAAATCCGCACTGGGTTGACCCGAGCAGAAAACATAGTCCAGAAAAGGTAATGGTATGATGCGGCATATCGAATATCCGCATCATTTGGTCATTTTTCATTACCAACACCTTAAAGACGTAACAGACGTAACAGCTCCTGCTGCAGGAGCTTGTGTTTCTTCCATACTGAACCCAGACAGCAGTTTCCAATCTTATTTTCAACACGATGGACCACACCCCCACTACGGAGTTGTGTGAATGGTTAGATGCACAACTTCAGGGAAGTAGAAGGACCGCCATGGTTCCGTGGAGTGGCCGCCCAGATCCCCTGAATTAACGCTTTTTGATTTTTATCTGTGGAAACTTCTTAAGTATTTTGTGTATGCTGAGAGAATCCGCAATGTGAGACATCTTCTGACACGCATCCAGTACGCTTGCAACCAAATTTCGTGCGGCATTCTCCTCCGTGTGCAGTCAGAGTGGTTGCGGCGACTACAGCTATGCATTGCAAGGGATGGACACCACATAGAACTTGTGTTGTAGCATCATCCACTTAAGAGGTAATTGGCCAACTTCGGGCCTTCACTATTCCCGAATCCTCCAACATTGACAATAATAATAATAATAATAATAATAATAATAATAATAATAATAACTTTATTTTAAGTGCTATGAACAGCTCATAAGCAAAATACAGCACTATGTTAAAATCATTATGTAATCATTTTAAACAGACCAGAAATTATATAACGTAAAATAACTATTAGAGCGGGTTAAAGCCTTTGTCAGAATATTATATTATATTAAAATTATAAGGTTCGAACTGACATATAAAACAAAAAATAAAAGAAAGCTGTCAGTCTCAAAATATACGATTAAAAGAACTATGCAAATTAAAGTCTCATTTAACTACCATTTAAAATAATGAAACAACCTTACTTAAAATTTGACCTTGACATGCAAAAATCTCTTTCACTTATTGTCATATTTTAACGTAAAAGACTGGTTCTTTGAGTAAAAGATTATAACATAAAATACACTGAATATACACAATAACAATAAAATAAAGATAAGCAGCTAGAACCCTTGTCATAAAGTTAAAACAGTTTAATTTTGTAAGAAATGCTCTGATATTTATCCTAACATTTGTTCATTTTAAATTGTAAGACATTGTCATCCTTCTTAGTATTTCACGTTTTAAGTTTAATGCAACCAATGTCGATTGATTCCTAACACTATAAGTCGGCACTCTTATTCCTATATTTTCTAAACAATATTCGCTACTATATTTATTTTCCAACACCATTTGAATAAAAAATTTATCAGTAACTTTCCTCCTTTCCGATAGTTCTTGAAGCCCCCAAAATGTTAACCAATATCCATATTCATGTGCATAGTAATCTTTTTTCATTTTATAACACAGTAGCCTTACGAAACATTTTTGTACAGCTTCGATTTTGTTAACAAGTGTGTTGGATAGACTATTCCAGACAACTGAACCAAATTCGAATTTAGATCTAACAAGTGTCTTATACAAGTATACATACGAACTACCATTTATAAAATCAGGCCATTGATAAAATCTAAAACCTATTTTTTTTCTTGCTGATTGCACAACGTCATTTATGTGATTAGCAAATTTTAATTGTCTGTCATACAAAATACCGAGATCTTTAATTTGCTGAACTTTGTCTATTGTTACTCCATTGATTTTATACTTGCTCACAAAATATTGAGTTTTATTAGTGAATGTCATATGTTTAGTTTTCTCAGAGTTGATCATTAATAAATTATTTTCACACCAATGATTTACTGTATCTAAATCTTTCTGCAGCAGATAATTATCATACTCGTTATTAACTACTCTAAAAAGCTTTATGTCATCTGCGTATAAAAGTATTTTTGAGTATTCGACTTTTGCTGGTAAATCATTGATAAATAGAGAAAAAAGAAGTGGCCCCAGGGGAGATCCCTGAGGTATCCCCTTCCCTATTTGACCTTGACTAGATTTTACATTCCCTATCTTTACTTTAAAAGTTCTATTTGATAAGTAACTTTCAAACCAATTAATATATGACAATGATAGGCCAATGTTTGATAACTTACTTAGAGGTAATTTGTGATCAATGGAATCAAAAGCCTTTGACATATCGATATATATAACATCTACCTGTAGATTACTTTTAAGTGCAAAGTATGTATAATCAGTAAAATGGATAAGATTTGTTGCAATTGATCTACCTTTATAGAAACCATGTCGCATATCACTTAATATATTCTTTACATTAAAATATAAATGTTTGTGCACAATTATTTCAAAAACCTTAGAGAAAACACTTACTAAACTTATAGGCCTATAATTTTTAACGTCATTTTGATCACCATGTTTGTATATTGGCACTACGCATGACTGCTTCCATTTTGAAGGAAATATTCTAGTCTTTAACGACGCGTTATATATGTTTACTAAATTTGACGCTACTTCATTGCTACAGCCTTTAATTACATAATATGGAACGTTAACAGGTCCAGGTGTAGTACTCCCTTTAATTTTACTAATTGTTTCAATTACATCTTTTTGCGTAATGGATGGAATACAAATCGACATATAATTATCATTATTTTCTGTCAGTATCGTAACCTTACATTTTTACTTTGGTTGGAGTCAAAATTAAAAGAATTATAAAATAATAATAATAATAATAATAATAATAATAATAATAATAATAATAATAATAATAATAATACAGCACCGCATTCGCGAGCTCGAGCAAGTGCTATTTGATATGTCACATGCTCCCTTTCCATTTAATATATTCGACTTGATTCCAAGATAGCGGCCATGATCGACATAGTTGCGGCCCCTCACCCAATATCAGTTGCCATATTCACTTTTCAGTTGTTCCCTTCCAGCTTCAAATTTTAACAGTATCCAAGGACTTTTGACTCACCTTATATATATAGTATTACGAAAGTTACGAATTGATATTTCATAATCTTTTACGTTCGCTTGACTATTTGCCTCTAAAAATAGGGAGTCAATTTATACGATGAGTGCATAAAATAGCTTTAATATCAGACTGAGAATATATTATATAAATTTTTAAAAAATAGATACTAAACTTCACAGCACACACAAATACTCACACATAAAATATACAAATACTCACACTTAGGAAAGATTGTATCAAAATGAACATATCATGTAAATGATCTTGTAGCATTGTACGAAGTACTTAAATAACTAACAATATTTACTGATTCACATTTTTTGTCTCCAGATCAGTAATTAACTTGCCGTCCATGGGCATAATTTATTAATGAATTTAGGAAGCTCCTTTGCCGTACCAGTTTATACCATAAATAGTATATGAATCAAACTCTGAATGCAGAACTGTCTTTATGGCAGAGACAGCAAGCAAGCAAGCGAACGAACGAACGAGAGAATATACTATTGAATAATCAATAGACGTACTATTGTATTAGTAAATTTGCATTTAGATCAAAATTCCATTTACTAGTAAGAGGAACGTAATATCAGATACTAGAATAGATAGGTAGATAAACAGATAGACAGACATAGGATAAGGAAAAAAAATATATTTTTTCCCCTAGTACCAGCCAGTATGCGTCAGATGTTAGTTGTATAGAGCAAGAATGGTCTGTTCCAGTTTGGCATTTCCTCCATAGCTCGTAAATATTCCAGTAACCGGAGAATGGTTGGAGGAAATTAACCTTTCAATATATATATATATATATATATATATATATATATATATATATATATGGAGATAAAGAGTTTCTCTATATATGTAGTGCTCCGCTTCTGTTCCCATACCCCGAAAACCGAAACCATATAACACCCTCTCACACTCACCCCGGAACATAACCTACCCCCTGAGGGGGTTGCTGAATTTTGATGCAACATTCACTTCTGTCACTTTGGTCTATACATGACTGAGAACCACAAAAGCCTCTGTTGCTATGAGCAACTGATTAGTGGCTCGCCAATTGTGGTGGTATTTAGGCGATTTCAAAGCGAGTTTAAAAGAGGTGTCTTTTTCTATATTTCTTTTTATTCTTTTTTCCATATGCATTTCGGCAAACTTTTGGCTGTCCGATTCACTGTGTGGTTAATCGTGAATTTTTGACTAATTCTCCCTCCATTTTTTCTCTCGTTCTTGATCTAAAGCAAATTCAAACAAAATTATTATCCCTTTTTATTCTGTTTTTAGTTTCCTAATATGTCAGTTTGTTCCCACTCTTTTTCAATTCTTCACCCTTTTTGAGTCAATATTTGCCCATTACTTTTCTTCAATATACTTTTAAATGTAAGTATACTTAATTATGTAGAACTGGGTACTTTTATTTTATTTTTTCCATTTCTAATAACAAAAAAAAAAAAAGTCGTTGAGAAAGACATTTCCATGATTAATCTGTTAAAATTATTCACCCTAGGAACAAAGCACATTAAGTTAGTTTTGGAGCTTTCATTTTAATATTTACTATCTTTTCAAATGTTTCTCCTAGACTTCTTCAGTTCTAAGATAAGAACGGTGAGATTTTAATAACTTTACTTTACTTTACTTTTGAAAATTGTAATTAAAAAAATTAAATGAATTTCTGTTTAAGGACCGCTAATTATTGTAATGTTACTTGGATGTCAAAAGTCTTGTCGAATGTGCTTTCTGAGTAATACCTCGCTATTATGTTGAAATCAATAAAATAAAGTAGGCTACACCATATATCACTCATGTTACTTCTTCAAATATTAATTTGCAGCGATATTTTCTATGTACTTTGTCAATATTGTAATATATTCCTGTAGCTAGGACGTGGAAAGGGGGCTGAGCTTCTCTAACTTTCTCCTGAAATTTTCAGTTATTTGGTAATATACTATATATAAGTACGAGCACGCGTAGCGTAGTCAATAACAAACCTTCGTGTGAGAGGTCCCGGGTTCGATTCCTGATGCGGACACTCGGTCGAAAAAGTGTAAAACGCTTTTTCAGGCCAGCTATCCTGAATAAGGTTTTTCTCATTTATACCAGGTAAATGCTGGGATAGTACCGAACTTATAGGTCGCAGGTCGCTTTCTTCCACCACTTTCCCTAGAGAGTGTGCTCGCCGAGGGACATCATCCCTCATATGTGACAGGCTTAATGGCCATAAATGCCGAAAAGCCAGAAATTTAAATCGAAATCCTAACCCTAATAAGTACGAATGTCGGATGAACTCAAGTTACCCTCCTCAAAAAGTATCTTCTCCCTTCCCTGTTTTAGTGTTTAGCTGAGCTGCGAGCCTGCTGCAATACTGCAGCAGTAATATGCGTCATTATATCTTATATCATGGCCTATATATTACCGCATATTATACATGCGCATATACACGCATATTACCGCATCAAATATTTATTATACATTACTAGACTTAGATTTCGATTTACATTATGAATATCTAGCAAATAAGTAATATAAATGAGTTAAAATATACGATTCTTTAATATTTTTTAAATTTTGACCAACATTTTAAAATAAAGCTAACAATATGTTCTAGCAGTAGTGTGCGAATAAGCTTCTTGAAGGAATAGCTGAAGGTATTAAGTTGCATTCATGGCGCTTTCAAACTTGCAAGTAAAGTACAAAAGCACGAACTTCTGGAACAATAAGCTTAAGATCGAGAAAATACGATCTTGTGTTACATGAGAGTTCTTTAACAACATCCAGCGTAAAACCAACTTCAATTTCTCTCTCAATACATATAACATTCAATTTTCAGGTACTTACATACACAGGTAAGTGTGAAGTGCGAGTTTTAGATACGTGTCAAATTCGACGCTTTACTTTTATCCTCTTTTCCTTCTTCTCCTTCTTTTTATTTTTTTAAAAAAAAGACAGTCCTTATTTCGAATTCCGGATGTTCTTAAGACGACTGTGCACGACTGGATCGATTTGTCGAATACTTCTCCCCCTGCTCCTCTTTTCACTCAGTGCTTCTCCTTTCACACACATGCCCACAATACAAAGAGAGAGAGAGAGACGCGCCTTCAATGCTCCTCACAGTCAGTCTCCACGGAGTAAAGCCGGGAATGAAAACAGAACAGAAAAGAGAAAAAGTGTTAGAAGGAACGACAGAGTGAATGAATGAGTGAAAGAAAAAGGAAGAAGAATGCAGATCGAAGAGACGTTGAAAGAATTCGGTCGCGCTTTCTTGAAATCTTGCTTGACCCTTTGCTGGTTCAGTAACTAACCTAGACAACTTACGTATAAAAATAAACCCTGTTGATGATGATGAGTTAACATGTTTAACTGACTAAACTAATATAAAATGCAAAATACCGTACGTGTTGATTATGACAACTATACTAAAATTATATACTTTCTGAAGCCAAGCAAATGTCTAAAACCAACTGACTACTATGTTACTGACAAGCATTTATTTCAATCACGCTCGACCTTAGCCGTAAGAGCTAAATATACGGTTCTGATTGGTTGAAGTTATCTGTTTCTCACCACGTAGCTTACATATAGCACAAATCAAATGCTAGCTGCTGTTGATCCTCATGGCCAAGCATGCTAGCGGACGGGCTAGTAATGAAAATCGCTTTTGGCGTGGGTTCAAACCCAACCCAAGGAAATTTTTTAATTTTTTTGTTTTCATAACACTTTTATCATTAAAATAAGATAAAAAAATACTCATTTGCCCTTGTACATAATGTATAATGCATAAAATGTAATTTAGTTACGATACGAAACATAGTTGAACGAGTGTCTGCAAGCGAAGGGGGTTATAAGCCCCGCAGGGCCCGTTTGTTCCACCTTGACCCCCATAATACCACCACGTGACATTACGTCACACTCGGGTAGTGCAACTTCGATGTAAATCTAACCTCACACGCTTCCTTGTGATCAACTTAAAACAGTTGGCTACGGTAGCGCGTGAAAAAAAAATGCTACTGACAAGACTCATTGTAAGCTCCAGCGCCGATATGAACTCAAGTGTAGCCAGGGGTGTAGCCACGGGGGGTGGCATCGGGGCCAGGCCCCCCAAATGATTTCCTGCCCCCCCCCAAATGACCAGCTTTTAAAACATCACTATAAGATTACCTCGCTTCAGTCACTTAAAAATAACGGAAAACAGTATGGTTTATTTTTATTTTCATTTTATATTTTATAGCAGATTACACAATTTACTGCGATTCATATTTGACACTTTGAAGACAAACGTTTCAACAAGGTACTATAAATACTACCATAAAACAATGGTACTAAACTGATTTGTAAGTAGGCCTGCATTACATTTTTTATATGCTGTAACTAGTATTTAAAAAACATATTTATATCAGATATTATAATAAAAAGGCCTTGTGTCCATCTTAAACACAAACTAAATACAACTTTCTTACAAGGCTGTCTATAATCTTTATTATAAATTAACTAGAAATGTTATAGTTTCGGAAGTATAACACTTCCTTCTTTACACTACTACTCCAAGTGAAATCATATATAACATTACATCATTTGTTATCTCTACCAATCAGGAAAGTGTTATCAGGAATGTTATCTCTACCGATTTTTTTGTATCATTTTAACACGTCCAAAGCGTCTTGAAGTATTCCATTAGTGATCAAAAATGTCTAGAGTGCATTCAACAGTAATTAACAGGAACTGCCCTACGAGTGTTCAAACTCTAGGCTACCTGATCTTCTGATTAGTTTCAGGGTTGTATAGGCACAAATGACTTGTATACACAGTAAATGGTAATGTGTGATATACCCTCGCACTGTTAAAAATCGTTTCTGTACGCGTATACTCACTGAACATACCTAAAGTTCAAGTACATTTTGAACACACTTACGGAAAGTTCCTATTGAACCAAAAAATCAACATGCCATGATCTACTATTACTACTATTTCTACTATTAATGCTACTTCCATTTATACAAGTGAAATATGGATTAAATATGGATCCTTCAATAAGAAATATTAATGGTATTCAAAAGAATTGTTGACAGTATTAAGCTAATTACGATGCCTTTAAACGTGTAAAAATATTACATTAAGCTTACACAAATTATCGTAGACAAATTAACTACAACTATTAGTTTAACATAAAGAGCAACTTAATTAAAGCATATAGTAAAACTATGTATTGTGCCGGTGCTGTCATCAGTTATAGCTCAGAATACGAAATAAATAAATGCAACCAAATGGGGATGGAACTGATGCACAACACGGTACTTAACTGTAAAATTGTGGATGAATTTAAATAAAATTCAAATGTTTCTAATTTAGAAAATGACTAGTTGGGGAAAAGGGTGAGAGAAAGAGAAAGGTTATGACTAAAAGATAAAGGATGAGCACTAACCTGATAGATCCAACAGGGCTGGCGTCGTCCTGGTCATCTGGCACGATGAAAGGTTTGCCGTGAAGGAACCTGGATCTTCTGGTAACAGCCAACAACTGGAATTCAATCCTGCTGGACTGCTAGGGGCGTCGAACTCTCTCCATGATGCGTCTCTGGAATAATGCTTCTTTAGGATGTCCTCTTACATCTTCATTACTCTAATCACAACTGACCAAAGTATCTGCGGCGATGAACCGGCAGAATGGTATTCCTTAAACTTGGAGTCGGTGGTCCTCCAATGGTGGGATCCGCTTCTCTCCGATGATCCTGCACCTGTCTCAACTTCGTGACGAATACCCCTTGTTGTTCTGTTCCTCGTGGTTTTGATCAATTCAAGAATGATGACCTAATCGGGAAGTATCAGGCTGTGCTTGAAGGTATGCGGAAAGGAAAGAAGGAAGCTAGTCGAGTTTATTTAACAAATATGCATTTACAACAGGTGTCTGAGAATGTACACTTCTAGTCAAAGTTTTCTTTCAAAGTTTTCAAAAGTTCATGTTTCTTTATATCCAATACATAGTTACTTCACACACCCTCCTCGAAACTAAAATACACGAAAATTTCAATTTTCCGTAGTACAAAAATAAAAAAAATAAAATTTTTGAAGAAATTCCAGAAAAAAAAATGTTTGTTGGAAATAAAAGAGTTCTTAGTATGACATGCTGTTTGTTTTGAATTAATTCTCGGACGCAAACTGCTGAGTATATATTTCTGAGATTGTCCATGTAGTTCAGTAGGTTGACCTTGTGATAAGTAACGACAGCGTCTCTGGGAAGATGGAAAGTAAGGAAAAGAAAAATAAACATTAGTGCTTGCATAATATTATTGAGTGACATGTGTTTTAAAACGTTAGTGTGGAGTTCCGTTAGTGCTCAGGGAAGGGAGTTGAAAGGTAGGAATAATACTAAATTTAATTATCACTAATACAGATCATCAAAACTTAGGTACATATAATAAAATAAAATCATAATCAAATAAATAAATAGTTCATGAGTGTAAAATCCAATGTAGACCTCTATATATATATGTATGTGTATGTTCCTCTAATGCAAAAAAATAATAAAATAAAATAACTTCAATATCAAACGTGACTAATACGCGAGGAGAAAAAAAACGGTGTAATACTATCTAGCTAACCAAAGATAGTAAAGTTAGACTGCACAAGAAGGGTACTGATTTCAGTTTGAGAAAAATGAGCTTTAAGTTATTTAAGCTTAAAGCGTCCGCAGACTGGAAAAGAATTCCAAGATATGGTTATAGCCTCATATACTGGCTGTAATCAAACTATATGAAATCAGCACGACACAACTATTCACCACATATAACCTACAACCCTAACTAACATATAAATTCTTCTTATCTTCATCTTCTTTCTTCTTAAATCTTGTCCTCTTCGGGCATCGAATGCTGGACATCAATCATGGCATCGAATCCTAGACATCTAAAAGGATGGAGCATGGTTCTTGCAATCTTGACTTCAATCTTCTTACATCTTCTTAATATATCCATCGAAGTATCTATCCATACGCGTGTCGTTGATTTTCTTCATTCTTCACATACTCACATTTCAAAAAAAAAGGTAAGAAACTTCTGTAGTGATACGCTGTCCAATCAAATGAAATGGTACAATTCTTGAAGATACTAACGTGTTCCAAAATTCGAAGTATTCCAAGTTTCAAAGTGTTCTACCGATAGATTTGGATGCACAATTCAAAACGAAGATAAACTAACTTCTAAGCGTGGCCAGTGCTAAAAGAAAGTTCATCATCCATCTGCAAGGTGTTCCTATCCACAATCCAATCTTCAAGAAAAGTAATCCACATACAAGTTACGTGCGGACAGACGGACTAACAGATTCTTCATCAATGGGAAAATATACGGGGAGTAATCGCTGATAAATGTCCCAATTCTCTCTATCATAAACACAAAATACGACACGGTTTACGTCATCAAGATGTTCCTCTAAAAATATTCCTGTTGTAGCCAAAGTAATTTTGGCAGCTTCTAACTTCGGAAACTTAAATGCTCCAGTTGAAATGTTAGGTAATACAATTGTAGATAGGTCATTCTCCAACATCACTTTAAAACAATTCTTGTACGTCTCTCGTAAAATCTTCTTGTCTGAATTCCGTGGTCCACATGTCATAATCACATAATTAGCAGGTAAACGATAACCATTGGCAATCTTCGCTTCTCCTGGCTTCAATGATGATATGGTCAAACATTCTTCTAAAAATTCAGATCCAGCTGCGTCTTGAATGGCTTTATCTGCACCACCTAAAGGAGTTAAGGTTTCATTCGTCGGATTTACTAAAGCATCTGCTTTTATGTTCACTATGTTACCTTTATAAATACTAATCTTTTGATTGATGGCAGTATTACAAGCATATTTCGGTTTTTCTTCTGTAGAATTCTTTCCTATAGTTGCCCACGTTGGTAGATTTTCGGCAATCACAACATCCTTGATATGAAGAGAAGGGATGGAAACTTCTTCTTCCAAACATTGTTTCCTGGGGTTGAAGATCTCTTCAGTTGGTGGTCCTTGATGGTCTTCGCGTGTCGTTGTCGTCTTTTTCATCGTATGGTCTTCCGTGCAGACGTTGATAGGCATCTCTTCGTCAGAGTCGTCAAGGTGGTCTTCCTCTTCCGGGTTTTCCTTCTCATAAAACTTCTTCAATCTCTGGACTGCTATGCTGTCTATCTTGTAAGATCCTCGGGCGGTCTTATACTTAACCAAATATGAATTAGGATTTTCCACACGTTCAATTATGCCTGGACCAATAAACTTTCCGCTGAATGCTTTGGCGTGACCTTTTTTTTCTTGTGGTGTCTAAAATCCAAACTTTCTCTCCTTCTTTAAAAGCAGGTTTCGTATGTCTCTTGTCAAAAAATTTTGTCGCCGTTTTATGACGTTTGTAAAGATTTTCTTGCGCTTTGTCTCTAATCTCTTGTAATTGCTGTAAACCAATGGCATTTTCTTCGTATTGACACGGGGTATTTAAAATTGGCTGATGAAGTAACCTAGGTTTGAAGCCAAAAAGACATTCAAATGGTGAAATTTGAGGCGATAAATTCTTGGTGACGTTAAGCGAAAAAACTATAGGTTGCAATAAGTCAATCCATTCTCCTAAATCTTTGTCACATAAAGCTGATTTCAATCGTTGTTCTATGTTCCTAATACTAACTTTACAAACACCATTACTGTAATGCCCATGTACATTTACAAAACCCATGTTAGCACCAATCATAGCACATAATTCTTTAAATAGTCCACTAGTGAATGCACTGCCTTTGTCTAAGACAATCTCATAAAAAATTCCAAACTTTAAAATTACTTTATGGTAAAGAAATGAAGCCAAAGTACTTGCTGTAACATCAGGAAGGGAATCTGCAATTATGTATCTAGTACAACTGTCTACTACAGCTATCATATATTTGTGATTTAACATATTATTGGGGGAATAATTCCCAGCTACATCTATGTGGATGCGATAGAAGGGGGGAACGGAGGGATAAGTAAGCAATGTACCATACGGAGAACCAATTTTCGATTTCGATACTTGACATATCGTACATTCTTTACACTTCTGATATATATATTTCTTCATGTTGGGAAAATACACTGTTTTTACTAACATATCATAGGTTTTAGAATAACCAGAATGAGATGATCCCAATGCTGACGTATGACAAGCATTAAAAACTTTATAACGCAAAGAAGTAGGAACTGCAACTAAAAATTTTATACCTTGAGAAGTTTTCTGCTTTCTATACAAAATTCCATCTTTAATAGTAAAATATAATGCTTGGCGTTCTATTTTAGGATTTCTATTTTCTTTCTGTTCCAACCAAGAAAAAATATCTTTAAAAAACGGATCTTTACGCTGTTCCGTTGCCAGATTTGATTCATCTAAAATTGAAAATGAATTTGTGGTCTGAGTAAATAAAATTTTAGGATCTTCTTGATTCTTTTTCTCGTCTTCCAAATCTCTTGGGGGGTTAGAAAAACGTGAAATGGCGTCTGCCTCTATGTTACTAGAGCCACTGATGTCTGAAATAGTAAAATTGTACGATTCGATTTCACTTAACCATCTAGAAATTTTACTTACATTCTTTGTTTGCTTCAAATAAATTAAACTATGACAATCTGTCTTCAAATAAAAATGACATCCCAAAAGAAAATGCCTGAATGAACGTAATGAGTACAATAATGCTAGTAATTCAAGCTGATATGGGTGTAATTTTCTCTCACTAGGAGACGTTGCACGACTATAATAACTAATGGGAACTAGATTTGTGTCGTCAGGTGAATTTTGAGGTTGTTTGATTAGACCAGAAAGAGCGACTTTGCTGGCATCAAAATAGAGATACAGAGGATAATCAGGCTGGTATCTCATTAGACATGGTGCTAAAATGATGGCTTGTTTGATATTATTGAATGCTGTCTCCTGTGCGTCCTTCCAACGAAAAGGAGCGTCTTTTTTCAGCAAAGAAAGTAACGCTTCTGCTAATTGACTAAAATTAGGTAAATACGAATGAACAAAAGAAGCCAATCCTAAAAAACTTTTGACCTCTTTCTTTGTTTTGGGACGTTGATAGTTGGAAATTGAGTTAATTATTCGTTTCGAAATAGACAAACCATCTTTACTAACAGTGTGACCTAAAACATCTAATGAAAAATATCCCAATTTTGTTTTTTTCTGGGGAAAGCTTTAAACCAATTTCTTTTATTCTTTGAAGCAACATACGAGTTAACTGCACAATTTCATCAAAACTATCACAAGACCAAAAATAATCGTCAACATAGGCAAATATTTTATCTTTTGGAAGACCTTCTAAGGTGAGTTTCACTAATCTGTTCATACCACTAGTAGATGTTTTGACCCCTTGAGGCAAAAAATTAAAATGATATGATCCCACGCCCGGAATCGAAAAAGCTGTAATAGGTTTAGATTCTTCAGTGAGGGGAATATCAAAAGATGCTCCAAAAACGTCGCTAGAACATAGATATTTGCGTCCTGCCAAATTAGTTAAAATATCCTGGATAGGAGGAACCGGATAGCTGTCAGGAACCATTTTCTGGTTGATATAACGGGCGTCTTGTACAAATCGATACTGTCCATTCTTCTTTTTAACAAGCATTACTGGAGAATTGTACGGACTAATACTAGGTTCAATGATCTTACTTTTCAATAAAATATCTACTTGTTTTTTGATCTCATCCCGTAGATGAAATGGTATAGAAAATTGGAGTCGATTTACTGGGATATTGTCTACTAATTCAATTTTATGCTTATATTCCTTAGCACAACCATAATCAAATTCATTCCAAGAAAAACTACAATAAAATTCCTTTACTAAATCATATAATTGCTGTTGTTGATATGGCAACAATTCAGGGTTAACATTTACTCTATATTTATTATAGCCTTCAGGAAAAGATTTCGTATCTACTGCATTAACCTGATGAACCTTATTGTTAGTGCTATTTTGTTTCTTGAAGTTGGTATTACTGATAACATTTTCGGCAGAACCCAAAACAACATCTTTTTTCAAGTAAAGTTTACTTTTGGTAGGATTAATCACAGATATTACCGGATGAATTTCGTCTACAACTGATTTGCGCACAAAAATTTCTGCCTGCGTATCTATTAACTCATTAGGAACTAATAAATTGCGATTTCCTGCAAGATAATTTACTTTCTTTAACGTAACTTGAACACTTGAATTTGGAGGCAAAACAACAGAGCGAGCCACTAAAAATTGAGGTTTGTATAATTTTGCTATATGGTTAGAAATTTCATCAAACGATACATATGGCGGTAATTCAACTCTTGGAGGAATACCAAATTTTACAAAACTAAAAGAATTCTTATTATGATCAACCATTGCAAGATGATTTTTCAAAAAATCTTGGCCAATTATGCTATTATACGGAAAATTATTATACACTCGAAAAGGATGCGTAAAATACTGTCCTCCTAATTTAAATTTCACTAAAGCGATTTGATCACTTCCTTGAGAATTTCCAGTGATATCACGAATAAAAGTCGTTCCTTTAAGTATTTTATGCTTCTTACTTAAACTATTACCAGAAATTATGCTAACAGTGCTGCCTGAATCCAATAGAAATAAATGCGGCTTATTATCTATATATGCTTTAACATGAGGAAATCAGCTTCATATTGAATAGGCACATAATATCGCTTACTATTTCTAACATTATTACACATATTATTGTCTACTTTATTCCTATTATTCGATTTAACATTCTCATTTACATTGACTGCATTGACAGAAGCAAGACGCTGCGAATGAGAGAAGGATGCGTTGGATGGATTTCTTCGCTCGAAACGCGAACGCTCATAAGATTGCATACACACAGATTTTCCTTTGTGTGCGTGAGAGACTTTTGCGGCCGCTGTTCATTGCACGAGATCTTGTAACTGGACTTTGATACCGTCTAACTGAGCTATCAATGTATTTTTTCCTTCAGGCTGACTTACAACTTCATTTTCGTTCTGAATATTAACATCTAAAGTATTTTCTTTTTGCTGTATAGCATTATTACTAACAGGATGTATATTGTATTCGTTTGTTATTGCCAAGGACTTCGATTGCTGACTACGCATGCTGACAAGAAAATTAACTCTTTCCTCTAGACCTAACGACTTTGCTAACTCAATAACAGTCTTATATGATTTTCTTACGACTACAGAATAAAACGAAGGCAATTTCCCATCGATTATCAAGTTAATTTGTTCGGTCACTGGCATCTTCGGATCGTACTCGAGTATTAATTTCCACTTATGAAAAATGTAATCTAAAACAGATTCAGAATCTGACTGTTCTCTTTTTCTCATTTCTTGCTCTAAAACTTGCGAAACTATGTTATCTTCATATGCCTCTATTAATTTCTTCTTAATTTGTACATACATGAGATTATCATATTCTGCGGTTGATTGTAAAGCTAACAGATAAGCACGAGCCCCATTTTCTAAACAATACGGCAACAAATGACGTTTCTGTACATCACGTAGGTTATGAAGGACAGAGAAATTCTCAAAATGACTTAAAAATGACTGAACTGACTCGTTCAATTTGCCGGAAAATTTCGGGGGTTCTACTAAACGATCTAAGGCAGAAGATATAGCACTAGTATTCTCCATTATATGTATTTTCAAAATCACACTTATAATAAATAACTTACACTACTATGCATATATATCCAACACCAAAATGTAAATAACACAAAGAAAAACAAAATATAATAACTTAGCAAAATTTTCTCTTCTCACGCACATATCATTCGATTAAAATACAACAAAACAAAAAATTACTCTAACAGAGCAAATAAATAAACGTAGCGAGGGTGGGCGGGTGGGATAAAAATAACTTTACTTAATTTCTCTCGACAAACTATAAATTACACAGTACAAATAACTCAAAATTTGGGATCTTAAAGCATCTACTGAATATTTAGAATCGTAATTTATCGAAATTTTAGGATCGTAACAAAGGCGTAAGCCTCACAGCATCTCCATCATGTGCCGGTGCTGTGTCATCAGTTATAGCTCAGAATACGAAATAAATAAATGCAAAAAAAATGGGGATGGAACTGATGCACAACACGGTACTTAACTGTAAAATTGTGGATGAATTTAAATAAAATTCAAATGTACTAATTTAGAAAATGACTAGTTGGGGAAAAGGGTGAGAGAAAGAGAAAGGTTATGACTAAAAGATAAAGGATGAGCACTAACCTGATAGATCAAACAGGGCTGGCGTCGTCGTGGTCATCTGGCACGATGAAAGGTTTGCCGTGAAGGAACCTGGATCTTCTGGTAACAGCCAACAACTGGAATTCAATCCTGCTGGACTGCTAGGGGCGTCGAACTCTCTCCATGATGCGTCTCTGGAATAATGCTTCTTTAGGATGTCCTCTTACATCTTCATTACTCTAATCACAACTGACCAAAGTATCTGCGGCGATGAACCGGCAGAATGGTATTCCTTAAACTTGGAGTCGGTGGTCCTCCAATGGTGGGATCCGCTTCTCTCCGATGATCCTGCACCTGTCTCAACTTCGTGACGAATACCCCTTGTTGTTCTGTTCCTCGTGGTTTTGATCAATTCAAGAATGATGACCTAATCGGGAAGTATCAGGCTGTGCTTGAAGGTATGCGGAAAGGAAAGAAGGAAGCTAGTCGAGTTTATTTAACAAATATGCATTTACAACAGGTGTCTGAGAATGTACACTTCTAGTCAAAGTTTTCTTTCAAAGTTTTCAAAAGTACATGTTTCTTTATATCCAATACTTAGTTACTTCACACTATACGTATGTATATAAAATAATGTGTCTGATGACTGTGTGTATATCTGTGTCATCAGGCTTCCGCATAGAAAGAAGTGACCTTTGGTGCATAGACAGATCTTTACCGGCTCTAATTCTGTACCAAACCCTTTTTTCGACTTTCGGCTCGGAAGATCGAATTTCGGGCTAAATTCTATTTGAAAATGTCTACACGTTTCTCGAGGTTTTTAATATCCTTCTATGTATGCAACACTCATTATGCCGTGATTGTGAGGCCTTGCATAACAGAGGAGAATAAAGACCAGAAAATTGAGTGAAAACAGTTTTTTCCTCTTTTAATCAATGTTCTGAATTAAGGGTCGACAACGACATGTGCTGATGCTTTTTTTTTATTAAGGTTCTGAATTAACAATTGCTGCTTAGAACTAGTATATAATATATATTACTGTTGTTTTTCCATCTTGCTGTCAAAGCAGTAGCCAATAGTACCATAGAAGTTTTTTTCTAATTCTCATCCAACATTTCTTCTGACAGTTCATAAGACATTATTGGAAAGAAAATTGTTTGTTTTGTTCAAGTTTAACGTTATTTTTCAGCATCAAGACTACATGATACGTGGATCTGTAATTTAAAGTGGAATCTGAATTATCGTAATGCGTTCAATACTTTTTCATCGAGTCCAT
The DNA here is from genome assembly GCF_964235325.1 of Thermobia domestica. Classification (NCBI taxonomy): domain Eukaryota; kingdom Metazoa; phylum Arthropoda; class Insecta; order Zygentoma; family Lepismatidae; genus Thermobia; species Thermobia domestica. The sequence continues at coordinate 82,037,837 of NC_137466.1, forward strand.
CCTGAGACCATATGCACTGTTGGAGCCGACACTAGTAATTACACGAATAAGAAGGCTACTAGAAGAAATTATGTTCTGAGACATGGACTGTTTGAATGCTAAGTGGCCGAAGTCCAGAACTGAAATTTTTCAGGAGAGAAATTTGAACTTAAACATATCGTGAACAATTCATATTTGTTATGTCGGCAGCCGAAACCATAACTATGTAGTTTATATTTTTATAATTTAGCTTTTATAAAAAATCGTGTTAGAAGCTATCCATCTACAGAAGTCAATGGGACCGTTATTTATTTATTTATTTATTTTATTATTTATTTAGACTTAGGTCACTTGGCATCCAAGCGGTCCAAATGTGAAGAAAATAGACTGTGAAAGGAAAAAAACAATGGAATAAATGCATGATATAATTAAAATTATTAAAATAAGCAATTTTGAAACTAAGAAATTAGCGGAGGACTAATGCATAGGATAATTATATTTATCAAGTAGCTGTGTCACATGTACACCACGTGAAATAATTTGGTTTCTAATGGTCTGATATTTTTCTTATATTAATATTGAAATCGGAAGTGACAGTAGATTCATATCACTTCTCGTTTTAGTAGAGAGATTAAAAGGGAGATGGGATATACATATTTCTTTTGGGATGCTCTTTGATTGCAGAACACCGCTTCTCGCTATCAATTTCCGTTCTATTTTACTCTATAGTAATCAACACTGAAACTGGAAGTATGATTCCAAACTGAGAGTAAAGAAGATCTCTCAAATGATTAGAAAAAACAGCTTCTGCCTTCTCTTTTATCGTTTTCGCTCTGTTAAATCAAAATTAAAACTGAAAACTATATTGAATTGCTATCACTTCTGGGTTTACTATAAAGTTAAGGATTAAGATTAAATGTGTTCTTGGGATGCTCAATCGATTGTACGAACCGCTCCTCATTGTCTACTGTATGGCCTTTTCTACTCTATAGTGAATTATGTAAAAAAAATGTTTAATGATTGATTTCCACCACTTTCGGTTTGAATATTATCTCTACCAATGAACTCTATTCCTAATTTTTTACCTTCAACATTCTGGGCAAAGGGGATGCTGATCCATTAAGTAGATCTTCATTTTTTTTCGCAACGAGCGGTCAAATACATACAGATGCCCCCATGTTGGGTACAGATGCCCCAATTTTGCATTGTTTCCTATTTTCTATTCCTCCAAATAAGGCAAGGCTGTTGAATTTAGGTTGGTCAGACACATACAGAATATGTTGGGTACAGATGCCCCAATTTTGCATTGTTTCCTATTTTCCATCTCTCCAAATAAGACAATGGTGTTGAATTTAGGTTGGTCAGACACATACAGAATATGTTGGGTACAGATGCCCCAATTTTGCATTGTTTCCTATTTTCCATCCCTCCAAATAAGGCAAGTCTGTTGAATTTAGGTTGGTCAGACACATACAGAATATGTTGGGTACAGATGCCCCAATTTTGCATTGTTCCCAATTTTTCATCCCTCCAAATAAGACAATGGTGTTGAATTTAGGTTGGTCAGACACATACAGAATATGTTGGGTACAGATGCCCAAATTTTGCATTGTTTCCTATTTTCCATCCCTCCAAATAAGGCAAGGCTGTTGAATTTAGGTTGGTCAGACACATACAGAATATATTGGGTACAGATGCCCCAATTTTGCAATGTTCCCAATTTTCCATCCCTCCAAATAAGACATTGGTGTTGAATTTAGGTTGGTCAGACACATACAGAATATGTTGGGTACAGATGCCCAAATTTTGCATTGTTTCCTATTTTCTATTCCTCCAAATAAGGCAAGGCTGTTGAATTTAGGTTGGTCAGACACATACAGAATATGTTGGGTACAAATGCCCCAATTTTGCATTGTTCCCAATTTTCCATCCCTCCAAATAAGACAATGGTGTTGAATTTAGGTTGGTCAGACACATACAGAATATGTTGGGTACAGATGCCCCAATTTTGAATTGTTTCCTATTTTCTATTCCTCCAAAAAAGGTAAGGCTGTTGAATTTAGAGCTCACAGATGACAAGAAGAACCCTAAAATAGGAGAAGCGGGGAAAGGTCAACGACATGGTCAAGTCCATTTTCGGTTTTTGAGTTGTGGTCTATACTTAGATGTCTGCTACTCCGGGTAGTTATCTGTGTGCTATTTCGTGGTGTCATTTGAAACCTCCGTGCGAAAAGTGGGCGAGCCCATACCTATGTCACACTACTTCTGCTAGGGTTCTTCTCGTCATCTGTGAGCTGTAGGTTGGTCAAATACATGCAGAATATGCTGGATACAGACGCCCTAATTTTTCATTGTTCTTCATTTTCTATCCCTCCAAATAAGGTAAGGCTGTTGAATTTATGTTTAATTAGAAGGCCGATTGTAATATATCAAAAGACATTTTTATTTCAGTAATTTTAAGAACTTAAAATAAACCATTTGCAAGGGGAGCGTAATTGGCATACATGTTGGAGAAAGATGCCCATGTTAACTTGTTAACAATGTATCTCAAAGTGATTGTGAACATCATAAAGATACATTATTATTACACAATTAATACATAATTATCATTGCATTAAATTTAAATTCTCCTTGTTATCAATCTAATTACAGATTAATTTTGAACAAAATGACAAATATTCTCCATATATGTTTTCTAAAGCAGTTTATGAAAATTTTAGAAAATGAAGAACAGTGGACATTTTGCAGGTTATCAATCGGTCATTTTTTTTCGAAACTTGAATTTTCTTTCCTAACAAGAATTAATACAGAGACAACTGTAAATTACTCATGTTTCATGTAACCACTTCTCATACACTATACTCTTCAACCGATCACATTCTCCTTTACTTGTGTAGAGTACTCGTTACAGTGGATAGAACGATCATTAGCACAATCTTTACACCTACCGCTGCGCACATTATTATTATTATTATTATTATTATTATTATTATTATTATTATTATTATTATTATCACTACCTGTTACAGCAGCTTTACTTTCCTTTTTACTTTGATGATCTGTAGTAATAGTAATTTGATTTCATCATCAGTTGCATGATTATTATAGTTTATGTATGTCCTGCGATATTGAAAACCTTCTCGTAAATGTTTCTTTTAGCATTATCTGTTTTAGATTTTGATTTTCCAAATACTGGAGGTGAGGTCAATTCAATAAGTAAGTTAGCGGTATCTCTTTTGTAAAGGGCGCGCTATCATCTTTACTCAGAACACGTGCTGAGAGAGCGATGGAGCTGAATAAGGTAGAGAGGTGCTGGCATTCCTCTATATTTTGCGGACATTCATTGGAAGTTTTCCTTTCCTGAAGTTCTGCAGATAGATCTGAAACTTGGCTAGCGTCTATCTATGATAAAGTAAAGGAATAATTGAAGCTAGAGCCAGATATTGCAAACACATGATCTGGAATTACATCCTCATTCCAAAAATGAATCCCTATGGGCCAGATTCATGATGTTGCATTTCATACGGTACTGTCCTTCCCCTATGCCTTCCCAAACGAAGTCTCAAACTGAAAACGAGTTATATTTCTTCCCTTATTTACATAAACCAAGAAATACACTCTTTGTTGTAGTCATCATCATCATCATAGGTATTCTGCCTTTATTGGCAGGTCACTTGCCGCAGCTAAGAAGCTTCCATGCTCCACGGTCCTCCGCTAACTTCTTCGTCTTCGCGTATGATCTTTCTGTTTTTATATCATCCATTAATTGCAGTCTCCTTCGCCCCCTCCCTCTCTTTCCCGCCACCATACCCTCTAGGACGTCCCTCATGATACAATCTCTTCTTAGGCAATGTCCCAACCAGTTTCTCTTCCTCTTCCTAATAATATCTAAAAGTGTTCTTTTCTCACCCACCATTTCTAACAGTATCTCATTCGTTTTGCGCTCGACGCAACTAATTCTTTCCATTCTTCTCCACACCCACATTTTGAAGGCTTCCAGTCGATTTTCATCACCTTTACTTAATGTCCACGTTTCCGCCCCATACAGCACAACACTCCACACAAAGCATTTTATGAGTCTTTTTCTCAACTCTTTCTTCAAGTTCTTTGTTGTAGTAGTCCATCAATAATTTGAGAAAAGCTCTGTCGAGTGGTTGGAGATATTTGGTTAAATGTGGAGGCAAGCACAAAAGGAAAGCATCGTTGTTACTTGCAAATATATCAAGCATATCAGTGTATTGCACGAAAGAAACTGTTCTCGTAACAACAACATAAATATATGTATGTTTCATGTAAATTGAGTCATTCTTCGGTACCACTTAAGTTCCTGCTGACATTACGTGTTCATATGCAGATTTCTGGCACATAACAGTGGAAGGAACTATCTTTCTGTATTATAACAAAACAACTGCTATTACCATTTTCGCCCCACTTGTAAATCTAGAGACATGTTTTGCTGCCGGTTTTGTAGTCATTTCATTCACATGGTTAATATCCTGTAGTCTGGATTCTTCCACACCATAAGGACCGAGTCTCAGTTTCTTGGTATTATATTGTGGGGTTCCTCTCCGTTAAGTACAAAAGGATATTTGTAACGACGACTCATCTCATTGGCCCCCAATTTCTTATCATGAACTGCTCCTGCAGCCTTCTCATTGACTCTTCATTCCATCGTCCACGCATAGGGTCTGTTTTTCTGAGGTACTTTTCCATCCACGCCCTCTCTCCTTACATTACACCTTTGGTGATATCTGATGGATTTATGAAAGTACTCGTAGCCTTGCAATAAAGCCATTAGATTTACCCCCAGAGGTAGATTTGCCTTTTAAAAATAGTCGAACCACTTAAACGGAGCACTTTTTTGCTTCGATTTCAGTGAAACAACTTTCTCAATTTTAAAGCAAGACGCCCCAGTCAATCACGTGACATCCTCATACACGAAGAAACATAATAAAACGTATTAACCTTTGCGAAAGATTAAACTTCTTTTGAGGTTATGCTTTATTAATGTTTCACTATAAAACTATCGTTATGAGCACTAAAATAAGAGTAACTTTACGTTTGAATACTTCTGAACAAAATCAGCTTTATTTTCTTGATATAACTTCCACATTTATTTACTCAAGACTGTGTACCCTATCACGTGCATGATAGGTGTTCCCACGAGTCACAGGCTTTGAGCATTTTGAGCAGGGCGTTTTCACTCACTAATTGTTGGATATTGGATAATGGAGAATGGCACAAAGTGCTTACAAAGATGATACTAGACCGTTACGCAGTTAAGAGAGTAATATGTGCAAATAGTAAGGAAGAAGATATGATAAAGATTTAGATCATTGATGTTGGATATTGGATAATGGAGAATGGCACAAAGTGCTTACAAAGATGATACTAGACCGTTATGCAGTTAAGAGAGTAATATGTGCAAATAGTAAGGAAGAAGATATGATGAAGATTTAGATCATTGATGTTATGAAATATATTATTCAGGATTTCAAGATTACAAGAAGATATGCTCATGATGAGAAATGTGATTTAAGAGATTTATATGAAGCTAAGATAAAGGTACAGATAGTGAATAAATCAAAGAGGATATACGAAGTATTGATTTTGATTAGATTACTGTTGTAGTAAGTTAGATACCAACAAAGTGATCTAGATACAATATAAAGATTTCCGAGTAAGTAATTTAATCTAACAACACTAATCACTGAAGCATCTCGAGTTTTGGTAAACCTAAACTTCTTAAAAATCAGTTGCTATGAATAATGATTACAGAAAGTTTATAATGACAATTATGATGAAAATATATGTATCAAAACACCTTACATGCTAACACGGAAATCTTTCATTCTTCTTTACAAGTAAACAGAAATAAATGTTTCAGTTCCAAGCAGATTGAATAAAATAATTACCATATTTGCTTATATAATTTGCGCGCCTTAATTTTAAAGAGTTATTTTGAGTTCTATACTTACTGACTGTATTTTATGATCATATTTAAAAATATTTATTTGCAATTCGACCACTGTTTATGGGATTAGTAATCCTTTTGCCAAGACCAATTATCGCATTCCATAGTATTGTTCCTTACCGGTAGTAATAGTGAGTTGAAGATCTGTATGCTTTACATTCATTATAATTGTTTTCAAAGGCAAATCTTGGTAAATATATTTCCATTAGATTCGTCAACTTTTGCATCCTGTTACAATGAATTGTCTTCCGAGTAAAAAATCGTCAATAAACGAACCATAGAGCTAATACGGTTACCCTTTTGGGAACAAGATTATATACCCAAATAATACAATTGGAACAATTAAAATATATATGAGGAAATACTGAGAAAAAAAAGCAATTGCGTTGATTGGAAAATGTACACATCATTATTACAGTTTGTTAATGGCAAACGTGTATATATAAACAAATGATACAATGATTGATTTACTATGCTATTTTCTGGGTAAATAAAGTAAGTTCTTTACATATACAGTATTTGAGTTGCATCCAGTGTTCCTCGCATTCAGCTGAAATTATTTACTGCAGGATGTCATAAATGTGTAATCACAGTTAATTGCTATAGCTTGTTTCTATGTACAGAATGGATTAACGCACTCATATCGATATACGTATGTACGGTACCTTGTTTGTAATATTCAGAATTTTACAGATAAGAACAATACTATACAATCCACCATAGTGATTGCATTTAAATAGGACAATGTATAATGATCTTCAAATAAGATCTCGAACAGTCGTTTTTACCACTCTTAAGCTCTATATCTTTATCTGTAGGACGAAGCACAGAGATGCATTTTCATCATCCATAATGAAATATTTCCCAAAACCTGAAATGTTTCCTACTGTGAAAACCACTAAAATTTTATTTTTTGACGTAATAAATCTTAATTTTATGAGCATAACTACATACAGAATGTTTCAAAACAACACCAATAACGCCTGGTAGGTGATTCCTGACCTCAAGATAAGACAAAAAGTATAGACAAACCCGGGTGCACAAATGCTTCCTTTCGGAGTTATAGGCTGTCGAAAACATGAAAAAATGAACTTTAAAAATCCATAGCTAAAAAATTATTGGATCTACTGGCTAGTTGGATCACGAATTCACTTAGGAACTAATATGTGCCCTATCCAAAAATCATCCGTGTTTCAGAATCGTAAGGTATACACGCAACAATTTTTATAGAGGCAGTTCGGCTATGGGCATATAATTTGAAGTACTTACCAACTACCTCTATAAAAATTGTTGCGGAAGCACCGCAAGATTTTGAAAAATTGACTTTTGGACAGGGCACATACTAGTTCCTAAGTGAAGTCTTGATCCGACTGCGGTAGCTTCCATAGTATTGGAGCTGTGGACTTTTAAAGTTCATTTTTTCATGTTTTCGACAGCCTATAACTCCGAAAGGAAACATTCGTGCACCCAGGTTGGTCTATACTTTTTGCCTTATCTTGGTGTAAGGAATCATCTTTCAAACGTTGTCGGTGTTGTTTTGAAACACCCTGTATACTTACTATCAAGTGTGGCAGTATTTGATGAAAGCAATATGTTCAGTTCGTTGGCGACACTGTTAAACATTTATTATTTTTAAATAAATGTTGCTTTGTTCAATGATTCATATTTCTAGTTTAAGTTCGAAACTATAGGTATGTACTTGTGAGCACATGCTGGTTTGTCACTTACGTTTCCATATGTAAAAGAGCATTTCCAATGAAAGGAAAGAGAGCGAACATAGTTCTCACATCCATAGTAGAATGAGAAACACAAGGGACAAAAGCACCATTTGCAGCGGATATGAATGTCATTGTCTTTGAAATTCGTTATATTTCTTTAGAAGGAGCTTGGTAGGGTATTCATGTTAGCTCGATATATATATATATATATATATATATATATATATATATATATATAGTGTATTCATACAATCATTCCCAGACATAAGTAATTATTATGTTTAAAATAAATACGATATGGGTTACAATGTCTTTATATGTGAGTCGTTAAATATAAATGAAGTAAATCGTGTAATGGCAATACATAAGTGTCTGTTGTGCATTTGTCTGCAAATATTTGTAACAGAAGTCACTTCTCAATATTTTCATAACAGCATGGGATTTAGTCCTTAAAAATAGTATTATAATCGCTAAATATGAGACATTTGCATCTGACGTTTATATGCACTTCATTCGTCTAATGCATTATCACATCTATGCAGAGTAAAATGCACTATTTATTGTATAATCTGAGTAAAACGGTTTGTTCTACACTTTTGAAATTATTAGCTTTCTTCCTTACGCTTTACGGAAGAGATTGCAACGTAAGTAATTGCATTTCGTTAAACACTTCCAACCTAAGGTTTGTGACTTATCTTGTACCTAAGTATAAGAACCAGCGATTATCTAATAGGTAATTTAGTAGCATTACGAAATCATTAATTCAATTTCCGAATTAGAGAATATAGAAGTTTCGCAATTTGAGAATTTCGTCATTGTAGAAAGTGAAAATCCCATGATCAAAAATCTTAAACATGATATAAAAACTTGACAGGGTTGTAGGAAAGAAATCGAATACTTTCAATAATTTAGTAGTGGAAGTAAATTCGACCATTTTCATTGTTATTTGTTGTTTAAGTTTGTTCAAACATTTGGTGTGGCAAGACTCAGAAATTTTGGAACATCCCAAGTTTAATACAACAGTTTCAACGAATATGAGTATCACTGTCATCGAACACCGGAAATTCAGTCATGTTTCTACATAATTGGTCTGTAAGTGTACAGTATTCATGTCAGGAGATACTAACATTGTGTCCAAGACTATTCTGCATTTATTACACGTTTCATTCTTTTGAGCATGGAATCTGTTAGATGGCCAACATATAATATAGTATATAATAATATAATAATAATAGAATATAATAAAAATAAGAATAGTAGCAATGTTGTGAAATATCAACAAGCAGAAGACAACAACTGTTTTGTCGGTAAGACTGGATTTAGTGTATGATGTACATTACTTTGACGTTTAGTCTATAAATAGTAAGTTAGCAGCTTACATATATATGTGCATAAGCTGCTAACTTACTATTTATAAACTAAAAGTCAAAGTAGTGTGTATCATACACTAAATTCAGTCTTATCGATGTAAATAATTCATTGATTATAATTTATTCCAGATAAAGTCACATTGCCGACACGCGTGTAATTACGGATTATGAAACACACGTATAACGGCGAGTTAATCTAACTTTAGTTAATGTTCGAAGCACAGTTTTAAGATTTTTAATCCAACTTCGGTTTCTGTTTAAACGACATTAACATATTCTCAGCTTCTGCGAAAAAAGGAAAACAAACGTTCGAAGAAAAACAGAAGAATTATATATTATGTGATATTAGTGTAACATCTTTGGAGAGCCAAGAGAGAGCCGCATAAATTTTGCTTATCCTAATATCTCCTAAAGGTCATAAATAAATTCAAAATTTTATCAGTAACTATAAGTATATAGACAATTCCTGTATAGAGCTGTAGTGGATCAATGGTAAAGCTCACCCCTGGAGGTATGGGCCGTCCGTTTGATCCCTGCTCGTGCCATGTAGGCTTTTTGATAGACAAACACCATGTGCGTCGGTTTACTTAAGGTTATCCCGTTTCCTCCTACTCTATTCATTTCACCAATTAATTCTTTCATCATTCGCCAAAGTTGCCTAAAAGAATTAAAATTATATTAAAATTCAACGATTCCGGTCAGGTGTAAATGATTTAGCAGTCTTAAAGTTGTCATTACAAAAAATATTTAACCGGTTTTGTGTCATTACATCAAATATTTAACACTCTTACAACAACTTATTAGAAAACCCCTCAAAATTACCGAAATGTTAAAACTTGAATAAATCGTATATTAATTTAAAAGTCAAACCGTACTATCCTGACATTGTAGTCTACTGGCTAACGTCTCGGATTGGTATTACTCGCTGCCCATCATCTTGATTGACGTTTTGCATGATGATACTTTAACTACATGCATAGCACAGAGTATTCCAGGAATATTCCGTTTAGAACCGGTGTTGAATATCCAAGGTTTGGTGTAAAACTGAGCAGTAGTTCTCACCGTATTTTGTTTTCCTAAACCCCTAACGCCCTCACCTTTCTCTCCAGGCTCACAAATAATCCTGAGGAATCATCACAGTTCCTCAGAGAGAGGAAGGTTCGAAAGCAGTATCCTCAAAAGAATACAACCATGAAGAGATTTCTGCTAGTTTGTGCCAATAGCCTTCAAAATTTTGTCCATCATAGAAAAACTAACTACAACACAAGCATTCTCAACGGTGTGCTCATGTTATATCAGCAGACTACTAACAATTAATTTCTTTCCATTTGTTGCCATGATTATTCACCCAGAGAATAATGTACGCAGCACTCCGGTAGATGAGTACTGAAATAAGTACATCTCTAGCGTGTAGAGGAAAGTTGCCAATTATCCAATACGTATGCTTGCAAATTTGCATCGGACAGCAAAACAACGAAATGCTTAGGACACGAATTTATTGTAAGAATAATGGGATGATGGTGGGTGTTCTGTCCTGAGGAAGTTTTGAGCTTCTAACTTTGGGATCATTAGTATGCTGTGGAAATTCTTGTGTCCCTACCGGATATCGAACCCGACACCCTTTGGAATATGAATAATGAGGAACAATACAACTAGTCTGTTCTGTATTTTGGATTAGCGTGACACATGACTGCTTCACTGCCTTAATTTATAATTCCACTTTTAATGTCATCACTCTGAAACTAGCAGGATTTTTTCGTTTGGTTAGCCTTTTCCATTTTAAGAATCCACCCTAACACCTAATTGAAAGACAAAGAGAAACTGTTTTCAGATTTGGGTTCAGTGACCTTGATTACTGATTTAAATCTGGTAAGTTCAGTTTATTCATTAAGAACTCACGATCACATGGTCGTGCCTCAATAAAAGGAAAGAGAAAGAAACTATTTCAGACATTGTTTCAGTGACTCCATTAATTGGAAAGTTTTCTCTCTTGTTACTCTAACGCTGACATAAAGAAATAATGTTCGAACAGCGGAAGGTAGGGCTGTAAGTTACCAGAATTAAATAGTTCTTGCGCTCACTCACAGTGAGCGTGGATTCGCGTTCAAACCTTATAGAGGTTTTAATTTTAACGTAGTAGTTCGGAGCTAAGTTTACCAGAATATGTAGAAGTCGTCCTCAGAAACTAACAAATTCGTTAAAGAGTCAATTGTGTTATTAATTGATTATGATGAGAAGAGCTTGGTGGTAATACCAGGTAATACTATATACAGTTCAAACATAAACTACGTAATATGGAAGATGTAATATGGAATAATACGTTCATAGAGCGTAATATGGAATTAACATTGACTGCAACAAAGTACTTAAATGTGGAAGAAGGCAGAAGACGAAGGTATTTAAAGAAATTTATCACCTAACCTGATCGGGAATTTCCTTTTGTAATAAGAGAGATTGACAATTCAACTTTGCCTTGTTTTTACATTATCAGTAGTTATTTTTCAAATGGAAAGTTTAGTTTTATGTATGTCGTTAGAGTTCTATTTCAATCGTTCAAATAATTTTCTTCAATGTTCTCTCGGAAAGACGAGTATATAGTTTTATATACTCATCAGTAGACATCGGATTTTTCGGTTAAAACCTATTTGTTTTCCTTAGCTCAAAATGAAACATAAAGTCGTTTATGAAGGTTTTATGACAAATTAAAGCATTAGTACAAAGTTTTATTTTGCCTAAAAACGCCTAATTGAACGTTAGATCCTATTTTTGCTTATTTTACGCGAATTAAACGTGAAAATTTTCGAAAGGTTAAACACGAGAAAACTGTTCTGTTCCACATGTTGCCTCATCACAACAGGCAGGGTGGCAAAGATGGGGAAATATTTTTAGACCAGGTCAAATGAATGATTCTTCTATTCCTACTGATTTGGCATACATCCGATCGCACTACATATTTCTTGTTCGGGTTATTGTAGAATTAGAGGGATGGGAAATACCACTTTCTAAGAATATTGAGCTTATTCAGGAAGTGAAGCAAAAAATCGTGGAAGTACCGGGTGAAGTTGGAGAGAAAGTGAAGGTAAAACTTGAAAGTGTATTGGGAAAGAACTTTGGACTCAAGAGTTTGTGTACAGTATCATATATTTTGGCTGGGATACAAAATGAATGCAAATGCGAAATACCAATTGAACATGTACCAAAGTTGAAGTTTATCCCCATCACGACAGTTGATGTGGAACATTCATTGTCTGCGTACAAGCTCATCCTCACCAACAAACGCCACCATTTCACCATAGAAAACCTGGAAATAGTTCTTATTTACTGTGAGGCCAATAACGGCTTATGTGATGCAGAAATTGTGAATGTGTGTTTTGTACTGAAGATTTATCTACAAACATACAGTTTTATTAAAAATTCTTAATTTCAGCAATATCTCAATTTTAAGCAGGTTAAAATGAGAGGTAACATGACGTATGTGCGTGTATTTCTGTATCTTAAAGTTTGTATTCAGATCGTAATGTGTCATTTCATTCAAAAATTAGTATCTTTTATAAGAACCTATTTTTTTTTATTTTAATGCCTAACTTGGTGTTTTTGGAACGTATTTAGGCACTTAAAACATACTTTTTTACAACCTAAAAATCCTCACCACTTCCATATAAAAATGAATTTCAGAGTATTGAAATGAAATCCTATGGAAAGAAGTTGTGCCTTCCTTGCTAAAGAACAATTTAGTCTCGTAGTGGCCTACAGGGATCGTGAATTTACTCTGGACATGGTTTGGGGACAGAGAGCTTCCGATCTGAAACCACAATCCGATTTTGGCTATTCTATGTTTACATTCGCATGTTCCTTTTACGTATTTGATTATGTTTCAAGAATGTAAATCCCAAGCTGTGATGAAAATATTGAGAAGTAACCTCCGTATGACAAATAGTTGCAAACAAATATACAACCCACACATATTTATTGCCATTATACGATTTACTTAATTTGTATTTAACATTCACATGTAATATACTGACGTCAAATCATATCTCAGATGCTATATTTTAGACAATAATTACTTATGCCCTGGAATAATCGTATGAATATGTATACAACTGATTTACTTAATGTAATTATTCATGCATTGAGACATATATCATTACATTGGTGTTTTTATTTGTCAAAGCCTAATCATTTTAATATTTCTTCTGTATTAGTATTCGCTTTTGCCGAATCTGGATTTTCTTAGTATTCCTCTTCTTGTAGTAAGTAGAATTCTCTGTCATATTTGTAACGACCTTCTTAGTTGATGAGTGTAATGTATGTCTGTACAAAGAGCATGTAAAGCAATCTTCGTTTAATAAATTTAAGTGTTTCGTTTTAACGTACCGCAAGTGTTAGCCAATGGACAGTCAGGATTTAAAATTTTCTGTCTTCCTTGTTGTCAAAGTAGATCCAGTAAATAGTCTTTATACTGCAATGTGTCGCATGTAAATTTATATTAGGTTTTGGAATGTCTTTCATAAAGAGTGTAATCCCATTTCATATATATGCCATGCTGATCCCGTTCTGTACCTTAAAACAATAGTTCTCATTAAGAAATTGCTGGTAATGGATCATGTGTTTCGTTTGAGAATCTAGGATTTAAAAAAACACGGAAGCCACAAGTGGCTTTTGTGCAGTGATGCCCACAACTAAACGTAACAATAGAAATTGAACACCTATTGTTGCTAAATCAGATAATCAGAGAACCCCTTTTTCTCTTTGTATTAGTAACTATCTACCTATATATACGTATATACATACATAGGGCACATAGGTAGCCTATAGATTAAGTGACTGAGTGACAAGTGAACAAACAGATGGGAAATGTTAGCGATCCATTCAGATGTAAATTGCTGTGGGTTACCTGCCAATGAACTTTCTAGCACGTTACACACATGCAAATCGCACCAGCTATTGTGTAAAAAATGTTTATACGTGCAGATAGACAGCTTCTCATCTTGTTGCTCTAATGTTTCTGGCTTACGGGGCTAAAATGCATAACACGTAACCTTTTGTTTGGCCACGAAACGTAATATCCGTCTGTCCAGTACAGTTTGATTGCCTACCCCCCTGCTCTCACTGTTCTACCAAACAACAACATACGCATGCGAGCATAAGTACACAGAGACATAATACTTTGAAGTGTTGATCAACTGTAACAATTTCCACCACTACTCAACCCCTCCCAATTTCACTTCAACTTTTCCCTCTCCATCCTCCCTTTATACGCGTTTTATTGTCACTCGTCAAATGTTAACACTATTAAATGCGTTGTGACAAAATCCGATGGGCGCTTTACAATGGATGTACACAAAAGAATAGCCTTGTCAACCATGCACGAGTTATGCAAGTGTTCCCATAGGAGTCTTTTTTTTTCTTCTTTAGTCTCTCGCGCACACTCTTTCACATCATTTTCGTATACCGTATATAAGCATTTTCTTTTGGTCCACTCATGAAGAAGAGTTTATATAAAAACAAAAAATACTGAACAAACTTGTGTCCCCACAAATTATGTAATGGGAAATGAAAAAAATACTGGCTTATAGGAAGTCATAGACCTACATAGAATAATTATAGATTTAAAAATTATATCTGCAGTTTGGAATATTTTATGGTTTATGATCATACTATGAATTTAGGATAAACACTAACTCGCAATGAGGTAATAAACATTTCGTTACTATCTTAACTCTTTAGTAGCGTGAAAATATTCACACAAGTGTTAATGTAGAGGTTCAATACACCCCTATGCGTTATTCAGTCTTGCGAACGCTTAGAAAGAACCTAGAAATCACACCAACAATTTGTATTCGTGTTCGGTAATCATAAAGTAGATCTAATGAACCTAAAATACACGCATGTATAGTATTGTTGCTATTGTTTCTGCCCGATAACAGAGTAAAATTCATAATGAACATGAAACCACAAAATAAATATTTGGCACAATAATATTGAGTTCCCATTGATAATATGGAAAACATTGAGAAGTCTCCTTTTTCTGATGACGTTTCCATAATAATGACAGTAGTTCAATCTTTGATATGCATATTTCTAGGCCATTATTTTTAGTAGATGGTTCTACTTTTGTTCCTGCTATACAATAATCAATCTCAGTCCCAGATGAGAAATTATCCTAATTAGAATCACTTTCTTCGTCTAAAACAGTAGTTTCCAACTACTTCAGAGTTTCGGACTCAATTCCTTTTATATATTTTTAAGATACAGACCCCATACCTTTAAATTTTGGTATCTGCGTAGTAATAGTGGTAGCGAGGTAGAGTGTAATATTAATGATAATTAAATTACAAACCTTTATTTCTGTTATAAATATACAACATATAGTACAAACACACAGGGGACTAGTGGTATTATATTTACATCTTTTAAGGAAGAAAAGAACATGAACTGCCATAGAGTCCATGATTAAGCAAAGTCAATCTGATTCACCATTATGGCATTAGCTGAGGAATGTGACTCACTCCTTACCTCGATCAACGTGTGCTATGACATATCTATAAATTATGTGATCTTGTAAACAAGGACCAACAGTATATGTATAAACCAATTATCTTTTAGTAAGAGAGCGCTGATCCCCTTCCCCGGTTTTAAAAGGTGGATCAGCCGGGCGGTTGTGCAATGCCCAGAATGACGCATGCTCAGATTAACCAATCAGCAGGCCCGTATTCACGGGAGTTCTAGGGGGCCGAACCCCCCTTAAAAGTTTCACGGTAGGCTTGCAAATTGACTATAATATGATCGGATCGGACCCCTAACTTCTACCGCCTCCCCTATATTTTTGGGCTGGCTACCGGCCTGCCAATCAAATCTAGGTCCCGGTGATAAATAAATAAATGATGTCAAGGCATAAATATTAGCATAACAAATAGGGAAAATGAGGAAATAAATAAATGCATGACGGCTGTGAGACGAAACAGTTTTTTTTTTTTTTTTTTTTTTTAAATACATAGTAAACTGCGCCACTCGGGTAATATACCATTCTCACTTCAAGCTTCAAAGTGCTAAATGCTTCCTACATGGGCGCTAGCACTCATCTCTCTTCCTTCAACTCCCTTGGTATAAACTCTATTTATAGGAAACGAGTCAAAATAAATAAATAAATAAATAAATAAATAAATAAATAAAAGAAAAGAAATTTTACGTCAATCGAAATTTAAGTGTAAACTTTCCAACTATGAAATATAAATCCTTGATTTGTGCAAAACTAGCACACGATGGAATTTTTTCACTATTTTTTTTTTTTTCAATTTCAATGCCCAAAAATACATAGGAATCAGTTGAGTAAATTAGAAAAACACAAACATCGTAGACCTGTGTATTCTTCAACTGATAATGGCTTACGTAAGTAATAATATTATTCATTTATTTACAGAAATACCAAAAAACGTGCGATAAAGATTTACGGTAATGTGTAAAAATACAATCACTGTTTGAGGGAAAAAAGGTTAAATTCAAATTGCCAAAATTGTGAAATGTCCTCATAGTACTGTGCAATACACTGTAAATCGCTATAAAAAGACTGGAAGTCATGAAAATTTACAAAGAAGGGTAAGAAAGCATATAACAAGAGCCAGAGAAGCCCGGCAGTTGGTACGGACTTCTTTAAGAAATGGAGAAAGACATCCGCCAAAGGACAGAATCCAGATGGTATTGCATAGGGAATTGTGTGTCATTTACGGACCGACAGCAATGATTGAAGAGCATGTCAGGTTATTGTGTAGAAAGTTTCGGGAAGAGTGTTCAAATGTTCATTATGATGAACTTAGTGGAAGACCTAGTGTTCAGATGGACGATCTGATGGAACGTGTAAACGAGAAAATGCGATACGATCACCGGTTCAAAATAACTGAATTCGCCAAAAAGTTTCCGGAAGTGTCTCCAAAAGCAGTGCATCTAATTGTGAGTGACAAAGCTGGGTTATCAGAAACTATGTATGAGGTGGGTGCAAAAAACGCTGACAGGTGCTGACAGAGGAAAGAATGACAGCTGCACGTGGTTATTTGGCCCGCTGAGAGGAGGACGGGAACGACATCTTTTTTCATATAGTTATGGGATGAAACTTGGATAGGGAACTCCACTGGGAAGTGAAGCACCAATCAATGCAGTGATTGCACTCTAGTTTTCTTAAAGCAAAGGAATTCAAATAAACACCATAAGTTCACAAAATTGTGGAAACCGTGTTTTGGAATTCTTGAAACAATTGCAACAGGACGAGCAATTACAGCAGATGTATATTGCCAAGCATTGAATAATCTGCGACGTGCCATCCAAAATCGATAAAGAAAAATTATACGCTCTCGAATTCTGATCCATACGCTCAAATACATTCTGATCCATAACAACGCCTACCCAGGTACAGCCGCTCATACTGTTGATATAATTCGAAGATTTCTATGGGAATTATTCAATCATCCCCCTTACGGCCCAATCTTTCCTTTAGCGATTTCTTTCTTTTTCTTCACCTGCAAAAGAGGCATCGAAGCGTTTCGACGACAGTAAGGTGTTCGAGACGTCCGTCCTGGACTGGCTGCACTCTTAGGTGGCAGATTTTTACACAGAGGGTATACGGAAGATTATGCCACGCTACCAGAAATGTCTGGAGATTCACAGTCATTAAATAGTCAAACTATGTATTTGTATATCAATCACAATAGATTTCTTCCTCTATTATTTTCTTGTTTTTTAAAAATTTCTCCTTTTTTGCCTTTTCAAAAATGTGCCTCACACTTTGATGATTTTCATTTAATATCAGATATTTGGTGCTACCTATGTCAGACACAGAGATGACGAAAAATATAAGCTAGAATGTATGGTAACAACCGTAAAACATAGAGGAGGTAGTATAATGTTGTGGAGTTGCATGTCACACGGAGTTAACAAAATAAGTATGTGCAGCATAACTTCCAAATCCGCCCCTCGAGTCATAAATTAAAAACACCTATAAGGTTTAATGTTTCGGTTTCGTACGTGGTTAGATCTGGTGAAAATCTATTTATATACAAATTTTGGTAGCTCTTAGGACTGCTTTCTATGTGAAAAGCTGATGAAAAACACATGGATACACACAGACATTATTTTACTTATATGTATAGAACAAGCAAATCTATAATATATATTTGTAAATTAAGATTATTAAATTGTGATAAATTTTTAAAATATCTTACGAAATAGTCCTCAAATAAAACTGCAAAATAATATTTTTCGTCACTAAATAATAAAACAATATTGAATTTTCAGATTTATGGTTCATTACTGAACACACGTATCAAAACAATACAAAAACTATAGAAACAGGAGTTAAAAATTGCTGCAATAAGACACCTTGCAGTTCAAAAGAATTAAAAGACATCTGTAGAAATGTTTGGAACACTGCACTGAAATTGTATTTATTTAGTTGCTTGTGAAAACTATATTTAAGAATATCTAGACGAAAGTTGGTATATTATGAACGTGGCAATGTGTTCAATACACTACAGACTTTAATAGCCCGTGTAATCACCTCAAAAAGGTACAGAAACTGCGTTAGACTATACAGCTGGTCGTACAGATGCTCAATGTGGTATTCCATGCTTAATGTGCAACTCGTCGTAGGTGGGCGATATTCGTTACCTCAATTGGCTGGCAATCAGGAACCATATCCTGTACTAGATAGGCCTTAGGTTTGGAGACCTAGTAGGCCAGCACAGAAAGCACACCGAATAGATTTTCCAGACTAGTAGTGGAGGCATAGAGATAGACATTATCCCATACGACTGATGACATCACGACTGTATAGCTCATTTCAAAACATGGCGTTCTCGTCACCAGGAAACATTCGTAGAACTCACCTCTGGCAGTTTCTTACCCTCAAATGAAGCACGAAAATTCGAAGAGCACCAGTCAGTTGAAAATTTACTAACATGTTGCAGTTATATCCCCAACGCTGTTATAACTTCCTTCAGAAGGTATGTAATGAGGATTTTATGTTCTGAAACAGACTTGAGGCATTAGTCATTTCCTTCTGAATGACTGTCAGAGTTGAGGAACACTCTCAGCTGATACAAAGTAGTAACCATACCAGAACGCCAGCTATGGATCCTGTACAACTAATTCAAACACATTTTGAACTTTCCCGATCGGATACACTTCTATATGGACATACACATGGTCTTCACTGTGTGCGACGCAGAAATGATTCCCACGGGATTCCCACCATTGAAAACTGTCTTCTATCCTCCTCACCACTGTAAGATTTCCCGATCTCCCAAAGGCTTCTTAACGATAATCAGATGTCAGAGGTGATTGTGCGGTAGCGCTTGTACACTCACAAAAGAACCATGACCTCCAATTGAACTGGCAGTCACTGCCTAGTTAGTTCGGTCTGAAAGATCCTTCTACTCAGGTTCTTCCCGAGTAGAAGTGCATTGAAGAACACATCTGCTGCATGAACTATCTACATACCAATACATAAATCACTATTTGGTCACTGGCACTTAGGTTTACAAGAGTGAAAATTCTCTGAAATGACCATCTGTTTTGAATATTCGTAATAATATTATCTGATCGCGCTGGAAATTATTTAGTTGCCCAATTTCTTTCGTTGGCGTCATCCTGACATTCCAGACATAGTCAGGACGAAATATTCACAGTCACATTGTATAGTATGTGTAAGTTATACACACTATACACTCGCTGTGTTACTAGATGATCTTCAAACTTTTGGTGTACATACAGTGTAAGAAAGGCGGGCCAAATGGAGGCTGAAGAGACTAATAACGTGTCTTCAAATCTTCACTGGATAAAATAGCACTTACAACTATTGATCACAATGATCCGTTGTATTTTACAATGGACTAAATGAGATAGGAGAATATATACGGCTCTTGGGTTCATTCTTGGATATACATTATCGGTCAGAGATGCCACATCAGTGTCAATTTTCTACATCGTAAAGATAAAGCACAAGATCTAACTGATAAATAAATTTTGTTCTAACCGATGGCACCTGAGGATAAGAAAATAAACCATTACGATACGTTCTCCGCAAGTTATGTAAACATAAAAAAGCTCTCCTATAAATTTTTTATGGCTAATGACTATCACTGATTGAACTCATCCTATACATCTACCTACAATCATCAAAGATAAATCCCCTATCCGCTGGTCTAGGGGATAACGCGTGAGCTTTTAGTGCATATGCTCCCTTGTTTGATTCTCGGTGGAAGAGCCCAAAAATCTAATTGCACAATCATTCATTTCCATTAATAATTAGTCTTTTTTAATGAAACTCACTTAGGAATAAAGAAAGAACAGTTTGTTTTATATATTTTTATTAAAATGAATAATTGATGTGTATATGTAAACGAACACACACACCTTCGTTATATATATATATATTCTGATACCTTATATTTATTAGGTATTACATGTTGACTTGTTGACTTTCGCCTTCATCATGTTTCCCATAGACTTCTTGCAAAGTATAAAATCCAGTGTAGGCTCTTGAGGAATATAGCTTATAGCGATTATTATCTCCTCGTTCTATGGTTAATGTAGCGACTGTGGCGCGGAAGAGCGGGGTTCAATTATCGGCAGGAGCTCATGTGATTCAGACACGATGTTAAGATGTAGGTCCAACATTTTACATAGCGTCGCTGCTGGAAAGGAAGTTAAAGTCAAATCAAACCAAAAAAAAAAGAAAGAAAGAAAAAAAGAAAAGCTTGTAGCGATAAAATGTTAAGTTTTAGCAATGTGACTCCTTTCTAGAGTTGGATAGTCTCTTGTCGAACGACTCTGTGAACCTTGTCTATTGATGCCTATTGATAGATAATAGAAACAAGAAATTTATATAATAGTTTTAGCATCCCAGGTTGGACTTTATAGTTTGGTAGTCCATCATAAGATTCACAGATAATGAAATTAAATTCATTTACTTTTATTAAATAATTTTAATAAATGACGTCATACGATAAAACTAAAAAGATGATGCCATATATTTTTCGTTATTATTTCTCTTTTCTTTATTGTCATAAATTATTTAAAGAAGAAGAAAAACTAGTAAATTTCGTCTGGTTCGTTGAAAAAAAAATGAAAGAGAGAGAGATATGGAAATGCTCCTCGGAGTGTAAAAGTTGCAAGCTGTTAGGGGAAAATTGTGTTCAGTGCAAAAGCGTCAATGTGGCGTAAAATTTTGGTTTGAAGGACCTTGAGCTTTTACCACGACGACGGATGAAAAGTTAGTTGCCTCCAACTCCCTACATTTTACGTAAAATCAATAATTTCGTGCTCAAGTTACGATGTAATTAAAATGAAAGAAAGTATCTTATTATTAACATACAGTTTATATTCAACCTTAAAAGGATTTATTTAATATTTTTCTGCGTTGGTCACGATTCGTAAAACCGAAACATATTCTTCATAATATGAGGTGTCTGTCCGTGAAAAAATCTACAAGCTGTTATGTATCTTTTTGTTTTTATTCAAAGCGCTATCTGCAACGACGTAAAGGTGTGTGTAAACAAGAGTTAAAAAAAAAACTACAGTAAAACTTCAATTTTCCGAACTTCAGCAATCCCGATCTATAGCAGGAAATAAAAATTTGCATTGAAAAAGCTTATTAATGTGTGAATTCTTTGTATTACCCGTTCGTAAAAGCAATTTTCTTGCTTTTTTTCTATCTGCATTTTTTTAACTGTTTCTAGTAAAAGTAATCTTATTTTCAATGTGTGTATTAATCTTACTGTATCATTAAACAGAAGCGATTTTAGAGAATTTTTAAGGAATTAGGAATTATACGTACACTAACCATAAAATCCGTGATAAGTGCCAAAATGAAGATGTTGGGTAAAAAGTCCAGATTTTACTTCAGAACTGGTGGCACATAGATCCACGTGCATTCTTCTGGTGATTATTTGAACTACTTCCACAAGTGAATACTAGATAGTCCGATTTTAACTGAGCAGTGTTAGACACATAGGTCACATTTTGACATTAAACTAAACTTTTCCATTTTGGGCACTTAGCACGGATTCCATTTTCAGTCAACATATTTCTTTGCTTTTGGCATCTATGGCCATTTTAGCTCTTCGTATATGGGGATGACATCCCTTGGCGATTACACTACACGGAGAAGTGGGAAGGGAATAAAGGAAGGGGTAAGAAAGAATCGGCCTGGGACTTTTATGTTATGTACCGTTCCGGTATTTATCCGGTGTGAATGAGGAAATCTCAGGAAAAACCCTCACTCAAGATAGCTAGCCTGAAAAGGCTTTTACAACTTTCCGACCAAGTGTCCCCAACGCGAATCGAACTCGGGATCTTTCAAACTAAAGACGAGAGTGTTAACGACTAGCTACGCGGAGCGACAAAATTCGTAAGGAGTTTCCTTTACCAACTAGTACTTCTTTATATACTCCTGTCTGTCCGTGTGTTCGTTTGTCTGGGAGACAAAAATGTTTCAAGAGTTTCTTAATGGATAACCATCAATTTTGGACAGAATGTGGAGAGTCAAAACTTAGGAATCAAATTCGTGTATTTTCACAGGGGATTATTATATATGAATGATCACATGACAGTATACAAATCAACTGTACCTAAATATCAGGTTGGCTACATATCATTTAGTTATTTCCAATATTCTAACCAAATTCCTTCACTCGGTGTACACGTGACATTCTTAAATGTTTTTGTCCCACAACATTTTTTTTATTTCCCTAATTATTCAGATTTCTGCATATCCGGATTCGTTCAGTTTGTCAGCAGGTCAACAGATGCTATAATCTGAGAGTGTTAGTATTGTAAGACCACTCCCAGTTGATTGGCTTTACTAAAGTCGGTCGTTTCTTCTAAGAGCAAGGTTATACGTGGGTATCGGACCTCTTGTACTTAATAATTAAAACCAGGTCCTCCGTACCAAAGGCGAGAAATTAACTACAGTATACTTCCGACTATCTGCGGAATTACGTAGTGTGGCAACCGCAATCCGCAAAATGGACCAAAAAGGACACAAATCAACATGAAAATGTTTTGATCAATTTTTAATCACAGTATGGGGCCCATACGTAAAATTTTTGACTTAATAAACACTAGTGTTGTGCACTTCCAAGTTTGTTGGTTTACTTTTCATAAAAATCTTTCAACTGATTTTGTTTTACCGTGTTAAATCCATATTTCGTTATTTGTGATAAAAGGTTAATTTAGACAACATTTTGTAATAAAGTTGTTTTAGAAAAACCTTTTATTTTAATACAGTTATTTATCATCCCAAAATAAGAAGAAACCAAGCGCAATAGAGAACTATGGGTAATCAAGAGTTTACTATATCTAAATAACTGTGTCGTGAGTTTACTATATCTAAACTAGAGATGGGCCACATAAAAGTAGGGATGGGTCACATAAAAGTAGCGAACCATTGAAACAACTGTGTTATTACTATGTTACAATAAAGATTTCTTAATATACTCCCAAAGAGATGCTGATTCAGTCTTGGGTTACTTTGTCGTTGGTCCACCGGCATGTGAAATAACATTTATAAGTTAAAAACGTAGATTTCTTCAAGTTATTAAATATCTATTTTCACTAATCGTAACATAAACTAAAGTCACGTTAGAATAAGCAATTACATGGATTATTTAGTCTTCATTAACACTTTATTGTAAAATGTACGAGGTGGGTGTCGAAAACTACGCTACATATAACGGCTTTTGATGTAATTTGAAACAATGTACTTCCATTTCTCTTTCATTATTTAAGTTACTCTTGCTTATTTTGTCTCGTATAATTGATGAGCCATGCAAAATTTCTCACTTCGTTGCGTTGTAGATAGCTTGTTTAACAGTTTCCAACCGGTTCAAATTCACGATTACCTTGGAATGTAGTGATTCATACACCACTTCACAACTGCATTCTCTAAGTACGACACTTGAATATTTCACTTGAGAAGAGTAGCGGGAATTCGGTTAAGCAGTGGTGCCCACCCCCCCTTATGTCCATGACGCACCCCCCCAAGTGTCTATCCGTAGGTGTTCTTCCATGAAAAAAATCTTCTTTTCGATTAATTTTACCCCCCCCCATCAAACATATTTATATGGATTTTTAACCCCCCCACAATATTTCAATGACGCAGTTTGCGTCATAGCCCCCCCTTGTGGGCACCCCTGGGTTAAGTACTGTACCAGGCACCATCACACGATGTACACACACATACTCATGGTTAGTGTATAAGGTAAGCTGCTTTCAAAAAGAAACATTAACTTTATGGAAAGACAATGTACTGACCACACCTTACCACAAAACCATGAATGATACAAGCCAGCTAGAAGGTCCTGACTTTTACGCACTGTTGCGACAAGAATTTTATTTTATTTAAAAAGTATACCGCAGTTTGACTATGTGAAACGAAATTTACTTGTAAGTTTCGTTAGTTGCCATTGGAATATTAAAGTCTGGATATTAAAGTTATCCCTCCATGGATGCGTCATTGGAATATTTGAAAAAAATGAAATGAAATCTTTGAGTTTTACGTCCCACGGTTATGCCGGTTAGGCTAAAGGAGACGGTGATGATGAGAGATGAGTGAAATGGTGGAATGAAGAAAGTGGGAGGAAACGGGAGAACCCCGAGAAAACCCACGAGCACGGTGTTTGTCCACCACAAAGTTCACTTGGCGGGGGTTGGGATCGAACCCGGGACCCCAAGCACCAGAGGTGAACGCTCTACCACTGAGCCACCGCGCCCCCTGGAATATTTGAGTCTCGTTATCCCCTGCATGGATGTACTACTGATATGAAACATACTTTTTTTTTTTTTAGTATAGAAAGTGCTAAAGAAATATATACAACTCATTTTGACTCAAACTCCAGAAGCACCCAAACCGGAAACATGTTACGTGAGTTATTAGAAAGTGCTAAATTATTAGAAGAGTGCTTGCTTAATTTACGGTAAAGAATCATTAAAGGTAATTCCGAAAATGAAATTATAATTAATTAATTAGATAGAAGGAAATCCATTATTAATAAAGTATAGATAAACACTAATTTATTTAATTGAGTTTTGTTTATTTCATTTTTATTAAATGCAAATGTAAAAACAAGGTAAACATGTTTACTTTTAATTTTCTCTTGAACTGGATAAAATAACATTTTTTTCTCACTGAAGAGAACTATAATGT
This sequence comes from Thermobia domestica, assembly GCF_964235325.1. Classification (NCBI taxonomy): domain Eukaryota; kingdom Metazoa; phylum Arthropoda; class Insecta; order Zygentoma; family Lepismatidae; genus Thermobia; species Thermobia domestica. The sequence continues at coordinate 82,063,076 of NC_137466.1, forward strand.
GATCGTTTTTCTAAAAATGTTTGACATTAATATTGGTTATTTATGATTTAAAAAAAAAAACATAATATATGTAAGTTCCATTTAAATCAATTATGCTCTGTAAACTTACATATTGCAGTACTTTATGAAGTATCATTGGGTATTCGTGGATAGCCATTTGATTATATACAGAGTGATTCTTTATAGGGTTTACAACTTATCAGTTATAATTCTTTATTGGAATCACATACAGACTTGGTTTAAATGCCATTACACTGCAAAATACTTCAAGTTTGACTCACGTATTGAGTAGTTGCGGTGTTGAATACATGCGGCGCCACTGGTCAGCAGTTGAAAATAGAGACTTTCACTGGTGCGGAAAGAACTAAGTGCATGTTTTTGTTTGAAGAAACGAAGTCAGTAACGAGTGTACGGCAGTGTTGTCAGATGGCGGGAAATTTCCCGCAAAACGAGAAATTCTTAACATTGGCGGGAATGCGGGAAATTCTGGTAGAAAACGGGAAATTCTGTCAACTTTTCTTCCTTTGCATGTCATCTCTTTCTCACTCCTTGTCTTCATCTCTTTGTACTTGGAATAATACATAGATTGGAAGCGTCTTTAAGGATTAATAGAACCAGAACAGCAAGAGAGGTTTATAAACCGAACCAAATGGAACTCAATGTTAATCGCGCCAATATCCATTTTCTGCGAAAAGAAAGAAAGAAGGGAGGGAGGGTTTATGGCCCTTCGCTTACTATATATTAACGGAATGTTAGGTTGAAGTGAGGGGTAGGAAGAAAAAATATGCTTGGAAGTAGAACACACACACACAAAATGTATATTTCTCTTTATACCAATTAAACTACAGTTCGAAAATAGAAGGATAGCCCTATGATAGATTTCTCCTCCTCAGGAAAAGATGTACTTCTGATTGATTGCTCATAGCTATTTGATTTTAACTTGAAATTATTAATATAATGATTAATTAATTAATTAATCATTAATTAAATTAATTAATTAAATTAATTAATTAAATTAATTAATTATTGATATTCTTCCTTGGCGGGGAATTTTGCAAGCGATCGGGAAATTTCGGGGCTTTGAGCGGGAAATTTGTTATTCTGAATCTAACAACACTGGTGTACGGCATACGTTTCGCACGCAATAGGGCAAGGAACCAGCAGACCACCAGTGTACAAATGGCATCAGACACTTGTTGAAACAGGTTGTTCTGTGCAAACACAAGGCGGTATTCAGTGACGAATCAACTTTTCATCTTTCCGGCAGAGTCAACACACACAATTGTCGCATTACGGGTACGGAAAATCCACATGCGCACATAGAACTGGTTTGTGACAGTCCCAAAGTGAACATGGTTTGCACTGTTTCCAGAGCAAAGGTGCATGAACCATTCTTCTTTGTTGAGAGCACCACAACCGGCATCGTTTATCTTGATATGCTCCAGAACTTCCTTGTTCCACAGTTAGATGAAGATGATCACGATCGCCACTTATGATTGCAACAAGATGGCGCCCCGCCGCACTACATGATAGGCGTAAGGGAATTTGTTGATCAGCGTTTCTCAGATAAGTGGATAAGTCGTGGTGGTCCAATTGCCTGGCCGCCAGTCTCCAGATTACACGCCACTTGACTTCTTTCCGTGGGGTTTGTGAATGATAAGGTGTACACCCTTCCCCTACCTGGTAATGTTAATGAACTGAAACATCGCATCACAACAGATATCGCGGACGTTATCCCCGAAATGCTGGCTACTGTTTGGCAGGAAATCGACTTTCGTTGGGATGTGTCCAGGATGACCGCAGATGAACACATTGAGCCATAATGGATTTGTCACAAAAAAAAAAAAAAAAAAAAAAAAAAAAACTTGAAGTGTTTTGCAGTATAATTACATATAAACCAAGTATATATGTGGTTCCAATAATGAATTATAACAGATTGAAGTTGTAAACCCTATAAAGTATAACACTGTATAAAGTAGTAGGTAGAACATAAACAGAAGAGAGAAATATAATTAGAATCTAATATTGGAAAATATTTTTCAATATTATTTTGAATTTTGTTCTGATAGGAATATTTTTATTTTTACATATAATGTTAAGAACAACAAAAATTAGCTCTACTAAACATTTTCAACAGGTGCAGAGCTGTTTAAAAATCTAACCAAAAATTATAAGAAGGTCACTGGCGAGGGGATGTGATAAAATAGGGTTGTGATAGGAACTAGGTTGAAAAGCACTATATATAACAATAGCTTGCAGCTGGAACCTCTGGGACGTCACAGTTCTGCTTTTCTTCTCAGTAAAACACACAGAAAGACCAAAGAGCTGTCGCTTTGAAGAGAGAGCATTGATAACTATTGAAAATGGATAGCGTAGTGATTAATAGTTTTTGCAACCATACAGATCGTGGATTCATGATTGCACGTACGTACATAGCCAATACTTACGTACTCCATTCTCCTAACTCATTTCAATTGACAGTGAACGACTTACTTTTTAACGCCACAAACACTCGTTACTTGGTATTTTCACAAAAAATACACATGAGAATGTATCTTCAAGTATCTCATTATATTCAGCTCGATGTAGTTTATCAATTAATATAATTATAGTTAAACAAAATAAATATAATAAATTTTAAATTTTAAACATAATTTTGGGTCATGTCGTACTGCTCGTATTGTGCACTGTCGTCTTGTTGGTGTCACACTTCAGTATCAGTGTAAATCTTAATAGGTAGCGTTGTTATCGTAGACGATATACTTTTTAGCGCCATAATGTTCGTTATTCTTGTGTTGCAGTTCTAAATCTGGGCTGTAGGGTGGCTGTTGGATGTCATTGAAGCCAGAAGATTGAGTTTGTCCTCGTAGTCTACTTTTGTAACATATACGCCAGTGGCGGATCCAGGGGGGAGGGATCGCGGAAATCGCCGTCCCCCCAGAAGAGGAAAGTTCCTTTTTTTAAATTTATATATAAATAAAATCCATCGCCGAGTTTGGAGCTCTTAAAAGTAGCTTTAAGTAGCAGCATTACAACCCCCCTCCCCCAGAAGTCCGTCCTGGAACTGCCCCTAATATACGCACACTATATTGATAATTTTGTCCCTACATATGTTGATACTCATCAATCTGTCAGTCCTTCTATTCACACTTACAACACTATCTTTCAGATTACTAGGAAGAAAAATCCCCATGCCGTTTTTCCTCTGTCGAGTTGCTCCACTATACATCAAATTTGTAGCCACTTCCTAGCCTTTTTGTTTTTTTACCTTTCCATCTTGTTTCTTATACATACACGGGATCCCAACTTTCTTTTTTCCATCAGGTTTTTAACTATCTTGCCCGCCCATTCCCGTTCGGACGAAGCGAGCATCCAGATTTTCTGACAGGAGTAGGTCTAATACTACAAATCACTGCGTCTATATAGTATTGAACGGATATTATTCTGTTCCCAAAAAGACGATAAGTAATTGTAAAATACTTCCACCTATTTTTTCAGAAAAAAATATACAACTAGATTATTTTTATGAGAGAAAGAGTACAGACGATATATAAGATCAAATTTTCACGCTACATCAGTCATTTTCCTATGAAGCAAGTATAGTTTTAGTGAGAAAATATACAAATCTATGTTGAGTTAGAAAGTTTTTTGGGGGAGACCGGACCCGGTGGCCCTCTCGTGGGTGCACCCCTGGTTATGACATTAAGTATTCCCACTCTTCCCTTCATGTGAAATAACTTCTTTAACCGAACCCATTATCAACTCGGTAGCCCTTGCTCATCTCTTACACAAGTCGGGCGAAGCCTGGGTGTGTCGTGTACCCTAGCATTTTCCGAGGCTTTATTTAGATGACCCATCATCATGGTTCTGGAGTAGCTTTTACAACCAGATCGGCAGTTTTCTAAAAACTGATATAGTACAACGACTTCAACTTGCGTAATGGGCTTAGTAACAAAAACTTATTTTAAGACTTAATAGCAATCAAGCCTTGATCAAAGTACGAAGCTCCCTCGCGGCTAAGGAGTTAGCATACGCGCCTTCGACGTGGGAGATCCGAGTTCGATTCTCGGTAGGAGCTTATATGATTCGGATACCATGTTAACCTGTAGGTCCACGTTTCATATAGCCTGGCTGCTAAACAGGACGCTAAACTCAAATAAAAAATCGATACAAGTATATTATCATGAGCAGCTAAATTTTTCTTCTCACGTATGGAATTTTAAAAATGGAACAAATCATATATTATTATTATTATTTACGGTCCACAGGCCTCCATTTGCCAATTACCGCTCTAAAAACCCCATCTATCAGCAAATTGAAAATGTAAGTCCCATACTTCAAAACGTATTCAAGCATAATAGGGAATTTCTCAACGAAGTGTTTTAAAATTACTGTACTACGTACGTAACTATCAGTGCGGTTAGGACGAAGCATGGTAACTATTCAGATCTCAACTGTAATTGCTAGTCCCTCCGTTAGAAAGCAAGTAACAATATCACATTAAACATTACATGAAGAACCTAAATTAGTATTGAAACAGGAAGTGGTAGTTGATTTATATACTTTCGATTTTACTGAGAGATTAGAATGGAGATGGAATGAATTTCTGAGACGCTTAACTGATTGCAGAAAACAACTTCTCACTATCTGTTACCGCTTCTTATTGTACAGATATCAACGTTAAAACCGGAAATAGTTGATTTCTGCAACTTCTGGTTTGAATAACGAGTAAGGAGAGAAGATAGTATGCTAAGCTATTTAAAACACTCTTATCGTGTTTGCTCTATGTAGATCAATATTGAAACCGGATGTTATATGGACTTTACCTTTTAGTAGACAGATAAGGATGAAGATGAAATGTGTTCTTGAGACCCTTAATTGAGGGCAGGAAGCCGCTTCCCGTTTTCTATTACTGTTTTTGCTCTTCAATGACCAACGTTCAAACCGGAAATGGTTAATTTCTAGCTCTTCCGGTTTGAATATAACTCCCATTAACGAACTCGATTTCTAATTTTTGACCTTCTACATTCTGAGTAAAATGCCGGCCAAAATTAGCTGGTTGGGCCCCAGGCGCCATTGATGCAGTATTATGTAACTCTCACTGCAATATTCACTGGTTGCTATAATCCTCCTCCCATAAAGTTAGTAAGCAAAAAACCTTTTCACAGGCCATTAGTTCCGGTATACTTTCATGCGCCGTATTGGTCCGACAGTACGAATAAGTAGCTTTAGTTGTGAGCCAACGGCTGGGAATAGAGTCATAAACTCAATATTACAATGTTGGTCCCGTCGGACCAACGCGGCGCAGTAGGAAAGTTCACTGTTGGGCCCATCGACCCAACACGGCAGCCAACGTGCTAATGGACATCCATTCAATAGTATTTGAGATTTCATTTATTTAGTTTTTGTCTCCTTGATGGAAGTGCACACGAACAGACAAGATAAATATACAGTAGGACGTCGATAATCCGAACGTCAAAAATCCGAACACGGTCTCTAGAAGCTTTTTACATTTTGTCTTAGCGCTAGCGATAAACAAAAAATAGGGTTGTCCGTCGGCGGACCGAGGCAATAACCTTGGTGTGTCCTTATTTTCCCTTAGGCCTATACAAGTTAAATTTTAAGTGTGAGTTACAAGAACAGTGTAATTTTCTGTATGAGCAGGTTCTTCAGAAACATTAAATGTAAGTAGCCTTACGTATGATATTGTAATTATTGTAGGTACTGTATAACCACTGTATCGATAAAATAGCATATTGTACAGTATATTTAAGCCTAAATGACATTTTCTTGGTCATTTTCTTAAATCCGAAAAATTTGTAAATCCGAACTACCTGTGGTCCCAATTAGTTCGGATTTTCGACTTTTTACTGTATAAAAGGTAAACCAAACTCCTTAAAAAATGGGTATTATAAATCTGAACAATTTCTGTTTATTATTGGCAGTAGCGACACGATGTGAAGAATATATGAAGCTCTTGATTCCACCAAAGTCGGAGACCATATTACTCCTTATATTGTAAAGTGTGTATTATTAAGTAGATACTCAGAAATTTAGAACAGAATACATTCCTTTATTTTCCTTTATTTTGGTGTTGAACATTACTATTCAGCTCTGATACTCTTTAAGCTTTTGTGTGTGTGTGTGTGTGTGTACAACATGTTATGAAGCAAATAACTTCGTATTCTGGATATCTCTACATAGTCAGAAAATCTTCTATTATTGTCAGCAAGCGAGACAACAGAATGAAGCCATTATTTCACACATTTCTGTACAGCGCTTGCACTTCTCTAACAAATAACAGCAAAGCATTCCATTCACACCAACATCTCACTGCAGATTTGTGCATGTAATGAACAAGATATTTCCCTCGAATTTCTGGAGTTCACAGTTACGAGCTAGGATTGTGGGCTGCTATGGTACAATGCATTTGGTACTATAAACGCATGGTTTTGTCTTGTTCAGTAGTTCATGGAATTGACAATAGTAGGATTTAAAATAAACACACATACACACACACACACACACACACACACATATATATATATATATATATATATATATATATATATATATATATATATATATATATATATATATATATATATATATATAAACTTATTTTATTCTTTTATTTCAATGGCATAACGTTTTGTTAACTTAGGCCAGCTGTTACTGACAAAAGGACAGGACAGCTGAAGTTCAGTACTATAAGTAATGGAACAAAAACTCATACAGCATGTTCACTCAAGCACATGCTAGACAAAGGGATCTCCAATGTTGTGACACGTCTCATATAGCCTCGCTGATGAACGGGACGTTAAACTAAAATGAACTCAATTCAACTCCAATGCTGTGACTAAAACGCAGTAAATGCACCCAGACCTCTCTTCCCGCATCGTCTTCTCTCTCCCTCTGCCTTGGTTTGACTGGCCTTCCTCTGGGCAATATGCGCCCGCCCTAAACCTCAGTCTCAAATCATATACATAGTAGTCACTCAATCTCATTATCTTCACAGAGTTTACTAAACTTCACTTATGATTAACTTCATAATACCTTACAACCCTTCAATAATAGTCATTTAACATCATTCTCCCAATGGACTCTTCTGAACTTAATCAACAACTCTATGAATTCTCACAATCTCTCAATAATACCCACTCAACCTCATTCACGTACAGACTCTACTAACCTACACTCAACATCAATCCCATGCAGGCCCGTATCCACGGAGGGCAAGAGGGGGCCGCCCCCCCAAATTTTTCTTGCCACCTCCCTAAAATTTTCATGGAAGGCTTGCAAAAAATCTCGATTAATTCTATGTGTAAACACTAAGAATAAAATGCAATATAAAAGAGATTATTCCAAGAATTTTCCATTTTAACTATTTGACGAACACTTCTAAACATATTTTAAAGGAGTTAAAGTCAAGATTATCAGTCTTCTCAAATCTCCATATCAAATGGGCCCGCCGTGGCTCAGTGGTAAAGCGTTCACCTCCGGTGCTTGGGGTCCCGGGTTCGATCCCAGGCCCCGCCAAGTGAACTTTGTGGTGGACAAACACCGTGTGCGTGGATTTTCTCGGGGTTCTCCCGTTTCCTCCCACTTTCTTCATTCCACCATTTCATTCATTTCTCATAATCACCGTCTCCTTTAGCCTAACCGGCATAAACGTGGGACGTAAAACTCAAAGATTTCATTTCACTCTTCGATATGAAATGACACAATACATATTGAAGCAAATTTTTACGAAAAGAATGAATATGTTCATAATACTTCATGCCACAGTTGTAATAGCGATCTGGGAAGTAGGAGAGGAAGTGTGAAGTGCTTGCTGCAAGCCAAATCATAAAAAAATGAACAGGAACAAAGCGTTTATATTTTGTCGATTGCAGTAACGGCGGTAGATTATTGTTATTCTATTGTGTAATTGTAGTACATACATGCATTGCAAAATCCTCGTCAACAGCAAAACTTAGATTAACTGTGGAACAATTAGTTGTGAATTGAATTAAGAGTTTCGAGTTCCGTTAAAGACGATTGATTCTAGTAAATTATTGTGGTGTGATATGTAAAACAAGAACTGTAGAACAAGTACATTCACTGAAAAAGTAGTGGTTGCAAAGACTTTCATATGTTTGCTCTCGTAGAAGAATAAAGTTAAGCTAAATTATCTTAATTAGATGAAAATGAAAATGAAATGAAATCTTTGAGTTTTATGTCCCACGATTATGCCGGTTAGGCTAAAGGAGACGGTGATTATGAGAAGTGAATGAAATGGTGGAATGAAGAAAGTAGGAGGAAACGGGAGAACCCACGAGCATGGTGTTTGTCCACTACAAAGTCCACAGGCGCGAGCTGGGATCGAACCAGGGACCCCAGCACCGGAGGTGAACGCTCTACCACTGAGCCGCCGAGCCCCCCCCCCTTAATTATATGAGTAACTGAGCAAGTGAACATATTTAACATTTAAGTTTAAGGATTAAATTCCGGGTTGTGGAGCCAGCACTAGTACAAATTTGCAAGATTTAGAGGACAAATTAAGTAGCAAAATGTTTTGTATTGTACTTGGGGTGGGGAATCCCGTGGAAGTAGCTAGTTTTCATATAAAAAAGTTGTAAATTGGAACTATTTCTTAGTCGCGTACGCGTAATATTGTTATAATTCAACATGAAAGAGACAGTGATGCTTTTGTACTCGATACTAGATGGGTGTAGCGTTTTACTTACATTGAGAAAAATCCGTTCTCCCGACAGTGGTACGGGTATATTGTACAAATATACGGAATCCTCTTGCTTACTACAAAAATCAGAACGGAGCATACGTTATCCATATGCTACATAGGCACTGCAATTAGGTGTTACACTGTGCCGTTGCAGGGTGTCTGATGTCTAACAGTCTTCCTTATATTACATACATATATGTGTGTTACCTTCGTCAGCTATATGTTATATACGTCAATTTGTATGTGAGATCCTGACCGCCTACATTGTTTCATACGGAAAGTATGTATAGATGGAACACATACAGAAAGTATTATAAAACATGTATTTTCAGTTATACGCTTGCTGTACGTTGTCCAAAAACTACAAGATTTACAAATGTAACATACGATAGATATTAGCGTATATATGCCGCATACATTTTTTTCTCAGTGTAGCTTTGAACAACATTATAGTATTTTTTTTTTTTTTTTAGCTGTTTTGGTATGTGTCTTCTTGGTATAGTGTGTAGGTGGTTCATTTATATGAAACGAGTTTAATTTGAGATTTTAAACAAGAACTTAGTATAAATATTTAAAAAAAATACAACTGTAATTGTAAACAAGGAAATTACTTCAAAGTTACCCGTCCACCTAATTTTCAACAAAAACCATAATAAAATCTACAATCATCAATTTCTACTTAAACTTTAGTCATTTTATGTTCTGTTACGTTACCTCGAGGATGTGAGTACTGGGGAGGAACCACATTAGATATAGAAATCCATTATTAACCTAAAGGGAAGACTGGGGGGCCGCGCGGAGCACGGTTGTGGGTATTTAATGGGGAGTGCGGAGTTGGGAGGGAAGAACAAGCGAAGCGAGAAGCCGAAGTAAGGTTGGATAACGCACTACTAGGTTACTTAGGTTAGGTTATGTCTACTTCGCACTTACTTTAGTACGTACTTAGGTTTGTAGAACTCTCCTATCTCAAACAGAAACGCGTGAACGATTGTTGGTAGTCTTTGTTCTTTCATTCATTAAGCAATGAATATTCAAAAGATTAACCTCATTATCAACAACATTTTTTACAAATGTTAGTACTGTCAATTCACATCCAGCGCAAAGATCCTGTACACTTGCAGGCATGTTTACTCGAAAATTATCCACAATCCAACCGTCCTGAACCTAGAGACAAGTAGTTCCCTGTACTTGCGAATTAGTCTTGTCTTTATAACAGCTTCTCAAAAGATATTACACATAAATTACGCTTTACTTATATGTTATCAAGCACACAAGCAATCAAATTATCCATTTCTTCTAGGTAAATTTTCAAAATTTTGATAAAAACGGAAGGGCAACTTCGCAAGTTAACCCTAAACAAGAGCCTAAGTAAAGTTGAATTTCCTTATTTCACAGTAGATCATCTCTCGTTCTTGATCTTAATGTTAGTATTACATGTGGGACTATTAAAACATTTATATTTTAATTCTAATTCGTGTAGTTAGTAATACCTATTTAATAAAATTCACGTTTTTTCATGTAGATTACAGAATGTTAATGTGTGTGTGTAGAGGGTGATAATAGAGTTAAGTAGAAGCAAAATATTTAAACATTCAAGAGCAGATATGATGAATTGCTGATGTTACTAATTGATGAACTATAATATGGTTGGCTCGCCCCCCCCCCTAACTTCTACCGGGCTCCCTCTACATTTTTGGGCTGACCCTTTTCAAATCCTTAATAACGTCATTAAACCTCATTATTCCCCTAGACTCTACATTGTAAAAAATCGTTGTGTTATTTCAACGACATGCCTATGTGTTAACACGATTGTGTTAATATTTAACACAAATAGATGGTTAGAACGACTCACTCTCCAATTGGAGTTGTGTGTCAAATGACGGTAGTTGAAATGACACACAACCTGTGTGTTAAATTAACACAAGTGTCGAATCTTCGGTGTTGTTTTCTGCGTGATTGCCAAATATGTTGTGCATCTGATTATAAAGGGTTATGAATTGAAGCTACAGACAAACACAGTAGAAAGAAATAGTTAAACAAATCCAGATATACGCAAAATTTCAACATGCAAACCGCGCGATGTGTTTTCAATTTTTTTACATAATGTTTCTGAAGAAATGTGTCAACAGCGAGAAACAACATCGTATTACTGCGCCACTTCTACACTGCACTAGAGCTCACCAGTCAACACCGGGGACTGTGCTTCAAAATGGCGGAAAACAAGTGTAATCACGATTAAAAGGCAAACATATTATAAGGGTATAGGTAAGAGTTTCCTACCATTCTTGAACAAGACGTTGGTGAAGGTCGTGTTTCGCACCATCAAGAAATACTTCACAATAAATGTTGGGGAGGACGACAAAAAAAAATGTATGATGATTTTCTATATGAATGTTCTGTAGTTTACTATTCTGAATTTAAAATTAGAATCTTCGGTAAGCGTAAGCATGCACACCACATGGTTTTCCAACACAGAAAAAGGTTACATCAACACCACACACGGAGTTATTTCAACACCGAAATAGGTGTCGTAGTAACACAGAAGTGAAATCGAACTAACATCAAAAACGGTGTTAATCAGGTTGTCCGACCTTGAATTTTAACACAGAGAGTGTTGAATTAACACCAAAACGGTGTTACTTAAACGGCTTTGACCTTGAATTATGACACAGATTGTGTGTTGAAATAATAAAAAATGATGTTGAAGTAACACAGGGACTGTGTTATATTGATACTTGACATGGTGTAATATTAACACAAAATAATTAACACATTACACACTGTGTTACTTTCTTCGTGTTGGTGCAACATCACCACAAGTAACACTCAACATTTTTTCTCTACACTACCGACCTTGACATGGTGTCGAATCAATACCGAAAAAATTAACACAGATCCGAATTTAACACCGCTCAACATAGGTTGTGTGTTAAAGACGTAACACACCCCCTGTGTTAAACGCCAACACCACAGGTCTGTGTTGAACTAAAACCGCATAGTGGTAGTCACGCTGGAACCACTGTCCTGTGTTAAAATTGAGTTGAATTAACACAACCATTTTTTTTACTGTGTACTAAACTTCGTTCCCTATCATCTTTATGATTTCTCACAATCCTTCAATAACTACCGCTCAACCTCATGCCATGTGGACTCTGCTAAACTTCCCTCAATATCAATTTCATGATTTCCCTCAATCCCTGAATAATAGCCCCTCAACTTCATTCCGCATGACCCTACTAAACTTCACTCATCATTAACTTCATCATTATGCTTTCCTCAATATCAATTTCATGATTCCCCTCAATCCCTGAATAATAGCCTCTCAACTTCATTCCGCATGACCCTACTAAACTTCACTCATCATTAACTACATAATCACTCAATAGTAGCCACTCAACCTCATCTTTCCATGTTTTTTTCTAAACTTCCAATTAATATCAACTTCGTGACTTCTTACAATCCCTCAATAAGAGTCACTTAACTTAATTCTGCCCATGAACTCTAACAAGCTACTCACCATCAACTTCGTGATACTTTACAACCCTTCAATATCAGCCATTCAATTTCATTCTCCCAATGGATCTTACAATACTTCATTCATCATCAACTTCATGATTCTTCGCAATCCCTTTAATAATAACCACTTAACCTCACTCAACACCAGTTACGACCCTTCACTGTTCATTAACCTGATAACTCTTCAAATTTACGACCCATCATTACACATCAATCTCATAATCATCAATGACTTTGAATTAACCTCACTCACTATCCATCTCAGGAACCCTCATTGTTCCTACAGTCCCAGACGCACGCAACTTCATGCACTTGACAGTGAATGAAGTTGAAGAATGCTTTGGTTTAAAAAACACTCATGCTGAGCTGATACGTCTCTGCACTGAAATATTGTACTTATTATTCTTCATATACATTTACAGCATATAATCAAAATTTTCATAATGTTACAATTAATAATAATAATAATGTTTGCAAATATGTTTGAAATTTGTTTATTGGAAGCAAACAGCATTACAGCCACAGGTGCCCCAAAGAAAGAAAAAAAATGTTTTTACAAGCATAGGGCGCTTGCAAATAGAATTAATAACATACAACTGATTATACAAAAATAAATTAAATAGGTAAAATATTAGTTCAGAAAAATAACAAAAACATGCAATATCTGTTACAAACTGAAAAATACAAACATAACAATAGTAAAAAAAATAATAAGCATAATTAACATGCATATACAGGTAGAAAAGGTGTACCATATAGGATAAGTATACAGTGTAAAATTCAAAAATAAATTATTATTGACCATGTAGTTGTAACAGTTTGCAAAATATTGAAAGAAAAAAGTTCAAAAATACACTATGTAGCTGCTATTACAAAATAAATATTTCTAAGTTAAACACATCAAGTAAAATACACTGATACATAAAGCTAGTAATAATGACGAAAATAAAATAAGCATAAAAAATTACATATGACACAAATAAAAATCCATGACCAAGCTTTAAAAAAAGTGCAGTATACGTAGTAAGGAAGGAATTAAGCATAGAAGAAAAGAAAATATGATAGGAAAATAAAAGACGAGAGAATAATTAAAAAACTAGCAAAAGATAAAAAGATCCTTCAAATGGCACCTTACAAACTTTCCAAAATGACCTCCAGAAATATAATAAAAAGAAGAAACAAACATGTGTCTCTATTCAGAATTTAAAAGGTTCTCACAATTTGATTTTTTTTAAAAGAAATACTATATATGCATAAAATAAATTTATACAGTACCGTATTTAGTGAAAATCCAAAACAAAATTAAGACAATCAGTTGCAAGCCTAAAAATACAGAGACATTTCACAGTTTATTTAAAAAATTAAAAAAAAAATAATTCACGCACCTTCTTGAAACTCTTATGAAACAAATCAAGAACTGGATAAAAGTTATAAGCTGTTTCTATACTTTTATATATTGAAGACCTAATTAGATATTTACTAATAAACGGAACAAATTTCCTAATGTTTCTGTGAAAAATTTTTAAAGAGAAAACGTTTTCCAGAACAAAATCACCATGCAGAATTACATGAAAAAATTATTATTATTATTATTATTATTATTATTATTATTATTATTATTATTATTATTAATAATAATAATAACAATAATAATAATAATAAGCACAAAAGATTAGAAGTTTAAAAATATACTTTTACAACGTAAGTACTTTTGTATCAGCTACAAAAGAGCTGCAAATTTCAGGTCTGAATCCAGTAGCCAATCAAAATGTAGTGGTCATGTTTTTCTCTCAATTTAAAAGCAAATAAAGTAAAGGTCAAATGCCTATCGCGAAACTAAAATATTTGAGCCCCAACGGCGACTGGAAATTTCGCGCCATGACATACAAAGTCCTAAGTCTGTTGGGCAGTATTGTAACTTTTTTAAATCCAGCACTGCTACCTTTCTGAATAAAAGGACAGGATAAATTTGGTACATTGTATATGGACATTAGGTGTTCAATTCACTACAAAACCACTTGAATTCATTTTTGATCATATACACTGGGAAAAATCCATAATCCAGACAACGGTATATTGTATAAATATACGGAGTCCTCTTGCTTACTACAGAAATCAGTACGGAGCATACATTATTCGTATGCTACATAGGCACTGCCCTTACATGTTACATCATACCGTTGCAGGATGTCTGATATCTAACAGTCTTCCTTATATTACATACATATATGTGTGTTGCATTCGTCAGCTATATGTTATATACATCCATTTGTATGTGATATCCTGACTGCCTATATTGTTTCATACGGAAAGTACGTAGAGATGGACCACTTATACAGAAAGTGTTATAGAACATGCGTTTTTAGTTATACGTTTGCTGTACATTAAGTCCAAAAACTACAGGATTTACAAATGTAACATACAATTTTACATACGCCACATACATTTTTTTCTCAGTATACTGTTAACTTTAGAACCTTCCACGAAAAAGCTAAAAAGCTATTCTATTTTTAATAATACTTGTTTTTTTCTAAAAATTAAAGGAGGTAATAAGAAAACATTAAAATCGTTGATTAATTTAGGTACCGGTAGTCGGTTAGTTATTCGAGCAATTCCTACCGAAAGATTGCCAGAGATGCAAACTTAACTTCCAGTTCTATCACACTCTTCTCTCAATACTTATCAGAGGAATAGAGAATAAATTCTTCAAATGTATATGAATGTACATATAGTACATACAAAGGTGCGTACGTAAGTTTACGTATATATACGACGTTTATATCATATTACATACGTGTATTATATCAAAAGTGTGAAAGTTTTGAAAATTAGGGCTACTTGAAAAAATAAAAATCATAATTCATTTTTTTTTAGTATTTTCTAAATTGAAAATAGACTGAAATAGTCAATTAAGAACATTAGTCTTTTTTGGGAGAATGTTGTAATAATTGATGGGTAAGAGAAACAACTATTTTTTTTTTTAATGGAAGTGTATCATTCTTTAATTTTCAATACATCAGATCATCAATGGACGATCTATATATTACAATGCTAGATTTACACGTTTGTGGTCAAGAAAAGTTTATATGTTTGTGGACGTTTATATGTTCGTCTCCAATTTTTTGATAATGATATCTCGGAAACTACAAGCTCTAGAAAGATGCCGTTTCCACTGATCGATTGCAAATTTTGTGTAGTTTGTTCAGTTCTAATTTAATATTTTGAAAAAAGGCCGTTATTTCTTTATTACATTTTTAGGAGTACACTGAAAGTATTGAAATTTTAAAAAGTAAAGCGTTATATCTTACGAATTATACATTCCAACACTATACATTTGTATACGGGGTTAGTATATCTTTCCGGCGTTTTTTTCATGGCCAAATGATAACGAAAAACTAAGGATAACCATTTCTCCACTCTAAGCTGAATCCATAGAGTACCATATATACCACTGACATTATAATTAGTTGTGTATGTAATGTATTTGCTTATTGCATAATGCATACAAGAAGAAAAAAAAAACACTGATCATGCATGAATTAGAACCTCCAACTGGAATGAGACAAAACGGTGCGAGATATTAAAAAAGAAACGAAAAAATCTATCCTTTATGATACCTCTTAAAGATTATTATCAAGACGTCATTCACTTGTGTCTGTAAAGGGACATGTACAGATGTTGTGAGGAATGACAAGAAGATTTATGCTAATATGTAAATGATGCGCTGTGTAGAGAGCGCAGCTAGTATATTAAAAAAATGTCAATATCAGATAGTCTCAAACGTATATAGTCTTTTGCGCACGTGATATCACCAGGGTATAAGTTGCAACGGGTCAGGTCTAATGCCATTTAACAACTGCCAGTTGAAGTGAGTAGATGTGACAAAGGTATTTGTATTCTTATAATTACTGCGTAAGGTAGTACGCCTTGAAGATGAATTAATTTTCCGCGAAACTATTATATAATCTACAAATTTCATTTCGATAAAGACTCAGATGCTTCTCAGAACCTTGAAGACACTTGTGCTATATATGGTTAAGATGCGTTATGAAAAGGAAGAGCCAAAAGATGGTTCAGTCGTTTTCGTTCTTGAAACTTCAATACCCAAGATGCTTCTCGCGACAAATCATTAAAAAAAATGGACTATATTCTTGCAAAAGTCTTGCAAGATCCATATGTAAACAGCCATTACATCGTCAATGAGTTAAACATTTACCAACAAACAGTGTTGAATCATTTGGAGAAAGCTCGATACAAAGAGAAGCTCGACATGATCAGATTCAAAAACATTTCCTCGATAGAATTTCTATCTGCAAATTGTAACGAACGTAGTAAACAATTACGGTCACAGTTACTGACCGATTACCGTCAATTCTGGCTGCCAACCGATTACCCTAAAAATATAAGGTATTATTGTTAAAGTTATGGTAATAGGGCATAAATACGGCCTTTTTTATGGCCTATAGCCATAAATTTTACAGTAATACCGTAAATTTTATAGTAATCGGTTGGCAGCCACAATTGACGGTAATCGGTCAGTAAATATGATTTACAATTGTTTACAGTGATAATGAACTCGAGTTATTTCTGAAGCGATTGAAAAGTGTACGATGGAACTGGAAGGTCATCATGAAACACAAGCCACTGCTGCTGAACAGAACGGTAGTCCCCGAACTGTACTGTCGACAATTAACATAAGTGAACCGAGCAATTCAAAGGAAACAGACGGAACTAGTCAACAGAAAGGGTGTCTTAAAAATGAATTAAATCTTTGAGTTTTACGTCCCACAATTATACCATGAAAGGGTGTCGTATATCAAGTTGACAACCGCTGACAGATCGCTTACATTATGAACGACCCATCAGAAATCGAGAGAATTTGCCTAGAAGGTTTTAATGCATCCACCAAATATCCCAGTTCTGGCACCGTCAGACTATTAATCGTTTCGTTCTCTACAGAACTCCTTTAATGGTGTTAAATTAGTTTCAAAAGAACCTTGTAAAAACGCTGTACCACTTTTTTTGGACCAGAAATAACAGATGTTTTATAACGATGGGATTATGTTGCCGGAAAAATTGCAGAACCTCATAAAAAAATAGTGCATATGTGATTTTATAATGTTTATTTTCAAGTTACAAAAAATGTCTTCTGAATTTTGATCTCCAAAACCTCCATGTCCTTTTTGGACAACCTAATATATGCATACACATACTATATATATGTATAGAGAGTAAATTAATCGTCCGCGTACCACCATGGGGGAAAGCAATTAGACCATGACCCAATTTCACATCAAATAAACTAGAAATTAAAAAAAAAAACATATACGCAGCTAATTGTGGAGTACAAACAGAATCAGATGAAGTAAACACTCTAATATTTGCATTTTCGTTATTATCATCGTGGTACAAGGAAGAGTGTTTTTTTTTAACGTTATCTACCCTTATTTGAAAAATAACCCCTTTTTATTTTACATTTTAATCTACCTACGTATTAAAAATTAAGTTTTATTTTTTTTTAATTTAATAGGATACGATCAAGATTTTAAATACTATAACAAATCGCATGAGATATAGCCAGTTGTGTGGGTATATTAATGACCCATATACATACTAGTGTGTATATTTTACAACGGAACAGTTAATTTAGTCGATAAACAATACGTGTATAATTAAAAATAACAGTGTTTCGTGGTGGTGCTGGCGATAATAGGATCAAACCCCGTCCATTCGGATTTTGTATTCCTCTCTCTCCCAAATTTCCCTCTCATCCCTCCTCTGTACACGCCCGAATCCCTTTCAACTCTTGAATTTTAGCTGCTTACTAGGACTAATTAGTGCTCTTAATTAACAAAAAAACATTCAAATTAACGCCTACGATAATCAGACGCTCTTTTTATTGTTATTAGTAGTAGTATTGTTTCTATTTTTCTTACATAACCACAATAGATTTTTTAAACAAGAACCATGTAATAGAGAGACAGAGAGGGTTTATTATTTTTTTTTTTGCTATTTTTTTTTTTTTACTGTTTTGTGAGGTGGTGGTGAATATCTTAGTGCTGCTTTAATTTTCAAGATTTTTTCTCCCCCTTCAATCTATTTCTTTCTTTCATTCTCTTCGAGAGAAAATTAATTTTCAACCGCTTCCACTTTCTGGGTTGGTGTAATGCACAATGTTGCAAACTACGAATAAAGTTTACTCTTGCCAAACATAAATAAGAGTACGTTTTATTTTCAGTTGAATTGAAATAGTAAATTTTAAGAAAAAATATGTAATGCACGTTTCTCTCAGTGGCGGATCTAGAACCCTGACTACAGGTATATAATGAGCTTACAATTTTTCATGGGTCCTGCAGAAGTTTTCAACTTAACTTTCTCCCTATGGATATTATGGTTAGGTTGGACGTTGATATTTCGGACATTGTTTTCCACACTGCATAACAGAAGAACTGCAACTAAAATATCTAATGTTTCATTTTTTTTTTCAATAAACTGAAAAAGCAACGCTTGCTACAAACTAGCAAAAATACATAAATAATAATTTCAACTATTTTTTTCACTCAAAAAACTGGGGGCTTAAGCTTCTCCCAACCCCAGGCCAGATTCGCCACTGGTTACTCTGTACCATAATTACATCGCACAACTACAATGCTATTTTTTTAAAATATTTTTAGAACTTTAGAAATTATTTAAAACGTAAATTAGTACATATTGATCTATTACCACGAATCACTCACAAATTGCTACCAGAATATCACTGCTAAATGAAATGAAATTTCTAGTTTTAAGTACTACGTTTATGCCATTTAGATTATAAGGAACGAATATTTAATGAAAGTGAGTGCTTATAAAATACTTAGTGGATGAGAATGAGGAAGGAAACGAGAGCTCTAAAAAAAAATAAAAAAAAAACACGGACAGGATGTTATCTCCTGCAAGATCTCAAGTGGCCAGCGATCAAACAAGGAACTGTTCCCACCAGAGGTGAGCATTCTACCACTGAGCCAACATGGCCCCCAAAACATCACTGTTAAGTCCCTTTCTACACTAGTGGGTAGAAGCACTTCTTTCGTACAGAAAGGTCAGGATTCGATTTTCAATACGAGAACATCAAATGCATTGTATTCGTCCAGATCCTACATTAAACTTAGGTACTATGCTATAAAGCCTCGATACTGGCAAAAGATGACATCAATACAAATTAATCAATGAACTAATTGCTGTTAAAATTATAGTGAAGCATAAAAGGATAAATATAATTAACATTAAAATATTCCAAGATTAATCGAAATCATGTTTTCGATAATTATGAGTTTCATATAAAACGTGCCTATATATATATATATATATATATATATATATATATATATATATATATATATGCGGACAGCATTTGCCAATGACACGTTACTAGATGTAAATATATGAAAGTGATGCGGAATGTCTGTTTATTTACTTATTTATTTGCTTTCGGTATACGTACATTAGAATAAATTTAAATCCGATATTCTGAGCAAATAATAATAATATGGGCAGACCAACGTGTTTCTATGTGACAAGAATGGGATGCAAATTAGGAAAGTTTTATATTAAAGGGGAATTACGCTATTTGGTTGCGAAAAGTTAATAGGAAATAATGCACACAAACAAGGTTAAAAACAATGAATGACGTCATGAGGTGCTGTGTGCATGACAGCATGCTGCGTATAGTACGAAAATGACTAAATTCTCCCTTCTCTCTTCTTGTACGGTTTACAAAAAAAAAAAAAAAAAAAAAAAAAAAAAAAAAAAAAAAAAAAAAAAACTTTGGAAAAGCCTACTGGGTGATCAAAGAGATTCATTTTCTAGGATCATCCTCGTTGCACCATGAATTCAATCAAATTTTCAATTAAAGGAAGACATGTATTGGGCGAACGCTGTTATAGGCTATTTTAGACAGACAATGCTATATAAATACATCGTGCGTTAAAATTCCTTTCCATTTGGAATTTGTTATCTTTCTTTGAAATTCGACATGATTATGGTACTACATTTAGAAGTTGACCATGTTCTACCGGAGGAGAATGGTTATCACACAAATGGAAGAATGATAAGATGGCTACTTTTTGGACAGATACCGGATCTTAAAGTGATGGATGTGCTGTTGAATAAATTCGAAGCAGAGGAAATATTGCAGATACACCGTGACCTTTAGCATGACTTTGTTTTATGATCTTTTCACTTCGATAATTACGTTCAGAGAAGACTTGTCTGAATTTGCTTTGTGCTAAATAATGCAGGATATACAGTTCAATTATCTTCGTTACTCTACCTGTTTCAACACGATGCAACGTCTTCTCGCTTGTGTAGTGTAGTGCGCGCCTTCGATGCAGATGATTCCAGATTCGATTCCGGGTGGGAGAGTATCAAACATACCACAGATCCCATTTTAAATTGTAGGTCTTCACTTATAAAGCCTTACTGCTGACTAAAGGTGCCAATACATATATGGCACGCTGGAATGCTACCCCACTACAATACAGCCTTCAGTAAGTGGGTTAACAGCAACCTTCGTATGAAAACCTTCGGGTGATCCTTGAATGGACACCATGGACTCCCATGTTCTCATATCCTTCTAGTAACGGGTTTTAATCTCGCTTTTAATGCGTCAAGATTAGTGACTGTGTGCATCTCTTATGACGCATTACCGATGGCTGCAACAGGATTAGTAACGACGCACACCTTTTAGGAAGGGTTAGGCATAACTTCCACTATCGCATGCAAAACTACTTTGGATATCACGGCTAACAACATATCCATCAACTGTACGTACTTCAGGTCTGAAATGATTGGTGTACTTATTTCTGCTTCATTCTATACAAATAAGACAAACAATAGCTCATTTTACTTGTAACAAAACACACTATCAAATAATATAGATACTGAATGAGGAGAAAGTGGCCAAGAAAAAATATAAAGGCAAAAAGGAATAAATATATTTTTTCAACAGAACGGCTTTAAACAGTGAGGTTTTATTACCTTTATAAGCGTGGTCTTAAATTATATAAAACTCCTTTTCTCCTTGTGGCCTTGTTCGAACTATGAATAAATGATTTTAAAAAAACTATTTATGAGCCCGAGTAAAAGCGTGTTTGAGCTGGGGATAGCGTAACCCTAATTGAACAAATTGAGAATGAGCCGCGTGAACCTAATTATGAAATGACTACCTGTTTTATGGTAATTCGTGTAGTACGGATCCCACGAGTTATGTGTTTCTCCACATCTAATATAACTGTGGCGCTAAAAGGGATGTTATATATACAGTATATATATATATCAGTCATTCTCTAAGCTCAGAGTCGCATTGACATATCAACACTTAGTTTGATGTGTATTTTAAGTACAACATTTAAATGACGTTACAAATTACCTGATAGAGAAGTTGACAGATGAATTAAAATGAAACCATAAAAATGAATACGCAAGCATAATTTGAATCTTATCATGCAAAAAAAAAAAAAAAAAAGGCATGTTTCCATCCGTATGCTCATTAAACAGCGTATGTTAAACATCGCATCTAGGAGCTATAATCCTAATAAATCTCTGAAACATCACTAAGTATATAGAAGGTTCGTTGCTTTCTACGACAAAAGCCCATCTCTTATCATTAGTGTATCCATGCGACGAGAAACTTCATGAGTCTCGTTGGCAACACTAATTCACCCAAGTCTTAGTTCTTAACCCTTTTCCGAGTAAATTATATATTTCTTACTATAATTTGATATGACAGTAAATTACATTAAATTGGGGGTACTTCAAAGTTTAGACTATATAAAAATAAATTTTGCTTCTACTGCTCAACAATGCTGATGCGAAGAGGACTCAGGAGTCCCGTCAGGTGGATAAGCTTCGACACTATAACGCACACAAGGGAAATCATGTATGAGCTAAGAAAATGGGACTTAAAAGTCCCGACAGTTGGGAAAGAGTAAAACATTAATTTATTTTCACATCATGCATAATATAAAACTATATCACAATGAAGAGTGTTCATCAATGTTTAAAAATTCGCAATTCATTACTAGATATATTTCAATAATAAATATATTTTAAATTAAATCTTGTTATATCACACCCTTCATGGTTCGCTCGTGATGGAAAAGGGTTCTCTTTACTTCTAGATGAATTTCTTTTTTTCTTTTTTTTTTGGGGGGGGGGGAGTCAGAGAATAAATTTTGTATAGAAATTTAAAAAACGAGGCGCTATAAAAGCTTTTCGAAAATCGACATAAGTTGAGAAAAAAATCTTCTAGAATTGAGACGAGACGAAAGAACCTTATTTCTCGTCTCATGAGAATAGTATTTCGAAACGTTTGACACAATACACTTTAATATAACTACCACCAGCGTGAAAAAGTAAAGCGAATAAAAACTACATTTACTAAGAATTGTTTTGGAGGGAATGAAAGAATACAATTTAAAGTAGCAACTCTTAGAAGCGTCATCATATAACCTACGCAAAACCTTCTAACTGATTCATACGTAGTTAAAGACAAATCTACTGAATAGAGAATTTTGTCTGTACAGATTTAGCAACACTGCTAGTCACAATGCGGGTTTCATTTACTGTAGAATGAACTAAGTGTGCTCCGAAAAGTTTAGCCCTCTAATTACTTACTGCTAACCTTCTGCTGCCATATCTAACATTGCATCAAGTCTGTTCTCGGAGAAAACATTGCACGACTATTTCTACCACTACAAGGAAAAACACTATTGTCTGAGTAAATGAAAGAACGTAACGAACCGCTGACGAAAGAACAGAATTTTAACCCAAATTATCCTTACTTGTTTTTACATATGCTGAATTGCCTTTATGCATACACTTGTATACATTATGAGCTGGAGAATTTTCTCTTTGTATTTTGTCGCACATCATTTGCAGTCTTTTAAATGCTTTTCATAACAATGACACGAAGTTTAATGGTGAAAATAAGCCAATTTCCTAGTATTTTTTTCTTTTGAATTTCGCGCGCGCGTGCGTGCGTGTGTGTGTGTGTGTGTGTGTGTAAAGTTTTGCCTGCATATACAGGGAATAGTGCTTCGAAGGATGTGCACCAAAGGCAATGTATTAGACCGGAGAATAACAACTAACTCTATAAGAAACCCGAAGAATGATCACTGCAATAGTAACTACTTGTTTTTTTTTTTTTTTTTTTTTTTCATTCTATTAAGAATTTTTGTTATCAATAATTCTACTTTTTTTATTTCGTAACTAGCAAAGACCCACGTGTTACTACAGCCAATCTTTTATATAAAATTCCTTCCGCGTCTTTCATATAGAGTTCCTCTATAGTTTTACTCGAAATTCAAACACATCGTATGGATACCTTAGTAAACCAACACATTTTTTTTCTTCCCTTCCAGCTGAAATATTTTTTTAATCAAATTTATCTAGACACCTGACAGCATTACTCAAATTTGGTAATCCGTGTGAGGTGAAAAAGAATATCGACCGACATCTCTTGTATCTGCACCTTCTAAAATATTTGAACAAATCATATACAGCATAAACGAATATTTACGCAAGTGAAGCCACTTATCTTCGTTTATCAGCATGGTTTTTACCCAAATAGAAGTACAGCTACAAACTTAGTAACTTTTACTCAATATTTACTAGCCTCTTTTAATAAGGGTTGCTCTGTGGATGCAATTTGTATGAATTTTTTAAAAGCGTTTGATAAAATAAATCATGACATTTTACTTCAAAAATCGTCAAATTTTGGTTTGTTCTTTCGATTACTAAAGCTAGTATCTTTTTATCTAAATAGTTGTGCATTTACATTTGAAGTAAGATGTGATATACCTCAGGGCTCAAATTTAGGACCTTATAATTTTTTATGTTACGAGTACAATAAATTATTTGTTACTTGTTAAATTTTCAAAGAATCTTTCATTTGCTGTTGATGTTAAGCTGTAGAGGAAAATAACGAATTATACTGATTGTTTAGAATTACAGAATGATTTAAAGAAATACCATGAATGGTCTCTAAGAAATAAGCTTAACATTAATGTAAGCAAATGTTGATATTACTATTAAAATTGGTAATATAATAATCTATGGGTTTCATTTTTGGAACAGCACTTAAAACAAAATAACCAATCAGGACTATAAGCACAAATTTAAGCACACAACCAATCAGAACGAGGCCATAGATTGATGCTGATTGGACTTCTTTATCTACCACTCATATTCAGCCTTTTCGTTTGGTGGCACTTATACAAGAAGTGCTTTTGTTTGGTTCTTTCATAGTATACTGTGGAGATGAAGACCATGTGGTCAATACTCGAAACCTAGATCAATAGTGAATATAGCTCGTTGTTAACCTGAAAATTACAATATTCATCCTGACACAAAAAAAGCTTCAGTTCTTATTTAAATAAAAATGATTAGATCTTTTGATTAAGCACGATTTTATAACGAGCCGACGACTAGAGGAAAACAGCTAATATACTTAATTGAAAAAAATAAAATAGTGGTTTAATGCACAGCAAGTTACAGTCAGTCAGGTTTTCTGAATATTCTCATATTTGATTTCAATGACACTTTGTTCTCTCTAAATGATTGAGAAACCTGTAATTTATAAGGGAAAGACATATCTTGACGTATTACACAATAACTATTGATTTTTCTTTCTTGAAACGTAAGTGAAGATAGGTTTCAGAATTTTGCATCTTGTTTTTATACAAGTAAAAGTACTAGTGTAAATTGTGAACGCATAATGTTTCCAACAGGAAATTCCTTAAGTTCCTAATTTTATCGATGCTACTAGATCCACTTGGATTGAGTTAATCATTTTAATTGTGTGCAAATAAGGAATGTGATTCTGCAATATCATAGATCTATTTTTCAGGAGACAAACATAAAAGAGAATTTGCACGAGTATTGAACAAAAATTTTATGTAAAATTTTGTAACTGATGAGAGTAGCCCGTGTGCAAATTGCCGCCAACTATTCGCTGTCGCCTTTTGACGGATAGCCGCCGAAATGAAGGAAAAATGCTTGCCGGCATCGTTCCGCTTTCGATTCCGAGTGGAAAGCTACCGAGGCGGAAGCGAAGTGTCTGCCGTTTTCGTAAAATTAGATGTCATTGTCGTTTTCCCGCCAGGTGGTGTTATGGAGCCTTTGAGACGAATGACCGCTGAATGATTATGAGAACTCGGTAACGTCCGCTGAGAATTGTTCTGGCATCTGTTGTTCTCATCTGCTTTTTCATGTGCTAGGACATAAGAACAACAGGCGGCAGGATTGATACTCATGTAACTGTTGTCAATTCATAGGTTTACAGAACTATTTGAACTATTTTTTGACTGATTACAGCAGAACATGTTTCGCTATTCGTTACTTATCCAAAATGTCGAATATACTGCGTAACGCTTTGCTCATTGCAAACAATGAAATCCAATTAAAATTCTCATTCACAATTACTAGTTACTTCTGATATGCTCGGAAGGCCAAGTCTTTGGTGTTCCATCACGCTATTGGAAGAGGTTTAATCAACTAATTAGCAAGAATATGACAACTTATCCTCTAATTACAGATGAAGAGAAAGCTAATGCTTTTGCTAGTCAGCTACAGCCCATTTTTACTCCAACAGCTGCCTCTAAGATCTCTGAACGGACAGACATCTCTTGCATTCCTGCTTTACAACCTTCTACAGATCATGTCATTGATCTGGAATATCCATTCACCGCACCCATTACTACAGATGAACTCCACATTGCCCTCCAGCGGAGAAAGAACACAGCCCCTGGGATTGATAACATATATCGACATATTAAAGAAGCCCCGCGATCACTTCTATTACTACTGGTGGCGATATACAAATTCATTCTCAGAACTGGTTTCTATCCTCCAGATTAGAAAGTCTAAAAAATTTGCATGTTCCATAAACCGAACAAGCCTGTACATTCTGTTTTCTCTTACAGACCAATTAAACTAACATCAGTATTCAGTAAAATATTTGAGAAAATTCTCGTCTGCCGTCTTCATAAGTATCTTGAGACAACTATTCTACTACCCATCCATCAAGCAGGCTTTTGGCCTAATATCTCTATAAATGACTAGCTACTTCGTCTCAGCACCATAATTACTAGCTAGTATAATAAAGTCTTCCATTCTTGCCTCTGTGGATTTAGAAAAGGCTTTTGATAAAGTTTGGCATTACGGCTTAACTAAAAGATTACAATCATTCAAGTGTTCACTTTGCTATCTAAAGATAGTATATTTTTTCCTTACATATCGCATTGCTTATGTTACAATCGGCAATGATCTATCTTGGCCTATCTTTCGCTTACTGGAATTCCTCAGGATTCGGCTCTCAGCCCTTTATTATGTATCCTTTATGCGTCTGTCATCCCTGCAATTTCACGCAATGTTTTTACTTTCCAATAATCCGACAAAGTAGCTTTTCTCGCTCTTGGTAAAACTATTCAACAACTAACTTAATACTCTTTTACATAGTACTCTCGATAATTATATCAAGCGGTGCAAGAGATGGCACTTAACTATTAATACAGAAAAGACGCAAGCAATCGTATTCTTATCTCCGAACACATTCCAGAGTTTACAGACATCCAAATCTCTTGCAAGTAAATGTTCATGGGTACCGTATACGTCGTACCCCTAGTGTTACCTACTTAAGCATAGTCTTCGATTCAAAGCTCACTTGAAGTGCTCACCTGAAAAAGCTAACAGCAGATTCGGTTAAATCTAATGCGTTGTCTCACAGGCACAACTTGGGGCCTGAAAGCTGAAGTGATACTTCATACCTATAAGGAGTTCCTTCGTCCCATCCTTACTTTTGGACACACCGTCTGGAGCAATGCTTCTGTGTCATATTACGAAAAACTGCATATTGGAGCGACACGCTATTTGACTAGCTTATCGTATTAAGCTTCCTTACCCTACATGGCTTACACATGAGTATATTGACTTTTCAAAAATCACAAAACACCTCGCAGAACTACGACTAAGGTATATAACTTTATGTATACAAACAGGTCATCCGTTATTCTTGGACATTATGCAGACTGATGCTCTTACTGATGATACATTTAGTTACAAACATTCACCTTTAAATATCTTAATATCTCTGTTTGTCCAAACTGCACATCTGACTGCTGATGAACGGGAAATATATGACATTTACTTCAATAACGATCATCTCCCTCATATTTTTCCACATTAGCACAAAAATCCTCACTATTAACAAGGGCTTCCCCCTGTTCTCATCAGTCCCGAATCGCCCCGGGACAGGAGATTTAACCCTGCATCTGTCTCTCTAATACAACTATGTTTGTGTCGTCTTAGCACTTCATCTCATACCTCACTATCATTGCTCTAAATTCTATTACATTTGTTATACATTTTGTTTTCTATCATATAAAATACGTTTACCCCTCGTATACAGTGCGTTCCACGAATAACACTAAGGTCCACCTCCTGAAGAAATGAAGGCAGATAGAAACATGAAACCTTTTGGAACCTTCAAGGGACATAAAAGGCAACATTATGCTGAGAAGGAGAATTCCCCACAAGGGGGGCTAAAGGGGGTTACTGGGGATAACTCAAAAATTTTGAATAGCAACCCCCATCGTGTGGTACCTCGCTGGAAAAGTAATCGCGTATAGAGACCAGACCGTGTCCACGACAAACTCTAAAGTCTAACGTAGAATGCACAATACACATACCACACAACTAACACTATAACAGTATTGCAAATACAAAACATGCAAATTGAACTGAAACCGATAGAAAAGAGAGTACCATACTATTATTGAAAAATCTGAACCCTCCGAGGCTCGAAACCCGGACCGCACGTGTACTGAATCAACACTTTACCATTGCGCTACTGTCGAACTGTTACTCTTACGGACGAGGAGATGTAGTTCATGAGGACGAGTTGCCCGTGGTGGCGCTTTGGTGTTGGACACACGTACTTTAGCAAAGCTACTATGTTTACTCGTGCACCACTATCAGATGTGCTTTTCCTACCAACAGTGCGCTACATTACAACCCGGAACAGTAGGTCTGAAGGACATAGACGTGTGTTTGTGCTGGTGCGTTTGACCATCCTACATTGCATACATAATGTGGTCTCTTGAACAGAGAATTGAAATTGTGTTACTCTTTGGTGCTACGAATCGTTCGTACAGTGCAACAGCACGGTTGTTCAATGAACAAAATGAGCGCAACCCAATTAGTGATTCTTCTGTACGCCATTTATTAATTAAATTCTTTACGACAGGCAGTGTGACCAATGCCCCAAAGCCTCGAAACCCTAGTGTTGCTACGGAAGAAACACAGATACAAGTGTTAGCGAAGCTGAATGTGCATCCCCAGCAGTCCATAACAACTGTGGCTCAAACGTGTGGTGTCTTAAAAAAACATTCCTTCCATCCATACAAACTACATATAGTCCAGGAGTTAAGTGAACATGATCCCGATATGCGTATCGAGTTTTGTGAGCAGATGTGTGAGGCATTGGCACGTGGGACCATTGTGCTGACAAACGTGTGTTTCAGCGATGAGAGTACGTTCTACTTGAATGGCAAGGTCAACAGGCATAACTGCCGATATTGGTGTGACACAAACCCTCATGTATTTCGTGAAAGCAACACTCAACACCCAGAGTCGCTGAATGTCTGGGCGGGTATCTTAGGTAATCACATAATCGGGCCCCTCTTCATCGATGGAATACTAACGGGTGAGAAGTACCTGGCGCTGCTGCAAGACTTTATTGCACCGTTGATTGTCGAGGCAATGGAAGAGAATCCGCAAGAATTTGGAGAGATTCCGCCCGTTTTTCAGCATGACGGCTGTCCTGCCCATTTTCACCGCCTTGTACGTGACTATTTAGATAGTGAGTTTCCGCGACGATGGATTGGTCGTCGCGGCACCATTGAATGGCCAGCCCGTTCGCCAGACCTTGCTCCACCCGACTTTTTTCTCTGGGGCTATTTGAAGACTATAGTATTCCGCACGCAGCCGAACAGCATTGCGGAGTTGCGCCAAGGCATAGTTGATGCCTGTCATTCTATACCGGTAATGACTTTTAACCGTGTTCGAGAGGAGTTCGTCCAATGTTTACATTACTGCCAGGAAGTGGGCGGTGCACACTTCGAGCATCTCCTGCATGAATGAGGTATGTTCCAAATCATACTATGTTACTCTCTGCTTACAGGTTTGCAATGTTTCTTCGATCATAGTTTACGGATGGCAGCCATGTTGGCTACGAACATGCAATCAACATGCACTTTCCAGAATAGGTCAATACACGTGATACCTTTCAAACGAGGTACCACACGATGAGGGTTGCTATTTAAAATTTTTGAGTTACCCCCAGTAACCCCCTTTAGCCCCTTGTGGGCGATTCTCCTTCTCAGCATAATGTTGCCTTTTAAGTTCCTTGAAGGTTCCAAAACGTTTCATGTTTCTATCTGCCTTCGTTTCTTCTGGAGACGAGCTTTAGTGTTATTCGTTGAACGCACTTCGACCGTCCTTTACGGATAGCCGCCATGTTGGCTACGGACATGCTAGCGACTTACAATTTTCAACAAGTGGTCTTTACTCGTGATTACCTTTCAAACGAGGTACCACACGATGGGGGTTGCTATTTAAAATTTTTGAGTTACCCCCAGTAACTCCCTTTAGCCTCCCTTGTGGGGGATTCTCCTTCTCAGCATAATATTGCCTTTTAAGTTTCTTGAAGGTTCCAAAAAGTTTCATGTTTCTATCTGCCTTCGTTTCTTCAGGAGGTGGACCTTAGTGTTATTCGTGGAACGCACTGTATATATTTGCATATATTTATTCTACTTTTGGTCTATTCTTATTATTTATCAGTACACCTAGCTTTGTATGCTCACTTTTCCTCATATAGCTGCACGTTGACCATCTCACAGTGTTAACAATCAATTTAAATCAACCGACATCCATGCCAAAGAAACGGCGTAGCTCTCTGAGAGGCTGGAGAAGTCCAATAAATTTTCAGAAATACATTATCCACATAGGAAGTCATTTCTTTCTTCTCCTTTTCAAAAAAAAAAAAAAAAAAAACTTTGGTGTTGAATTAACATACAAGTAATACTCTAAAGTGGTACGTAGTTATTTTGTGTTTTAACCATGTATTGGTATAGAACTTTCAGGGTATAAGTACCAATGTAATACGTTGTTGCCAAAATTCAGAGTAGAGGATCAAAGACGGCAGCGAAGAACCTATGTGGCGGTTTAATGGCGGTACTAGCGGTTTCAAGCCTGCACTGGTGGTTACATGGAGACCACATACCTGTTTAAGGGCGCCGCTAGCTGTTCAGACGAGGAGAAACAGCGAATGCTGCCTTATTACCGCCATGGCGGCAAAATTGTGGCATTCGTATAATTTCGTAATGATACCACTGCGTTAGCTGCAATCGGCGTGCTAAATTTTCGACGGCAGGCCGCCGCGGTTTGCGGTCGATCCGACTACGTCTTACATATGGGATAGAATTCACAAATTACTTAATAGAGTATACACTCCTCCGCACAGGCGAGTGTTTCATTTTCTATAATTTTGGAAGATTCATCAGAAGATTTGGGAAAATGGTGTAGATATTAGTGGCGTGTGGATAAAATCCCGAACCTGAATGATTCTGTATGTGGGTGGCTTGTTTATCATCCGAAGAGAAAAGGACATCTAGCCGGTCATGGTTACTTTGTTGAGAGTGTAATACTTTTACATCGTTTTCGATTTATTACTGGAAACTCTGATGGATTTTTGGCTATTGCTATGTTTGTGGTTAGTTAATTAGAAACTGGTGGAAGGTTCACAAATCTTTTCTTGTGAACTTAATATCGACTTTTTTTCCTCTTTGATCTAATTAGTTATTTTTATCAGCTGTCGTAAATCCTTTGTTCGACCGAAATTTACCTGTCATTATCCATGGACATCCCAATAAGTCTGCAGTCTCGAGATTTACGTTTTAAAATTGTTGATTTGTTTTTATTTTCAATACTTTTATCTATATTTCAATAGGAACAGAAACCTTCTGTAATAAAAGCAGGTTGAAGCATGTTTCTATTGAGCTTTTTTCAATCGCACAAACCCAATATTTTAAACGCTTATATTGATTCTTCTGTACTATTCTTTATAATTCGCTATGTTGAACTTTATCAACTGGGAATAATAATACAATGTTAATGAAAGTATAAAATGTCATCGAAATACGATAAGTAATTGGAATTAAATGAACCGTCCGTCAATATTCCGTTATATCCATCCATACTATAATGCATTCTATACTGAGTTCGCATTTGTCATTGGATAGAGTAAATACCATACGATTCTGCTTTCGGGTTATGTCCATGGCATTCAGATTTTTTTCCTTCTTCGCATTGTTACAAATATTTGCGTACAGAAATAGAAGCCTTGATTGAATAGTGGCCACAATCAGGATACTGAATTACTGCCCCGCAGTAGAGCTTTCGAAACTATGTTTCTTTTATTGGAACACTCAATCGTTACAGAGAAGCGGAATGCCAAACGCGCTGTTTACACACTAAAAGCTCATAAGGTTTGTTTAATATAACCAAATCTGTCGCCCGGGTCTCCTACCACCGATAACCAACTCCAAATACAGAAGTTTACCGAGCCTATTCACTGATTCAGTTAATCTCCAGTCATCTACCGATAACAATTTTCATTATTCTTTCATGGTTTTATGTGTACGAAAGTACAATGCATTTTCCCTCTATTGTTTGTTGATAGTTTGGATTTTCAGTTGATTAAAACATTAGAATTCCCTTTGAAAGAGTAACCGCAAACATAGCAGAAAGGAATCATTTGACTCAAAGAAAAAGTAGAAGATATTCGTCGTACATTACATTTATATTTAAATTGTATCTTTTAGCAGTGTTGCCACACTTGGTACAATTGTACCAAATTCAGCCTTTTTTGTGATTCATCGGTCCGTTGGTACCATGCTGGCATTTTCAGCCCCTTTTGTGAAAAAGTTGGTACAGTTCTACCCAATTCAGCACTATTTAGCAAATACTTGTCACATTTTCAAAAGTGTCAGTACTATTATCCTCATTCGGTCGTGAAATAAGCAAGAATAAGGTGCAATAATTTATATTTTAACACACGAACTCGAAGATGATTGACTTGTTCCTCGTTTTACGGTGTATATATTTTTTTCAGATATGACCATAGTACCGTTTTGGTTTATTAGTCACTTTGAAATAGAGGCGCGTTTGGTTTCCTTACAATACCTACCAAAGATAGTAACTGTTTTCTCTTTTAATTTGCGGCCTCTGTTATACTCCCTACATGCGAGAAATGTTTCATCTACTTCCGCTGTTGTCCGGGGTTCTCTTATTAGGATGTTTCTAGAAAGTAATTTTTAAAAAGAGTACTTTCTTGGTTTGCACTCTTGGAAGAGGGGGTAGGAGTGTTCTAGAACTTCACCTCTTTTAGTTTCGTGTTATTATAAAGCCATGTATTACACTGGTATAAAATAATGAATTCAGCCCTTTTTGTTTCAATTTGGTACTATTTTTCAGCCCATTCCAGAGCTAAGACTGTGGCAACACTGCTCTTTTAGTATAACTTCTCAGGATTATGATACGTACGTTAAAGCAGTGCTTCTCAAACTAAAATCAGCGGACCACAAATGACGAATAATATAGTAATACAATACGAATACTATAGTACAAGATACTCACGATAAATACTACCCAGTGCAAACTTATCGTATATGGGTAAAACTTTTTAATCATTTTATTGTAAATTTTCTCTTAAACAAGACAGGTCTAACGATTTTTATGAAATAGACTGCATTAACCATTTTCGAGAAAGTGATTGAAGTATCTCCGACTTTGAGAAGACCCATTTAGGAAGCTCTTAGTGCGCATCTACCATTTTCAGCTCCTAGGACAAGCGATTGAGTTAGACTGCTTCTTCCACACAAAGTGAAACCTAATTTTTCAGATATTGCATATACCGAAAGCAAGAAAGTAGCTATCCGAAAATTACAGCGAATAATTGACAACTATAGTACGTAACATCGTTGTGAAATTAGATGTTAAAGAAAATTGAGAAATATATATACCAAAATAAATATTGATATTAGAATAATGATCAATCGTGATTTATTTTTAGGGTCAACTTTTCATTTTGATACGGTAACATTCATTATAACAATTACATTGGGTTTCTGCCAATGAGTGAATGAGAGAGAGAGAGAGAGAGAGAGAGAGAGAGAGAGGAGAAGCAACAATTCAGCAAGGAGCAAGAACAAATATACACTGTCACAAAGAAATAAAAAAAAACACTAAGTCTACGAATGATAGCTAATGAACACAAAATACATGCGTTTAGATTAGAGGATAATATGCAACTGTTAGTAATGAGAAAAGAATTAGAAGCAAGCCTCAATGGTATGAAAGAGATGCTTAGAGGCAAACCAATATGAAAATCAAAAAGAGCAAAATAGGAAATCAAAAGATGAAAGAGATGGTTACGAGCAAACTAACATGAAGATCAACAAGAGCAAAATAGGAAATCAAAAGGTGGAAGAGATGCTTAGGAGCAAACTAACATGAAGATCAACAAGAGCAAAATAGGAAATCAAAAGATGAAAGAGATGCTTAGGAGCAAACTAACATGAAGATCAACAAGAGCAAAATAGGAAATCAAAAGGTGGAAGAGATGCTTAGGAGCAAACTAACATGAAGATCAACAAGAGCAAAATAGGAAATCAAAAGATGAAAGAGATGCTTAGGAGCAAACTAACATGAAGATCAACAAGAGCAAAATAGGAAATCAAAAGATGAAAGAGATGCTTCAGAGCAAACTAACATGAAGTTCAACAAGAGCAAAATAGGAAATCAAAAGATGAAAGAGATGCTTAGGAGCAAACTAACATGAAGATCAACAAGAGCAAAATAGGAAATCAAAAGATGAAAGAGATGCTTAGGAGCAAACTAACATGAAGTTCAACAAGAGCAAAATAGGAAATCAAAAGATGAAAGAGATGCTTAGGAGCAAACTAACATGAAGATCAACAAGAGCAAAATAGGAAATCAAAAGATGGAAGAGGTGCAAGAAATCTGTTACTTAAGGAGTTAAGTAAGCTCGAAGTTATGCGTCCTTATGCAACACCAAGGTTATGAAGGACGGGAGCTCCGAACCTTGACCGCAGCTGGAATTCAGTGCAGCTGACGGTGCTCAGATTACGATGCAAGTTCAACCGTCACAGAATAGGCTGTGTCACAGACTAGGCAAGACATTATTCCAACTACTGCATTACTGGACAACGCTACTGACCTCAATGTCACTTAGATAATAAAATAAGAGACGATAATAAGCGAAAACGAAATATAAAATCTAGAACAGCTCAAGCAGAAAAGGCATTTGATAACAGTTTGTACTAATAAGTATCAAGATGGAACTGAAGAAAAGGCTGATGATAACATACGTCTAGAGTGCAGGGTTTATAGAGTGAGGTATGGGTTCTAGGCAAAGACGGAAAACGGAGAATCAAAGCTTTCAAAATGAGGTGCTATTGAAGAATGTCGAACATTAGGAAAATACCAAAAGAAACAGTGATGGATATGGTAGGAGAAAAAAGGATTATATTGAAGAAATTTTGAGAACAAGAGGTAGTAAGATTGAACACATTATGAAGCATGAAGGAATTACGGTATTGACTATGGAGGGAGCGGAGAAGGAAAAATACCCAGAGCGAGGCTATAATGAAAATATACGAACTAAACAATATCACATGTATGGAAGAAAACGTACACGAAAATAGAGAGATGACTGAGGATAAGGAAGAATTGAAACCAAAAAAATAAAAATGGAGAGATGCTGGGGAATCGGTCATAATACGCACAGCCATAACCTCACACTTAGAAAAATGCCAAAACACCCACAGAAACAATCATATTTCCCACACAAACGGACAAATCCCCCAAACGCATGAATGGTCAAAAAAAAACCACACTCAGCAAATACAACAAGTGCGGGGATTTGTCCATTCTGTGTGTAGAAATTTTGTCCATATTTGTGAGGGTTTTGTCCATTTGTATGCAGGTTATGGCCGATTTTGTGTGCGGTCTTTTTCTGCGTGTGGTGGTTAGCACCTACATCAGAGATTGCTACGTCAAACCAATGGAAAAAAGATTGCTCTCCCAAGATGAAAAGAAATATTTGGCATTGACTCGTACTTTTTTCTGAAAAATTGTCATATAATAATGAATTCTAAGCATCCCTACTCTCATTCTTAAGAGCGTTTACAATCTGATGCTTGAGAGGTGGAGAAAAAAAAAAGTAAGTAAGAATTAGGCATGATAAATACAATCAGCGATTTTACTAGTGAAGGAATGTTCACTAGCAGTAAGCAACATCAAGAACAACCGTACGAGAAGGATAAAAAGAAACAGACAATAGAAGGGGAGATAGAAAACAGAGAAATTGCGAATGAATAGTAATTACTTAAATTCTTCCTGGATTGTGTTATTCTTGTCATTTTAACTCCTAAATTAACTCTAAACATACTTTTCATTTCTTTTCAACTAGAAGAAGTTCATCAAATAATCTATAGTTCTCTGTATCTTAAAAAACAATAGAAAATGTACTGTTGTTTTTAAAACACTTAAATAAATAAGTACTTAAAGCAAAACATAATCATAATTGAAAAATAAGTGACTAAGTCTCCTTTATATGCAGTGGCGTATTTACGATTTTGTTTCGGGAGGGGCTTGGCTAACTTTCGGGGGGTGGTCTTTGCCTGGAAATGTGAAAATTCTGCAAGATATTTCATTTATTTACTATACTAAGTAAGATTTCGGGGGGAAACTTAAGCCCGGAAGCCACCCCCTAAATACGCCACTGTTTATATGTAACAAATAACAAGCATTGTCTAACATAAAGCCAAACTTAACCTTCAATAGAAGCTATACATACCAATGAAATGATGGAGCTCCTTCAAACACAAAAAGTACTTTCTTGAAATTTAAATTTTAACGTTCCTTTGCAGCACTCGGGCTATATCAGAAGAAATTACTTTTATAAGGTTCTGAACCATTACGGATTTATAGGGTGAATCGTAATCATTAGTGTTTCACAGGAGTAGATTTCAGCAGTACCCACCTTCGCTAGGTACTTGGGTGCAATCTTCCCATCAATTTACCGCCAAAATACAGAGGAGACTACTTCACTTGGTAGCGTCTGTCTCTTTTGACTGCGTGCTGAATCCATTGTCGACAAGTATTTCTTCATTGAAACTTACAACAAAGTCGAAAAGTTCGATCAAAATATAAAATTGTCTTTGTATCTGGAAATACAGGGTGTTCAATATACAATGCAACCCGGAGTTTGAGATAGTAGAACTTTGAACCTGAAGCGATTCACAAATAATGGTTATACCAAAATGAAGCTTTGTTCATGCATATATTTTTAAACTAGGAAGCAACGATTGAAGTAGTACCACACAGTTTTGCCAGATGTAGTCGATGGTGTAAATCATTTTTTGCAAAACGTGTAAATTGACTCATAACTCATATGCATGAATTTTCTATCTTTAATTTTCAGTTTGTTTAGTTGGAGTAGCTTGGAAACTATGGAGCAGAAAAGAGATTTTTTCAATTCCAGCGAAACTAATCGGATGAGGTCTCTGTAAGGGGGAACTAGGAAAATCGTAGTTTTCATAAATTAACATCTTGAATTGGCAACCCTGCTAATGTTTCAGTGCATCAAAAGGTGTATTAAGGATCTGTCTACCTCATGCAATTCCTGAAAATAACGAAAAAGAAACTTTGAAATTATCATGATAAAATATTTACTTTCATGCACTCTGACATTGTATATAGTGACAATACATACATCGTTTTAAAGCTTATGAAATTTCCAACAACTTTTATTCTAGCATTTTTTTTTCATACTTCTACTCTGTTAAATTGTATGAGGTAATAAATAGAATATGTCCCCTAATACGGATCCCAATTTTTCACTTTATCCTAAAGTTATGAAAAAACGGTTACTCGGAGAAAAGTGATAATAACCTGTTACATTGCTTATAATATTCTGTAGAAAAAAAGTATAATAAAGAAAGAATGATTCTTCTATGTTAATTAGTGCATGTGATAAATCCAAGATGGTAGACTATTTATTCAAAATGGCGGAAAATTCGCAACTAGATTTTGTGGGATTTTCTGGAGGTTAATGAGGAGAAGATCACGAACAAATTCCAGAAGGTCCCATCTTTTTATTCTAAATGTCTAGGTTTGGTCCGTTTTTGATGTAATTTGACTGGACTATAGAATTTCAATAATAGCGCATTGTTTATAGTTACTATTACTGTGGATATGTTTGATGGGTGCCATAATTAACGATATACATAAAGGATTAAAATGAATAAACTGTGACTGATGAGCAGGCCTACTTTATTGCTAAAAGTAACTGTCCGCATGAAAGGATATAGCAGCGCTACTATTATCAGCCTACAGCTCTAAACATTTACCATGATAGAATGTGCAATAATAATAATAATAATAATAATAATAATAATAATAATAATAATAATAATAATAATAATAATAATAATAATAATAATAATAGTGGTAGTAGTAGTACTAGTAGGGAAAATTAAAATATTAAGATTTTTTTATATTTACATATATTCAAAGTTTCTGACCTAAAAAGTAACGCGTTACTTTCGCAGTAGGGTAACAGTTACTTTTCTGGGGCAAGTAACGCGTTGCATTTTAAGGAAAGGAAAGTAATTTGTAACGTGTTACATTTTTACAAATAACTTACCCAACTTACCCAACTGGTCCCAGATCGCTTCCTCTTTTCCCTTTCATCGGATAGCGCAATCGCCAAGGGATGTCATCCTTCATACGTAACGGAGTAACATGGCCATAGATGTCGAGAACCCAGAAATCTAAATCCTAATCCTAATAATCTAGTTTCAAATGTTATGTTTCGCATGAATTCGTTAATGGTTACAATACAGACATATATTCCGCATATCCAGCAGATGTTGACAATAAAGATACGATGTAGAAGAATGAAACAAATGTTGACAATGTATGCGTGGACTTACAGGTAATATACCTGCAATATCATGGGCTATCTACGCTATCTCGCCTATCAAGCATCACTGTTCAACGCCAGATTACCAGATGTCTCCTTTTCCTCTCTATGTGGTTTACTGCAAAGTGGAAAAGCAAACTGTGACTGACAAAGCATGCAGCTGGAAATGACTGTAATAAACTTATAGACACATATTCTGTTTGTATATTTTTTTAGCAAATTCTCGAGGTAGTTTTAAACAAAGTTCCTTTAAAATTTTGTTGAAAGCAATGTAAAAAAAGAAATAGAATATTCAATCATTTCCTAAATATCGCATTTACTCGCGTAACTCAAGCAGTTGAATTTTTAAACAATGCTTTTAGAAAATACAATTTTAACCAGATTTTCAAGATATGTTAGTACAATCCTCTTTGAAGAATGTTTGAAATTGGTGAATGAAAGACCAAGAATGACTTAATCCTAAGAAGGACTTACTAAAATGAAGGCAGATCTGGTTCGTTTTCTATGGCGGTTTTACAACAGTGTTCACCCCTGAGATGTTTCTAGCAACAAGCCATTTAAAGGTAACATGAGATAGTTGTACCCAAATGGATCGCTGAATGCGGACACAGTTTGACCCCGACTGGACAAATAAGACGCCCGTGGTGGATGAACGCGTTTTTTTTTTTTTTTTTTAATACAGAAACTTCCAACGCACTGGATATCAATAAGCATGATGCTTTGTGGTAGTAAACTGGAGAAAATGTGGGTCAATCACAGGAGAACTATAGCTCTGAGGAAGGGAGAATGATGGAAAATGGACCACTGTAAGTTTTAGGCATGTAAGTATCATTTTCTCACTGATTACCACATTTTAGTTCTATTATAAACCTATGTAAAGTCATTTCCTCGCATAAATCACGCAACTACTTTTAGATTTAAAATATTGGTAAAAAAAAAAAAGTGCGTGAATTACGCGAGTAATTACAGAATGTTGAATATCTATGTATCTGTTGTAACTCATGTAGAAAATATTTTTCTTGATTGTTATGAATTTTAAAAAATAGTATATTCCATGATAAAATTAAGTCCTTTTTTTTTCGAAATTCTCTGTAAAACATACACATGTGAGTAGATTTTAAAATTAGTAATGTTTAGAATTCTGGCAAACTATAGCATACCAAGGTTCTACTAAGCATTGACATCTTGACAATCAAATAACAAATGTCCAATGTGATTGGCTGGCTGTCAACCAAAGTCATCCACACATTAACAGCAGTGAGAAGTTTATTAGAATGACATGTATATTTCAAGTGTTCTTTACCATTGATGGGTAGTGGGTATTTTACCAGTGAGAGATAAAATGAAAGTTGTAAAAACATGCGTGTCTTTCCTTGTGTTATTGTTTCCTTTTCTCTCAATAGAGATTTTTGCCTCTGTTTCTATTTGATTTGTTATTTGAGAAAACAAATCTTATTTTTGCTCACACATATTGGAAATAATGTAATGAAAAGGTTTTAAAAAATACAACAAATATATTAGAATGTATGTAGAATGGCCGCAGGGGACCATGAATATGTTAGGGGGGACCAAGTCATTAAAAATTCTCTTACAAATACTAAATTGTGTTTTTTGTATTAATAATAGCATTTTGTGTTAAGGTCTGGAGGGGCCATGAAAAGTTTAGGGTGCCAGGCCCCCTAGCCCCTCTCTGGTTGCGGGCCTGGTATATACATTTTACTGTTTTCGTTTTCCTATTTGTTGTAAGATCTTTAAGCAATCTTCATTAACATAGCACAAATGAAGGAGAAAGTCAATCAGCAATTGAATAAACCGTATTAACTAACATTATTCGTGAAGTCAGATTTTTTTGTTGTTTAGAAAAATCGTAAAATTAGTGAATGAAAATGTTAATGTACAGGGTGTCCGAGAAGTCACCATATCCCTAGGTTTGAGTTACTTATTCAGTACCTAATACAGTTAAATTCAGCTGATCTTTTGTGAAGCTATTCAGCTGGAGACATCGTAATTGGCCGAGTGGTGGCAGTATATGTTTCCTAACGTATCTTCTTACGTCTACTACGCAGCCTATCTCACACATTCTGAAGCAAACGCTCATTTTTCCCAACCAAGCAGTATTACTTTACAAGCTGGATCCTTGCCAAAGCGATCTCTAAACGCTGTCGTTATTTGGGTCATTGTCTGTACTGTGTATGGTTGTTCTTCGTGCACGCACACACACGTCAGTAATCATTCCTCTGCTGTGTACTGTAACCACTCACATCAGCAATGGCTTCAACACTCAAACGCTCCACATGATACTGAACGTAGAGGTACCAGACATCGCTGTGGGTATCCATGAAAGCAAGCTTCGAGTATCAGTAATAAAATTCCACTCACATTGTTTTCTATAGGGTACGGGAATTTGTCGGACATCTATAGCTCGGTGTAAGTTCATAGAGTAAAGTGTATCGCCATTCAAAATAGGCCAAAGTCACCCAAAGTGCAGATTAGGCTTCACGCTTTCTTGACTTAGTCATATATGGAAAGTGACATAGTCAACACACATTCCTGTTGCCTCTACCACCAGATTTTCCCAGGATCCATTTTAGAGAACTGGCTGAAGCCCTAAACCGCTTTGGATCAAGAGTAGAACGAAAAAAAATAAAGTTTTTCCTATAGAGACCGAATTCGAGATGCCTGATAGACGTTTTACTGACTACACCACCGATTAGTATATTATACTTAAAATCCTGCTTACAATAAGACAGTTATCGAAATAAACCTAAGTACCCAAACACTTTTGGGAAAATTACGAGGGTATTCCTAAATGTTTCCAGCTCTACACTAAAATATTGCACTAATCGTAATAAATCGTTCATGGCAAATAGTGTTACCCATGGAAGAAACAATGTATCAGTTTCAACTATCTAGCTGTGTAGGCTCATTGAAGGCAATGGTTCGAATCAGACTTGTGCGCTGAGCTTTATTACTGCATGATAATGCTCCAGTCCACACGGTTGTTATTGGTAAAGTCTGTAGTGAAAGACTGTGGTTTTGAGGAGAGACAGCACCCACCGTACAGCCCACATTTGACAATGCACTCTTGACAACAAAGGTCGTGTGGACTGGAGTATTGTGATGCAGTATGAGACATTAACGCACAGCAACTGATAGAAATGTCTGCGTTCTGTTTTAACTTATCTCGCGAACATTAAAGATTGCATTAGGAATAATTGAAATATTCAGAGGATTTCTCTTGGATTTCAATGGAATAAGATAAATCTATAGAAGCTGACGCAAGTCGACAGTTGAAACTGATATATTACGTCTTCCATAGATGGCCTTATCTGCCACGATTGGCTTAGTACCTCTGGTGATTCATTTCAGTATCTGGCCAGAAATTTTTGGAAACACATTTATACCTTGAAAATTGAATGGTTGAAAAACTTCGGTCTTCTTCTTGTTCACCTCAGCCATAGGTTGGTGGGCAACATGAAAATTTTAAACTTTTCTCTCCCTTGGAAGAGCTGTTTTATTCTTTGATAAGGGCTTTTCTTTGTAACTGCATCTAGATATTCTATCCTTGGTCTTCCTCCTCCTGGTTTTCCTTCTGCCTTTCCCTCTATTAGCACACTGATCCAATCGGAGTGCCGAATAAGATGGCCAAGCATGCTATTTCTTCTTTTTCCTATTATCTTCATGATGTGTCGTTCTTCATTAGCTTCCTTTAATACGTTTTCGTTCCTTTTCCTTTCGGGCCATAATATGCGCAGCATTCTGCGCCAACACCACATTTCAAATGCTTCCAGCTTGGATATTTAAGCTTTTCCCAATGTCCAAGTCTCCGATCCGTAAAGCGCCACGCTTCATACCAGTGTCTTAATAAATCGTTTTCGAACGTCCAACGACAGACACATTTCTCGATGTTAGCAGTCCTCTTTTCCTATTGAATGCTTGTTTAGCCTGTGCTATTCTGGAACTTACGTCTTTTTCACTTCTTCCGTCCGAAGATATTAGACTTAATAA
This sequence comes from Thermobia domestica, assembly GCF_964235325.1. Lineage (NCBI taxonomy): Eukaryota > Metazoa > Arthropoda > Insecta > Zygentoma > Lepismatidae > Thermobia > Thermobia domestica. The sequence goes on from NC_137466.1 coordinate 82,105,435, forward strand.
ATAGGAAAACGTCTTAACGTCTTCGATTTTCTCTCTATCTAGCCATACGTTTCCCAAAACTTCGGTAAGGAACGATTATTTTGTTCTGAACTGTATTCATATTTGAATTATTAAAACAAGATAATAGAAGACAAGATAACTAGTTTTTTTTTCTTATTATAATCCACCTCTTTTCTAACTCTACTTTACTTACCTTATTTTAGAGCTGGCATGTCTACTGTATTCTTTATCATATCCAAAATGATCGAAATTGAAATCTGAGATGTTCGTACTTACCTGAAATCAAAGAAAAATGTATTATAATAACTTCATGACAATATTTGTACGAAATTATTTACAATTGTTCCCAACTATTTTTATGATAAGGAGCTGTTCACATATTACGTATCGCTATTTTTTGACCAATTTTTACCGTTCCCTCCCCCTTGTCACACTTCGTAACACAAGGCCGAACCCCTTCCCCTTTCATTACGTAACACTTTTTTGATTTTTGTTTTTTCACCAATTTTGCTTATTTTGGAGGTTATTACAATAAATAAAAACTATTTTTAATTATAGGACTTTTTATCACAAAATGCTTTTGAATAAATTTCTAGTGTTCTTTCGCCAATAAATCAATGCATTATAAAATCGTAGTATCATAATAATATTTTAACTCTATACGATTGTTTAATTAACCAGTTTTAATTCTTCGAAGTTGGGTACTGTCGTTTTTCTAAGGAGATCGACCCATCTTTTAAACTGGAAATTCAAATCACTGATCGAAGCAACTTTTTATTTTTATTTTAAAATAATAACTGTGTAACAGTTTCGCCAACTACCTGAACACATTGGCTTCACAGTGACTGATGAAGCCAATACGATCAGGTAGTTGGCGAAACTGTTACACAGTTATTCGAATTCCGGAAGTATTCAAATCCAAAAATAAAAAGAAAATCAATACGAGATGAACATCCGATGAGAAGTTTTAAATATCTGATTTTGCTCTGCAAATCGTGGATCATTCCGTCGCGAAAAATGTTATTTTACGAAAAAGAGTTTCTTCTGTTTCACATACGTAACCCCTTAGAAGAATAGAGTGGGTAACGATTGAAATCAAAAGTTTTGGACAATACTATCAGAAATAGCTTTATACGAGTGGAAACGCGAGGGTATTTTCAAGCACTGGTTACAGTCACTAACAACTAACTCCAGAAATCCATGTGCGGTAAATGTAATGCTACGAAATCAAAAAAACAACGTAATTTTTTAATGTATTGTAATGCATGCAGGATTCATCATCAGTCATACTGGTGTCTAGTAGCGTCGAAGATTGCATAGAAATCTGAGAATAAAAATAAAAATTACAGCAAAAAACATACGTTACGTAACGAAGACGTAAACCCCCTCCCCCCTTGTAACGCAAGGCCTAACTCCGTCCCCACCTTTGCCGCATTACGTAATATGTGGACGAATCCCTAATGAATTTTCATCGTTCTAAGTGAAATATCCACTGAAAAACAAGTAGCACACGTTGTGTGACATGTGCACCAGGAAAGGAGTTTGACTTATATGGTGCGGTACTTTATATATATATATATATATATATATATATATATATATATATATATATATATATATATATATATATATATATATATATATATATATATATAAAAGAGAACGTACAATATTTTGTCCGCTCATCACGCTAATACGGCTGAACCAATTTCTTTCATTTTTGGGGGGTTATTAGGATTTGGACCCTAGATGGTTTTTATCATATCACTTTAATTTTTAATTACCAGTGTCTTGAGATAATTGACCATTCAAGTGTCCATAACGTACAAATCCTTTGTTATTAGTTCATCATAGGTAAAAATAAACGTATTTATATGCAACCCGCATGACCGTGTCACTCGGCGGGTTAACATAAATGACAGGCGATATACAGCGGAAAATAGCTTGAATCTTCTGTTTAAAATTTTTTAATTGATTTGCTTATTTTTACAGACACTTTTACAATATGCCAGCACCGGGATGACCGCAGCGAAGCGGGGCGGGTTAACATAAATGACAGGCGATATAATGTTAAGATTTACTGCAATCTTCTATGGTTTTTATCATATCACTTGAAAGCGAAAAAGTAAAAATTATCTAAGTAACAAAGTTTATTGCGTTCCGGGGTGACCGCAGCGAAGCGGGGTGAACGCTGCTAGTTGAAGTATATATATGTAGTGTGGAAATTAATTATGGGCCGCTTAATTTGCAGTTATTCGATTACCAATAATAAAGTTGACTCGGGATTGCTTTTATAATACTTTTCAAAACGAAGAAAAGATGCTGAGATCATGGATTGTTTACCCTCCAGAAGAAGTTTTGTTCTCTTTTGGCTGCAAACTGCGCCACGAAATTTGTGTTTAACTTGACAGATGGTTTTAGTAAGTGGTGGAAGTTAAATCCAAGAGTAGCAGACCTTGAATTCAGTGTAACGCATTTCGACGACTTTGAACAATGGAAAATTTTGGAAATCCGAATCAGCCGATAAAAGACAATAGACCATGAAGCACAAAAAGTTGTTGGAACAGAAGGGAGGAAGTGGAAGGTTATTCTTACACTTTACATTTCCAATCCCTGTGGTTCCAATCCCTGTACTTCATTGCGCTTGGCTCTGGGTTCGATTCTTAATGGCGATGCTATATTTATATTAAACCTAAGTACATAGGGAGCACGGTGGCTCAGTAGTAGAGCGCTTACCTCTGGTGTATGGGTCTCTGGTTCGATCTCCGATCAAGTAAGTTTATGGTGGATAACATCCTGTCCATGGGTTTTCTCAGGGTACTTCTGTATCCTCCCATATCTCATTCCACCAATTTTTCCATCATCATTCACTTGCCTCAATTATTGTCTCCCTTAGCCTAACATGGATAATCGTAAGTTGTTCAACTGAAATATTTCATTTACAAACTTAAGTGCTGAATTTGAATTAAAAATACCCTGCAAATATACCCTGTAATAATATCCATGGTGCTGAACACAGACATTCAATTACTATCAATGAAAAGAGAGAAAATTCAATTAGAAACTCTTGAAGTCAGGTCCTCACCTCCCAAAGACTGCCTTAGCAATATGTTTGTGCAGTACCAGTTTTGATATTACGTAATTACAACTTTCACCCCATCTTCGATAATATACATGTTGAGTATCTCTCACAGATCTAGTTCTATACAACTTCAAAAATTATTTGTACGAGTAGTATCAAGAATAGAAGCAAAACAATTAGTTAAAAAAAAAAAACATAAATGAAGTAGGGAACAGCTATTTTGCATCAACTAAGAGGTATTATGGATGAAACATGACAGAATTTTTAAAAGAGAAGGAAACTTTCTTATTATAAGATCAGTTGCCAAGTAAGTCAATAAGACACAACACGCTTTACGTTACGTACCATTCCAACTACGGAACCAACACAATCAATCATGGAAAGAAGAAGGTAAGAAAGAAAAGGGATTACTTAACATAATTCATCATCAACTATCAACCATCTGGCAACCCTTCGACATGCCCCAGTCTCCTCAGGTTCTTGGAAAGCTTCTGTGTCAGCTGCTATATGCTTGCTGGTGGAAAGAACTCAACATACACAAAAAGGAAGAAGAGGAGAGAATCTGCAGAATTTTGCAGCAGCGGTTAAGAAGACTCCGCATGGAGATCCATTACATCCACAAGAGTTGAACAAATAAACAAACAAAATAATAATAAAAAAAAACTATTCGCACGTAACAGATCATTATTCTTTTAAGACGCAATGCTGACAGCTAATACTTCACTGGTTAATTAGCCTATTAATCAGCGGAAAGTTACTTTTAAAGAACAGAACTTCATTACCCAGAAATCTTACCACAGTCCCCTCCATTCCACTTTTTCTCTGTCCCTCTCTCTCCTTCTGTCCCTCTCTCCCAATGGGGTTATCAATAATAAATTAGAATTTTAACGTCTCATTAGCGAACATTAACGTTTAAAATCTGTTGAATTGGACATTCTAGTTTCTGAATGTAGCATCTTGTTTGTGGTATTCATAACATGGCTGCTTCCAGTTTATGATTTTTTTTTTTTTTTAACAGAAATCTTAAAACAAATTTATTTGGATCTGATTTGAGTTTAGTGTCCTTTTCTGCAGCAAAGCTGCATAGAAATTGGGTCCCACATTATACTGTAGGTACGTGGACCTACAGTACAATGTGGGATCCAAACCTCATGAGGTACCACCAGGATCGAACCCTGGTTTCCCCGCAAAGGCGGGCACGGAATCCGCATAAGCAAAAGGGATCTGAAAACGGATTTATATGAGAACTCCGAAGTTGAACATATCCCAAAGTTACTTAGTAGATGTTAATGAGCATAAATAATGAAGTTATTGCAAAATAAAGATTTGAAGATCTTGAACCCGGAGAATAATAAACTTTTAAAATAAATTCAAGTATCATCAAATATTATTAAGCGATGTAAGCTATTTTGGTAACATGGTACATAGTATAAAGGCAGTCGGAAAGCATTATCATCAATGCTGTATTGCAAACTCCGTAAAATTACTCTGTATATATATTCAAATGGGAATACATCATTATGTTACATATATGACTGGATAATAGTGAACAAAATTATATGTTTAATTTGTGGCAGTGTTGCAGAATTTAAGTTATTTGAGGAGATTGACTGCTATTGCTTTTACCCATAGACTGCAACATATATGAGTAAAAAAATAAAAATGGTAACAAAGAGGATTATCCTAATCAAAAAGATGTGTACACTGACTCAATAGTATCGTTAGAACGTAAAACTCGCCCTTCCAGTAAATTTTACATTCAAACCCAGCCAATAATCTTCTATAAGAATAGGTTGGTTATTCCATACTGGATGGGTTAGATCTTATGTGTCCAAATATTAATGACAATTTCACAAAAAGAAACAAATATATCAGTATGTTTCCATATAATTAATGGGTATCTATTTTCTATGTATTACGGAAGGACTACTTTAAAATACACTCTGAAGTCATCTTCTTCGCAAATCAGAATAATATAGAATAGTATTTTACCTCTTGCATTTGCTAATGGAGACAACCTCTAATAAATTAACAGATCAAGTTTCAAAATTCCAAGAGGAAGATGTTTCTATTGTTATGAAGCCTATTTCAACGTAACCATTCCTTTTCCTCTTATGTTAGTTAATTCATAAAGAAAACAAAAGATTGAAAGATGTTGAATTTGCTGATTGCGATTCTGCTTCTACCATTATGGCCCTCGCCGGTCGCTTGCAAGCGAAGAACACAATTTCATCAAGAGCATTGCATTAAACAAATTGCAACATATTGCATTCCTCCTTTAGCTAACACAGAACGACGGAAAATGGTAGAAAAGGAACGAAACAAAACCCTAACATCACAGTGATGAATTGCATATGCGTCAGTGCTTTCCTTCAAGCAGATGAAACAAACTGGTTATTTCCACGAAGAGAGACGAGGAAACTAGCATAAGGAAGCACTACTGCAGTTGCTGTACACAATTGGACTCACAATCTCTTTATTCATCCTCTCTTGTGCTACAGAGACTTCATCTTCGTATGCTATATACTAAGTTCTTTCAGAGAGTTGGACACTTGCAGAAATGGAGGGAAAAGGAAAGAAAAGAAGGAAAAGTTTTTCATGTCTTTTCTGATGTTTGTTACCTTACTACCTACTTAACTGTCTTCAAGTCAAATCTATCTTTCAGAAAAGTTTGTCTTTTTCTTACTGTTTCCTCCCCTCCCATATAGCCCCTCAGAAAGGTCCGAGTATGGCCCTATGGAAGTAGTAGTAAAGTTCAACGCTAGGGAGACGTCAACAAGAAGAAACAGAATTAAAAAAGAAAAAAATATATTTCCCTCGAGTTACTTCAATCACAGTCTATTGTGTTTGGACAGCATATTCAATGAAGACGAAAAAGCTGACAGTAAAAAGTGAAAAAAAGTACACATTTTGTTACTAGGGCTTCATACTGCATGCAAACATGTTTTTATGACCAAGTTGTATGAAATATATATACTACGCACTAGTCAAACAAATATTGTTTGATATTCCACTATATGCCATGTGATTCATACGATTATTCGAGTTACCTCAATATCTTAAGTTAAAGTGTCTGAAACGGAATATAATCCTAGAACTTTTCTAACATACGTAGAACACTTTAAGCAAAAAAGTGAACAGTGAAAAACAGTGAAAAAGTGAAAAAAAATGAATATTTAACTCTATTTTAAATGCATTCCGTTATTAAAACTACAATAACACCTTATCATTTCGTATTGACTATTTTGAAGAATTTTGGTTTTTGCATTGGATTCAGCGCCCCAAGAATAGGGTCCATCTTCTTTGTTAAATCTCTGTTTAAACTGGTAAGGGTAGAAATCAATCAATTTCGGTTTAAAAGTTGATCGCAATAGAACAGGAATTGTAGTGAGTGGTTACAAGTGATTTCGCTAATGATAAGCGATTTGCTACTATCGATTCACTGTCTGAAAAGAAAATATCATCACCACACGCAAACACTCTGCCAATACCGGAAGTAATTGAAATTTACTAGTATTTCTGATTTCAAAATTTGTTTTCATACGGTGAAGAAGTTTCGAAGGGACATCTAAAACCGATTTCTTTGACACAGATTCAGCGTCCCAACAACGAGTTTTGTTTCGAGTTTTAGTTATCTATTTAAACTGGAAGTAGTGAACATCTACGATATTTTTGGTTACAACACTGGTCGCAGAAGAATAAAACGCAAATAGATAGCGATAAGCATTTTTTTTTCATAAAGATTCAGTACAGCAAGAATATGTTTCACCTCTGAATTTACACCTTTCTTGCAACACACATTAGTTAGAACCTCCAGTTTCAATGTTAAGTTCCGCAGGGTCAAAAAAGTAAGATATGGCGAATAATGGATTATTGATAAGGATTCAGAGTCCGAGAAACAGGTTCTATCTTTGATTTCTTCTCTCCATTGCAACTTGTAGTTATAGATCGAGTATTGCATCTGGGTAGCTTGAAAGATTACCAAAGTCTCACATTGTAAAATGAAACTCACTTGCTGATGTTCAGTATTGGTAACAGACTTTCACGTTAGGTACACCCATGTCCAAAATGATTTCGCATATCTATAACTGTCTTCTTGTAAGAATATAATTTGATAATGATTTTGTAGGGTACTTTTAATACTGATACTATGTGTATAATCGGGAGATTTATTTATTTATTTATTGTCAACACAACAGGCTATAGCCCAATTACAGTGTTGTAAATTACGCAATTACATGTTCGTAACTCTTGATAACATAACTTGAGTTCACAACTCTTGATAACTCATGATAATGGCATTCCGAAATTTCTCAAGCGACATATCACATATATCAAATTCATTGTTATTTGTACACATTCTATTATACAAAGCTGTTGTCCTCCAGATTGGTGATTTCATCATTATATTAGTTCTTGACTTTCTGCAGTAATAAAGACCAGTGTTTCTACGTACTTTTAATGTGAGGACATGAAAATTCAATAAAGAAACTAAATAAGGACAATCCAAAATATTTTGCGTTACTTTTTGAATGAATAATAAATCCATCATATGTCGCCTTTGTTCTAGTGTAGGAAGATTAAAGTTAGCAAGTATGGTTTTACAGCTGTCAAATGTAGGATAAATGTGAGTTTCTTTATATGTTAGAAATTTAAAAAAAATTGTCTGTATTCTTTCTAATTGCTTGCTATGTTTTATGTGAGTCGGATTCCAAATAGTAGAGGCATACTCTAACTTTGAGCGAACATACGCATTGTACAACTTCTGTAATGTTGGACAGTTCTTAAATTCTTTTCCCGTTCTAATTATGAATCCTAATAGCTCGAATGCTTCGCTTGTTATATTTACAATATGATTGTCAAACGTTAACTTAGAATCAAACGTAACACCAAGATCTTTAACTCAGTCATGCCTATTTACTATATATTTATTAATTTCATAATTAAAGTGACGCGGTGATTTACTCCTAGTGAATGATAATACTTTGCACTTGCTTTCATTGACCCCAAGTTGATTCGAAGAGCACCAGTTACCAATATGATCTAGACCTTGCTGCAGCTTTATGTTGTCGTCACAGAATTGATTTTAGCATATATTTTTAGATCATCGGCATATAGTAATTTTTCATGGTCAGGAATACACTCAGGTAAATCATTAATAAACAAGAGAAATAATAATGGTCCTAAATTTGAACCTTGAGGGACTCCTGAGGATGCAATATATTCTTTAGATTTGTATGCATTAAAAAGAACGGATTGTTTACGATTAGATAGGTATGATGAGAAGAATTTAATCAGGGACGGAGAAAAGTGGAAAAGCTTTAATTTTTCTAGTAATATGTTATGATTAACTTTATATTTGTGGTGAATTTCATAGGAAAAGAGCTAGCTATAAATACAAGAATTAGAATGAATAGAGCAAAATGTTGCTAAATGGACAAGGAAGTTTCATTTTCGTTTTATGATTCTTATTTACTGCTCTTTTGACATGAAATTTGCCCCATACATGTCTTTGCCGATTATACACATACTAACATTATAAGAAATACCGGGCGAATTCGTTATCAAATTATATTCCTACAACAACATATTTATAGACATGCGACAATAATTTTGGACATGAGTGTACAATAAACAATTGACAAATTTCAATAAGCAATCTTTAATAATGGTAGATGCACCGCAAGTTACATGACAGGGAACATGACAACTATTTGAGGGAACTCAAGTATGAAATTAAACTGTCCCCTAATTTTAAGACTTAGTATTGATAGTATCTGTTTTACTGATCACTGATTTGGTCAGCACTCATTGTTTTACTTGAAAGTTGTTTCAGCACTGGATGTTTTGTCCATAAATTGTGAGCATAACACGCACATTGAGACTTCCCGAGGGAGAGAGAGCCATGAACATAATATCAAGAACTGTCCTTTCAGGGTTTTTTTCCGACAGTGGCTAAGGAATGGTCCTTATCCAGCATTTCATATAAGTACCTTATTTCAAATATGTAAAACAGTATGACAAGTGCACAACACAACATACACGCATTTTCTTACCATCACTTTTAATTGCTGTCTTCAATTGCAATTAATAATTAAAAGTTTAAATTGTTAATTGCAATTGAATGTTTCAATCGCATCTTAACAATTAACAATTAAAAGTTTTAGTTCCCTGGTGACCAATTAACAATTGACTTAAATTAAATTGTAATTTTATGATTGAATTCTATGGCAAGTGATATCAATTGCAAAGGAAAAATTGAAATTAATTGCAATTGAAATCAACTGTAATTAATTTTCAAACCAATTACTTTAAATTGATTGATTAATAGCAATGAATTTAACTGATTAATGGTCAACACTGCTGAGAGATAACTATACACACTCCTTGACCGCAAAGTGCTTTGGATCCTGTAATTATAGGAGGGTTGGTCCCTGCGTTTCTACAAACTCAGCAACAAACCACCAAGTATCCAAGAGGAACTTTTATTTGAACTGTAATTATTATTACTACTGTATATGAGAAGAATTTTTATAGTAAAAGGGATTTGGAAAGTCCAGAATTCCCGTGCATTAACTTTATCCTAAAAAGACAGAATTTTACAATATAATAAAGAAACAACATCCTCCGGTAGAATGACAACCAATCAATCATTTATTACTGAATCAATTATTACTGACAATATTACAATGTATACGTTTGTTCTTTCGTAAATTTAAAATGAATAAGTATATGCTGGACTTCAAAAAATATTAGGTGGGTAAACGCCGTGTAGCTCCACTGCATCTCTGACTTCAAGTATGTCATTTTAATAAGTTTAATATGAACTATCGATTTATATATATAGGGTAAACCTGAAAGATGTGCACATACTTCGCGAGGTGATTCGTGACATTAAAAGAAGACACGATGTCCTCTTGCATGTTGTCGAATTCCGCGTCGCGTCGTGCACACTGCACATCTTTCTATTCCGTTCCATTTGTCAGGATTCGAGTTTCGATTCCATGTTTCCACCTCTGTCACTCGTACGCAAAGCGGAATTTGGCAACATGCAAGAGGACTTCCTGTCTTCTTTTGATGTCACCAATCACCTCCCGGAGTTTCTGCACATCCTTCAGGTTCACTAATCTACAGAGAAATATTCACTGATCTACAGAAAAAAACTTGCCTTGAAACGTATTCAGTCTGTTCAAAATCCATTTGTTTCTCTTCCAGAAGCACCATTATCTTACATCTCAATACCTTTTAGGAAACGTTAGGCATTGTATGTCCTCATTCAAATAATTCCTTCCAAGTTCGTGCGTCTGCTTACTAAAAGTAGTAGAGAGCATTTCAAGAGAAAGATTCTGTTCAGAATTTTTTGAGCATGACTATACATTATCAAAGACCGTGGGGGCTGCACGTTAAGACAAAGTCAAGTCAATCGTGCCTCCGCAAACATGACAGAGTTTTACCATATCGGACGGATAGACAGCAGATAGTATTGATTTCTGAATTATGCTTTATGGCTTAAATTGAATACTAAAGTCTGCTGTAAGCAGCATCCTAATACTGACTCCCTGAAACGTGACATCTTGCTTGCAGGGTTGTGTGGCTGCACAAAATGAATAGTTTAAAATATATTAAGCCTATTGCATGTTTGTATCGTAACACATTTCCTCTCTTTCTCTTGGTTATGAAACCTACCAATAAGCATTCTTATCAGAAATTATATGTCAGGAACCGAGTTTAACACAATTTTGAGGGCAAAAACGGATACATCGTTATGTTTTGACTGTACGTCCCTTTGCGCCTTTATATAACACTGAGGATATGAAGGACAAGACCTAATATTAATGTTGGCTCGGAACTATGATCGGGGCTTGAACTGAATCTTTCAGTTTAATGTCCCACTATTATGCTTTTTAGATTAAGGGAGATGGATGATTAAGGCAACTGAACGGTAATGGAAGAATTGGTAGAATGAAAATTTTGCAGAAACGAGAGTATCTCGAGTAAACCAACGGCTATGATGTTGTCCACCCTAGACTTACTTGCACGGGAACCGAACCAAAGACCCCACGCACCAGAGGTAACCGCTCTACCTCTGAGCCAGCGTCCCTCCCGGTGGCTTAAATCTACTGCAAGTGCAGAGACCATCATGCAAGATAAATCCTTACAATATGCCAGTAGCGGTCCGTAGTCTGTAGAAGCACCGGTTGCAATATCAAAGGTATGTAGATACGCGCAAGTATTTCTCTTCCCCAGCGTTCTTGAGTTTTATCAAAAAAATATTCAGAAAATATGAAGAGGAAAGTCTTTTTAAGCTATATTTGTATATTTATTGATTAAAGTGTATTCTCTAATATTGATTTAATATATAAGCTATTTTCTTTATTTGAAACAACCACTATCAATGTACGTTCATAAACTACTTATATACCCAGGTACAAAATTTATATACTCGTGTTATTGAACAAGAAATAAATGAATATATAGTATGTGCTGTAAGCCATGAATAATGACGTTAACCCCAAAAGAAGAAAAAAGCAAGGAAATTGCATATATTCAAGCAAGCAGTTAAACAAAAATTATTTAATTAAATAAACTATGCATTATTTTAAAATAAAAAGTCTTTCTTCGTTCCTTTCGAGCTTCAAATTTTTCTATGATTTCATTGAAATCTGAAATGCTGCTCGCCAAGTTTTTTTCTGAATAAAAAGCATCGCTACCGCAAATATTTTCCGCTTTATTCTCTTTAGGGTACAGAAACACGTCTCTCCTCCGACAATACGCATTTTGTTAGCATTTCTTTGTATGAATATAAGGTACAAAAAGTCCATTTTCAGTAACCACGTATTTTTGTCTGCTGTTCTACTATAAAGAAACATGAAATCTAAGATGTTTTCCATCGAAAATAATAATTAAAAAAATAGTTGAACATTCCAACAAATTAGGCTAAAGAAGACAGATGATTATTGAAAGTAAATGGTTTGAGATTATTTTTTTATGTTTTTCGCCGGAAATCGAAGACGGGATCATGTGCGTGAAAGACACAGAGCTAGGAATTAGACCAGTGGTAGAACTTTTTTTCCTTCGAGACATGATTTACTAAATATTAATATTTGGAATGATTTGTTAGTTTTCAATCGATGGGAATTAACCGTGAATTCGAAATCACTGAATTTGATGCTGAAAATATCTTGAATATAGGAATTTCTCTTTCGGGAATGGTAGGTATATATTTCAAAGTAGAAGAAAAAAGAACGAGCTGCGATTGCAAGAACTAGTTATTTCTGCTATTATCAATGTTCATTTGATTTGATTTGGTTTACCATTCATTCTGTACATCATATTACATGTATGTTTGACTATTATGTCTTTTTTATTTCAGTTCTTAACTGTAACGATGTGTTAAATTGGAGAAATTTTGTGAAAACAAAATCAAGCATCCTCTTAAACACAAAAATAATATGTATAATTCTGTGCATAGTAAGATTATTATTCTTTCAGTGTCACAAATTATTTCCTATATTCTAAATTACTTGCGGCCCCTGGTTCGATCCCAGGTCGCGTCAAGTGGGCTTCGTGTTGGACGAACATCGTGTACGTGTGTTTCCTCCCACTTTCTTCATTCCAACATTTCATTCATTCTCATCATCATCTTTAGCATATGGCCATAAAAAGTATTGATAAGAAATTAATTACAAATTACTTAACTGGGTGAAGTAGGGAGAAATATTATAAATACAGTATTAAGTCCCGTTGACTACATTTATACTTCAGTTTTTCATTAGACATACTTCCTGGTGTGCCATATTGGAATCTCTTGATTTTATGGCTGGTAATATGACAATACCCTCCCTCCCAGGAAAAAGGAAAACATCTTGCTTGAAAGAGAACCGATAGGGACAGTTCTTGAGGCAGTAAACATTCTTACAAACTGCACCGATACGAGTACAAAATTAAAATACAAAATTATTTTATATCTTGATAATTCCTCTGTTTCATTCATAATGAATATTTAGAATCACAACCACCCAACTTTGGGAGGGCAAAACTCCCCCGATATTACGAAAGAAAGAAACAATACTACCACCAGACGTGTATTTGTTCTTTGCGATTTTGTTTTGTGAATAACTTCTTTCTTCCAAGCGTCTGTATGTTACCCTATCAACTGAGTCAAGCGCTGCCAAGCGGAGGATTTCGTAACTATTACAGAAGCTGACGATACACCAGTTGCGGAACGAGCTGCAACTGCAAGCAGGCATCCCATGTTAAGAGATAGGCGCTCGCCGCTATATGCTCAACGTTACTGCTTCCAGTGGCAAAGCTCGCTGCAACTGGAAATGTAAATCTCTCTCTTTCTTTCAGTTTTTTTAATTCATTTTTTTAGAAATGCATCAACACTATCTTGCGCTCAAAAGCAAAGGTTTATTTTTTACTGATACACTACTTTAATACCTTAAATATCTTTAGTATTAAAAAAATATCCGGTTACACAACCTGCAACATATAGTACCAGCCGACACTGCAATATGCGATGTATATAAATCGTTGGTTGCCAGACATGACATGTTTTCAGTAGACAAGAGGGTGTGATGGGGAACGGCTTATATTGCGCAAGTTGATCTTGCATTATATTCTGTGCGCCCGCCAAATACACTTAATACTGAGTTAAACTCAAAGTTAAAAATACAATTTTTAAGAAATCTTTGTTCTAGAACGCCTAAAAATCTTATATTTTTAAAAATATTTTAAGTAGTAGAGTATTATAAGCTGAAATACAATATAATGCTTCATTCATTCCACAAAGCTATCATTAAGACATCCCGTTTATCCCAATACAATACATGCAAAAACTTTATTAATAGAGCAATTAATAGAAGATAAAACAATATAGCAGGATAGCTCATGTGAGCTGTAGCTATTGTAATTTTTTTTATTTGCTGTACACTTTAACCATAGTAAAACATACCTGCATTGACAAATTAAAATGAACTTACTTCAATTTCTTTATGATAATACATAATTATGAAATTAGATTTTTCTAGTTTTTTTCGCCTGTCCAAAGCAAAGTTTTCGTCGCACTACTCTAAGCATTATTATTATATATTTTAGATTTGAAATAGAAACTTCAAGGTTTAAAATTCCTTTTTTTTTTTTATTTCCCAAATAATGAGATTACAACAGATTTGAAACCCTTTTTGAATTGTAAATTTCTATAACATTGGCCTTTCTCACCGAGAAAAAAAATCCTTCTGATGGTTCTAAGCCAAAATTCCACACAAAGAAGATTTTGGATTTCTCTCGCAACCACATTCTGTTTGTGGTTTGGTACAATTGCATTGTTGAGGTTTCTGCTTCCGATAATCTACTTATGGGTTTTGTCCTTTCTCGATTGTAACTGACAACTGTGCTTTGCAGAATCATTGAAATTGATTCAGATGGAGTTGTGTTTTGCAAGACTCTCATTTACTATAGGAGCTGAACGCAATTAGCAATACTGTTATTTTAGGTAACAGGGCATCCCAAGGGGGAGGATCATAAAAATACTTAGTAATAGTTTTATAAAATTAAAGCTAAATGAATTTGTTTTATTTTCTTATCCCATAAGCATGCAAGTATTATCATACATAAAACGCATAAGGTTTATTTCGTTTTCTCTACAGAAAACTGAAGATTTCTTTGATAACTACTACGGTCCATAAAAACAGAATCAGCTGCCGCCAATAGTACAAAACTGTTCCTGGCTAGCTTTATTTCTATGTAAAGGATATAGTTGAGAACTAATTAACCTACTATATGACAAATTGTATGTATATTAAATAAAAATAAAATTTTCAACCGCCACCTATCGTCACAGCAATCAGTAAGCACAATGGCTGTGGATTTCCTCCATATTAGACGTAAAGTGTTTCGAAAAGTTCAGACGAAAAGAAAAAAAAACAGTTGAGAATGCTCCAAGAGCATTGCCAGAACGAACTTACAAAGAATGGAGATATGGAACGGGAAGCATAACAGTCATTGTTCCTAGATATAAAAGTAAATCTTTTTATCAGCACCTTCTTCTCTTTCTCGCAAAAATTAGCCAAATATCATCTCTCTATGACTTACAGCTCTCGAGATATGGCTGCTTAAATATCTAGAAATTCGAACTTTTTGGCCAATATCTGGAGAACGGTGGCAAGTTCGCCAGTAGACAGTTAATCAGTAGCCACCGGTTACTATTTGGTACCAGAATGTTCATCATCCTCTTAGGTATTGATCAACACTAATATGATCTCTGTGTGACTTAGATGGCCCCTTAAATTTCCCGAAATCGGAACTATCTTTTGGCCAATATCATGGAAACGGTAAGTCATATAGAGATGATATTGGTACTAATCAATCCCTAATAGAATGCGAAACATTTTCGTACCGATATTGATTCATGGCCACTGGCCAAACTAGTGGCCACCGGTACTATTTGGTACCAAAATAGTTATCATCCTCTTACAACTTATGGTTCCAGAGCTTTGGCTTTTTAAATATCTAGAAATTGGCCATTTTTGGCCAATATCACGGGAATGGTAAGTCATAGAGAGGCGATATTGGTGTTAATCAATACTTAAGAGTGCGGTAAATATTTTGGTGCTGATAATAATGGGTGGCCACTAGCAAACTGGCCATTCGCCATACCAGTGGCCAGTTGGAAAGTGGCCACCGGTTACAATTCGGTACCAAAATATTTACCCTTCTCTTAGGTATTGATCAACATCAATATCATCTCTCTACAACTTATGCTTCCCGAGCTATGGCTTTTTAAATATCTAGAAATTGGCCAATTTTGGCCAATATCACAGGAACCGTAAGTCATAGAGAGATATAGGTGTTAACCAATACTTTAAAGTATGGTAAAGATTTTGGTGCCGATAATAATGGATGGCCACTAGCAAACTAGCCATTCACCATACCAGTGGCCAGTTGGAAAGTGGCCACCGGTTACAATTTGGTACCAAAATATTTACCATCCTCTTAGGTATTGATCAACATTAGTATTATCTCTCTACAACTTACGGTTCCCGAGCCATGACTCGTTAAATATCTAGAAATTGGCCAACACGGGAACGGTAAGTCATAGAGAGATTATATTTGTGGTAATCAATTCCTAATAGAATGCTAAATATTTTCGTACCGATATTAATTGGTGGCTATTGGCCAAACCAGTGACCACCGGTTACTATTTGGTACCAAAATGTTTACCATCCTTTTAGATATTTATCACACCAATACGATCTCTCTGTGACTTACGGTTCCCGAGATATGGGTCCTTAAATCTCTGGAAATCGGCTTTTTTTTTTTTTTTTGTTAATATCTCGGGAACAGTAAGAGGGACGCGAAAAATTTAATCACCTGCTCTGATACTTTTTGATGCTGTATCGAATGCAGTGTTCAAAATTGAAAAAATCGAAAATAACAGACAGACAGACATAGAGAATTCAGTAACGAACTTTTTAAGTTCGTTGAAAATGCTGTGACAGAGTTGAGAACGAAATCTGGAAGTATTAAAAAAAATCAATTAAAAATTACTAATATGAAGTCTTAAGCACTGTGCATAGAAGCAAATAAAGTGTAGTGCATTTAGGAATAACTCTGTAACTTCTAATCATAGATTACGATTTATATTAACAAGTAAGCTGGGGGCCAAGTTAGCCGGGGACATACATACTTTTCATACCTTGAAGTGAAAGAGTAATATATCTGTATCTTCCTTTAATTAGGATTTATGATTAGGATTGAGATATCTGGGCTTTCGGCATCAAAGGACATTTAGCCTGTCACGTTTGAGAGATGACGTCCCTTGGCGAGCACATTATCCGGGCAAAGGAAAGGAAGAAAGGAAGCTGCCTGGGACCTATATGTTAAGTACCACGCCGGCATTTGCCTGGTGTGAATGAGGAAAAACTCATTCAGGGCAGCTGGCCTGATGAAGCGTTTTATACTTTTTCGACCGAGTGCCCCCACCGGGAATCGAACCCGGGACCGCTCGCACCGAAGGCGAAAGCGTTAGCGACTACGCTATGCGGGGCCACTATCTTCCTTTGAGTTAATAGCATATATATATATATATACACTTTGTACTGTATAATTGAAACTGACACATTTTCTTGATCACTTACATCTCTGTGATTTTCAATTTCTACTAGTAAAATTAAATAACACACTGATAAACCCTGAGGACAAGCCGTTTTAGTAATCATTATCATTTGCAAAAATTCTCCAAGATTATTCAATAAATTAAGGGTGGAAAGTATTTCTCTATCATTAATGATGGTACGACTGACGTTTGTCTCAAGGACAAAATTTGTCAAATTTTACGGTATCTGAAAATTAATGGCGTAAAACTGGAAGTTGTGAAGTCTTCTGTCTATTTTATTGAAATGAAGCAGAACATGTAGAAGATCTGACGACACTGAATCTGAACAAGAGTAAGAGAGATGAATTGGACATTCATGACTGTAAATTAAGATTGATTTTGTCACGTTTTTTGAACATTGGAGCGTGTTTTCTGTTTTTTCTACAAGTCAGGCCAGAGAGTGGCCGCTCTTACTGTTGTTACAGGACGGGATTTGAAGCATTTGACTGAAACTCGCTGGAGCACACGAAACAATACAGATAGTTTGAAGAATCACTTCCAAAAATCCTAGAAGTATTGAAAGAATTTTCAATTAATGTAACAGAAATGTCACAATATAGTCCTATGCCGCCTTATTGCATACTGCAATCCAGTCGTTCGCATTTTTTAGATATTTTAGCCTCTGAAATGGTGTGCTTAGAGAAATTAATAACACAAACAAGTTGTACTTGCAAATGAAATGAGTGTTCAAATTGTGCGCTGAAAAATTCGTTTACTAGAATCCTTGCTAAAGAACAAAGGTAAACCTTACAGATGACGGATTGAAATATGCGAAGAAATGCAAGGAGCTGGACATCGAGCTCACGCCACACCAAACAAGAAAGAACAAGTGAATGCATGGTTATGGATATACCGATGATGGATTCTAATACGAAAAGGAACTGAGAAGCAAGATTTTTACGTCCGTGGATAAGATCACTCAAGGGATCTCCACAAGATTTCAGCAACTTCATGAACTGGATGGTCAATTTTTCTTTTTGCTACTATCAAAGCTTTGAGGGTTCTGAATACGAGTGCAAATTTGATAATGTACCTGATCATGTCAACGAGAAAAAGTTTGAACTGGGGAGGAAACGTTTGTAAAACTTCATTATGGAACCAAAGCAAGGAGATAATATGCAGATGGGTCCTCTTGAACACTTACAATTTATGCAACAGTTTAACCTCGGTATTTTTGTTCCAAATATTGCCATAATATATACGGATGATTTTTGATGATTGGAATTATTATTGCCATTTGTTAGCGCAGCTTCTCTAATATGTAAGTTAAAACTAATTAAGAATTAACTGAAGAGCATCTATTACCCAGATGAGGTTGGTTAACTTGGTAATTTAATCGATTGAAAGAGAATGGGAAATGCAATTGATTTTGATTATGTGATTTCAGAATTTGCTGCTCAGAAACCGCGTTGAAATTATATAAAAGTGTTGTAAACTTTACGTTTGTAAATATGGTATAAAGGTACTTTGGTATACCAATAAAGTAATTAAATGCATTTAATTAGGTGTATACGCAGACTTTTGCCTAAACTGGTAATTGATTTTGTAGTCAGCGTTAAGATTGTCAGCGGTGAAAGGGGAGAAACTCATGACCTTTGGGGGCGGCAAAATTAGTCCGACATATTAGTCAATAAGCCAAGCTACGCCGCTGTGAACATGGTTAAATAGAAACATAGGCTTTTTCGTATAAAGTTTTGGATATTTGATATATTTTAGTATTAAAAAATGTTCGCAACATATGATGACTTCAAAACTGAACATTGCTAAACTAAAGCCGTACGACTAAAACATGAAGTTTAAGAAGCTTTATATATATATATATATATATATATATATATATATATATATATATATATATATATATATATATATATATATATATATTCTTTTGCTTAAGATTAGATGAATGATTTTCTCCAGCGATTCGGTTATGGAAATTCAGTTAAATTGGACTTTAGTGTATATATATAAACAGACGGTATAACACAGTTTTCCTCCTTGTTAAGGAAACAACAACAACAAATCAATTTCCTTGCACATCTGTTTGCAAGTAAAACACACTGCATTTCACCAGAAACCAATTTTTGCTTATCCTCAGTCCACAAATTAAAAAAAAAAAAAAAAAAGAAAAAGAAAAGAAAGAAAAAACGAAGAGAAAAAAAAACTGGTTGCATGCGTATGACTTCTTCCATGATTGCAACTGAAAGAATAATAACAAAACAACATCTTAAAAAATAAACTAAAGATGCTTTCGTGTGTGTGTGTATGTGACCTATGTCGTACGTGCTCGATACCGTAAAACGTACAATACGGATCTCTTTTCGTATTTTACTAAGAAAAAAATCCTTAAGGCGTATCAGTTGGAGAAGAAAAGAAGATTTTTCTGACAAAATTGATGTGAACTGGTACACCTGTGGAAAACATGTCCCTAGCATACAGGTTTATACACATCGCATAACACACACTTCAAATCCAATCATTTCTACTTGGCGAAAGATTGAAAAACGAAAAATCTTTTCTGGGCTTCTCTGATAAAGCTTTCTTCTTCTCGTTCTCTCTCTCTCTCTCTCTCTCTCTCTCACTCTCTCTCTTTGTGCGTGTATCCTATTTAGATTTTCTACTTCTTTTCAATATTTTCTCCAGCATTCGAAAACATGAGTTAAGAAAAATCAATAATGGCATATGTACAGTATATATATGTATATAGTGGTTCTTGATTTAGTCACACTGTTTTCTAGGTCTCTTGGGTTCTTGTCGCTTGGTATCTAGTCAAGAATTACTTTTGTCCATCGATCATGGTTTCTGTTAGTAATATGTCTAGCCCAACGCCAGTACGTTTATTTATTTACTTATTTATTTATTTTTTAATGATAATACTTGTCACTCCTGTCATCTTTCTCATCCACGTAATTTTTCCCCCTACCTTCGCGGGTGATTTCTACCAATCTTTCCATAAGCTTCATTGTGTAATCTGCACACTGTGAATATTTGGTTTTCTTAGCGTCAACGAATATGATCCTCAATTAATAACATATAATAATAAGTGCCCCAATACCTTAATAAACACAAAACTTGTCAATACAAAAACAAATAATCGTTCTTGTATATTATACTATCTCCAAACCAATATACTGAAGATTATTATTACTAATGCTGTCAAGTTTTATTGGAATATTCGTTATTCTCCTTTATTAGAATGTTTTAAATATTGGAATAATTTTGTTCGAAAAATTAGCATTCGAAGAACCTATTATTCGAGTTGGAATTTTAACAGCGGTAGTTCTTAGCCAGCTCTTCAACATCCTCATATTTTATACTATTATTCTTCGCATCTTGTTTCTGGTCTCTCCAGAGATTTCTTCTCTCAGATACTCAAATAATTGTTCGGTTAAATTGCCTCCAGTTATTCAATTAACTGTTACTATTTGAATAAATATTTGTTATTCTTAAAAGAATTAGTTTATTCGGGGAAGTTTGCTTGACCAATTATTCGAATATACGAGGGCGTTTTTTTTTTCAACCTGCGTTAAACCACCAGAGGAGATCCACGTAGAATGGCGAAACGTGTATTAGCCGAATCTGTTCATTGGGGATCAAACATCCACCGTACGAAAAGGTGGACTCTAGTGATCATTCATTGTGGAGTAACGAGCGTGAAACCATATCGTACGCCAAGTGTGAACTATATGAGGCAATTCAATTTCTCCAGGTTAAAGGGCATAATAAAGCCGCAGTTCATTGTTGAATGGTTAAGAATTAATCATTAAAGATGATTTCTTTGTGTACAAATGCCACTGAGAGTTTAACGGAAGACTTATCGACGTACACGACGAGATTAGGCAAGAGTGAAAATCTGTGGCGGAAGATTTTGATGAACGCCTGAATCATGTGGTTCATGAAACGGAAAAAATGTGATTTCTGAACTGTCTGATCTTGGAATTTCAGGGAACTCAGAGGAAGCCTGGAGAAATCAAATTATATCATGTAGTTCACACTTAGCGGACGCTTCGTTTGCACTCGATACTCCATAATGATTGAACGGCAGTCTTTCTTTTGGTATGGAAGATGTGCGATCTCCAGAAAACTGATATGGCTTATCCGCATTTCGCCATCTCTCGTGGTTTACCTTTGGTGGCTTATGGATGTTGAAAAACAAACTGTCCTCGTACAAAACATGATCAACTTTTATTCTAGCATATGCTTCTTCTGTAGTATCTAATTATACCATATGAATATAAAGGGTTAAAAGCATATTTACAATCCTTTCATAAGTGCTATTGGCTTCGACAGGCACTCTCTCTAAATTAGTATTTAAGGGTTTGGTGAAGGAAATTCAGGTTTGAGTTCAAGTGACGGTAAAATGTTTTTTTTTCTCTTTTTTTTTTTTTAGCTTATTGCCCCGTCATTACCATAAGCTACAAACACCCACGATAAATAATAATAATAATAATAATAATAATAATAATAATAATAATAATAATAATAATAATAATAATAATAATAATAATAATAGAGCATGAGAGCATGATTAAGTATGCTAGAAACGCGGGAATGAGCTGAGAAATCTCACGGACACCATTTATTTATAATTAAATTCACATTTCAGATTCCACGCACCACTTTGCGCACCGGAGTTGAGTATGCTCTTTACTAAACTAATACAAGTCAAAGGTTTAGGGAAAATGTAATAATAAGGAACAAATGGTGTTGGAGAATTGCTTAAATATTATTTCTTCTTTTAAGAAATGGTGCTGAAGAAGAGATGTGGAACTTCAAATAAATATCTTTAAAAAGTCTTCACAATACAATTTAGATTCACTTCTTCAGAAGCTTTAGGTCATTGTAGCTCAATAGTAGGGAGTAATATCAAGTCTGAAATGAAATTTTGAGTTTTACGTCCCACGCTTATGCCGGCTAGGCTAAAGGAGACTGTGATGATGAGCAATGAATGAAATGGCGGAATGAAGAAAGTGGGAGGAAACGGGAGAACCCCGAGGAAACCCAAGCACACGGATGTTTGCCTACTACAAAGTTTACTTGGCTGGAGCAGGGTTTAAACTCGGTATCCCATGCACCAGAGGTGAACGCTCTACCACTGAGCCACCGCGTACGTAAAGAAAATATTAAATATGAAAGACATAGTTGCCCATGTTACGGAGTTAAAAACCTTAAATGAGGTGTATATTTAATATATAAGCTTTCTGAAGATTTGTTATTCTGAGTCACTCAAAGGTTCTTTGCAGTTGTGTCTTCTTGGTATTTCGCTTCATCTTCTAACGTTCTACCGTCACATACCATGAACATTCCAAGTCTGTGTTTTGAAGGTAAACAGCTACATTTTATGCAAGACTTTATTTACCAATTCCACGTAACCATCTTCATACAAAAGTTCTCCTAACTATTTAAAAGCAATAAACTTCTTGCACACAGAATCTATCCGTTATAAACAACATCTTTAAACAGGGCCGCAATTTGTGGGGGGCTGGGGGCAACTGCCCCCTTCCCAGGAAAGCTCCCCGTCATTCGAGGGAGAACCACTTTAAGACAAAATTGTCTTACTCCATATACGATACGAACATGAAATTATAAATGAAACATCAAACAAGTTTACGACATTACATAAACAAACAGCACACAAAAGGTAAATAAAAAAAATGAGTCGTGGGCCCATTTCAATAAAAAAAATGTCTACAGGGTCAATTAGGGACCCTAGAAATAATATTCGTATGGCTTTGTCATTTGTCAATATTGTCCCCTTAATTAATTTGTCATGCATGGAACGGCCCAGAGGCGTAACTAATGGACCCGCAGACCTTGCCGTGCGGGAGGGTCCACAGGCTCCGGGGAAACCCATAAAGAGTAAGAGAAAGATGGAAACAGGGGGCCCAAGAATTAGAAAAAACAACTTTTTCTAGGGGGGTCCAAATACGCGTGTTAATGCTTGCCCCCCCAAAAAAAACTAAATTACGGCTCTGTCTTTAAATCTTTACTTTGCACCTAAAAGAACGTATCAAAAATACATCGATGCGGATACTTTGGATACCTAACTAAATTCTGACACAAGTTATATATCAACGAATTTTGAGGCAGCTGTTACAAGGTATGCGCAATTTCGCCACATTAACCTTTCAACGACTGTTGCAAATTCCTGGTAGGTATGGCGAGTAAATCCGTACTGGAAATGAATAGTATACGGCTTAAGTTATCTGTGGGGCAAAAATAACATCCGTACGCTAATAGTATGGCACTTCCAAATACAAAAGAAAAAAGTGTGCAACAGGCGAATTTACATACACCTTGTCCACAATATTGCCACCCCTACTGTAAACAAAGGTGACAACTCAAACCGTTCTACAAAACAAATACTGGAGCACATATTTTCACTCCATGAATATTATGATAAAGACAATACATAATCATTAGTAAATATTTATTTATTTTACTTCTGGGACGTGGCTTCATCTAAATATTGAGTTTTCTTTTCGCCACTTTAGGGTGCCGTAATAAAAGTCCACGAAGTCATGTTCGACTTAATGCACCTTGTATATTATTGTGGCACTTTGTTTTCTGTACGAAACTTGTAGACACATTTTTTCAACAGTCGACGTGTGAGAGGAAATCATACGTCTGCTAGCCGCACAATCCTCTGGACTAGGACCTCTTCCTCTCCTGCATTTAACACAGGTTTCCTACCATTGAATGTACGTTGTGTTGTGCTTCTACATAGGCAATTAATGTTCGATGTAGTATGTTGAATTGTTTACTTGCAGTGTTGACAGATAGGTATTGAAGGGTAACGCTGATCACAACGTTCTTTAAATCCATCGATGACCATTTGTAGTACTTCCCTTTATTCCGTCTGTCTGCCATTACCTGCAACTAAATCGAAGGAAAGGAAATATCAAAATCGAAGGAAAAGAGATATTACAGCCGTTACTCCATTACGTCATGCACATTAGCATAGATTCCAATTTCGTCACCCTTTGTTCTGCATGGCGAAACTGCAAGCACTTCCAAAGACCACACAAATGGGGTGACAATATGACTCCCAATGTACAACACACAGCGTTTCACATATCGTTGTAGTCATAAAGCATTCCTCTTCACAATGCAATACTTAGCACAAAACTTCGAACCTTCCTTCTGGAACAATGGACCGCACTTCGTTGTTCTCGATCATATAACAGCACTATGTTTATCATATACACTGACTGCCTGTCCTTCGTGCCTAGGCCCTACTCATCGAAATGGGACCAAACACATTCACCACTCGCTATCTACCTATACACTAGCTCCATCTATCGACTGATGCCAACGTTTTCGGAAATATAGGTATCTGGCAGAATTGCAAACATGGCGAAATTGCGCACACCTACCTTATATCTAACCCACTCCAACTTCTTCCTCCAATAGTCCAGACCTTTTCACAGCTGGGAGATATGTGGTCAGCACATTGTTTCCTTCTACGTTATTGGCACCTTTCTAAACAGGAGTTTTCTTCCTGTTAGTTCAATTTTCTTAACTGATTATGATGCTGGGTGAAGGTAGAAAGAAAGGAAGAATAAATAAATAAAACGAAAATCATGTTATCTTACTGACAATCGGGTCTTGGACCATACATACGTAAAGCACGGTATTCAACCATTAACACAGATATCTATTTGTTTTATTATACACAAATGGCTATTACTTAGTGTATCAACTCTTAAAGTGTAGTTTCTATTAAAGCGGAAATCTCACAGTATCTCCACCTCGTACTAAATTGATTTTCTTACACTTAGATCAGTATTCCATATGAGATGACGTCATTGAAATGCAGCTATTGCACTATTTTAACGATCAAGATTACATTTATGTGTACACTTTATGTGTGCCCCTACAATGCAAAAATTACCATATAGAGAGAATGAAAAACAATAGACATCATTATAGAAACTTGTACAAGCCATAAAACCTTTAGGGTAAAACTTTATTAACGCTAGCAGGGAACGGCTCCTTCACAGCCAATTATTCTCTCTTACTCTCACACACACTCAGAAACTTACTTTCTCTCTTTCTCTCTCTCTCTCTCTCTCTCTGCAGTGTCTCTTCCTATCCTAAGCTAATGACTCTCTAACTCCTCGAAAGGTCTAGACCAGTGGTTCTCAACCTTTTCGAGCTTAGTACCCTTTGGGTGAATGTGATTGTAATTAGCGGCTCTCGTGATCTTAACCCAATCTACTGATGCACAAGGGTGAATGTAAGAGTTGAAAGCAATCTAAGAACCATGAAAGGGGCTTCGATTCTTAAAAGCATCCTTGAAGAGTGAATATATGAACATTTTCTTCTACTATGAAGAATGAATAAACAAGGAGTTTCAAAACAACATCGACAACGATTGGGAGGTGATTCCTGACGCCAAGATAAGACAAAAACTATGGACCAACCTGGATGCAGAATCCGTCATTTCGGAGTTATAGGCTGCCCAAAACATGAAGAAATGGATTTTAAAGGTCCACAGCTCCAATACTATGGGACTTAGAGGAACTAGTATGTACGCTATCCAAAAATACATGTTTCAGAATCCTGCAGTTCTAACGCAATAATTTTTATAAAGGGAGTTTGGCTACAAACATATAATTTGAAATATTCCCTACTCACCAACTATCTCTATAAAATTGTCTTGGAAGTACCGCAGGATTCTGAAACATGGATATTTGGATAGGGTACAAACTAGTTCCTAAGTAAAGTCTTCACCCGACTACGGTACGTCTCATAGTATTGGAACAACGGACCTTTAAAGTTCACTTTTTTTCGTGTTTTCGGTAGCCTATAACTCCGAAATGACGCATTTCTGCACCCAGATTGGTCTACATTTTTGTGTTTTATCTTGGTGTCAGGAATCACCTCCCAAACCTTGTCGGTGTTGTTTTGAGATGCTATGTATATATAGATAAGGGAAATTTTGTTTCTATAATTTCTTTTATATTTACTGTCTATTTCCTTACATTTCCTTTACGTAACTTCCACCAAACGCCTCCTAAATACTCTATCCTCCCTTTTGTTTCAGCCTTTGGGAACAAGGAACGTTGAGGTTCACTGGCCTAGACTTTCAAACTAGAGAAATAATTATCCTCTAAACTTAGAAGTGCTCATTTAGAATTTGCTTTTGGCATGATTTGATTCTTCTTGGCACATGTTCATTTTACAAGAGGATGTGTTTCACTGCTGTTACGAGTGTTTATGTAACTGTTCGAAATATGTGCATCACTGTTAATAGAAATCAAACAATAATATATATACAATCTGCTCCTTAATAGTGATTCTTTTCATAAATAAATAAATAAGCAAATATTTCACTAGAATAAAAATTACCAAATGCATCAAATAAAATACGAACGACAAACTTTGAAAATAGTCTTTTCCAAGTTTTCTTTTTCGCTGTACGCTACAGCTTAAAAATGTGTTCGATTAAAAGTGCTAAATGTTTATATTTAACCTTTAAACAGTATGATTCGAGTCGAATCTGACCCAAGAACATACCATTGCTTACTTTACTATGAGCATCGCATGGGAGCTGTATTTGGAACTCAACGCTTGTGGGAATATCACCATTCATCTCAGCGAATGCGAAAATTATGGATTTGACACTAACATTAATCATTTGAGATTATTTTTACATGTCTCGGTAACCCCTCCGCATGTGAACCCCGGCCTGCATACAATGGTAGCTGAATTTGAAAGTCACCGCTAATGGAAGTGTCACCATTAATCTCAGAGACAGCGAAAACTATGGATTTGACACTAATATTGGTCATTTTGGATTATTTTTACATGTCTCGATATTCCCGGGTGACCCCCGACCCGCAGCCGAATGGGTTGAATGAGTATAGGGGCCCATACATGCAAATACATGCATGAAGAAACCTTCCAACATGCATGAAAAATGATAAGTCTCATTCATGCATGTTAAAAGTTTTCAAAATCTGTAAACATGCCTGTTGGTTTTGCCGTTCTTCATGCATGTTTACCGTGTATGTGTTCGTTCATGCAAATTAGTTGTTTTATATTTAGATCCGCCAATCACGATGGCGGAAGAAATCACGTGACTCTTTTCTAATATTCATTCTTCTACTAAGTTGGACAGCAAGTTGGTATGCGTGTGGGTAAAACATTCTTCCAATATTCACGATGAAACAAATCTTTCATGCAAATTGGTAAGGCAAGTGTGTGCACCTATGACCCGCATATCATCATTCTTTCAGCGGCTGCGAAAACTATGGATTTGACACTAATATCGGTCATTTTGGATTATAGTTACATGTCTCGGTAACCTCCCTGCACCACATGTTAACCCCGGCAAGCATACAATGGTAGCTGAATTTGAAAGTCATCGCTAATGGAAATGTCACCATTGATCTCAACGACCGCGAGAACTATGGATTTGACACTAATATCGGTCATTTTGGATTATTTTTACATGTCTCGGTACCTTCCTGCACCACATGTTAACCCCAGCCAGCATACAATGGTAGCTGAATTTGAAAGTCAATGGAAGTGTCACCATTGATCTAGGGACCGCGAAAACTATGAATTCTAAACTAATATCGGTCATTTTCTACTACTTTTACATATCCCGGTAAACGTTCCCCCCATCAGACCCTCTGGTTCGAAATTAAAAAATGAAACGCTTCGTCTTGGTCTGGGGCCTGGACCAAGGCACCCGTGACCCAAATTTGGTAACTCTCGGTTCACTCGTCTGATCTCCAGGCCGCACACAGACAAACTCTATTTTATTTATATTAAATTTATATATATAAATTCCTAAGTATACTGTGTCTCTTTTCTCCTAAGGAAGCAGATTTTCTTATATGTACTACAAATTACTAAAATACACACGTTTTCCTTAAAAACACGATTGTTTTCGACTTTTTTCATCTGTAAAGGCATTGGATCGGATCCGACACAACCATACAGTCTATGGCCTTACAGTCGCCATATCAAAGAGACGTAAACTTTTTTTTTTATCTTTTAGTTTAACCACTAAGTAACTTGCGGTTGCGGTTCTACAAATATTAATACTCAAATCTAAATACGGTAATCACCTCTTAATGGTTGTATGCTTTATGTGGGCTCGCAGTAAAACTTGAGAATGTGGCAACTCCCCATGAGAATGTGGAAACAAATGGGAGTACCCCGAGAAAATTCGCGGACATGAGGTAGTCCACTACAAACTTACTTGGCCGGGGATCAAATCATTGACCCCATGCACCAGAGGAAGTACTGTGCCGCTGTGACACCGTACCCCGAGGTTAACATTGAAAGTATAGCAACTTGTCTTAGACTGTCTGCAGCTATCCTCTTACCAATTTACTGACCTCTACGTCGATAACACGTCTTATCTTTAGAGGCAAAGAAGTCAGCCATTGCAGTTTCTTTCTCCTGCTGGTTGGTGAATTGTCGTAATTTCAGGAAGTGCGCCAAGGGCCAAAACAAGTAGTAACCTGAAGGGGCAAAGCCTGAACTATATGCCGGGAGAGACATCAGTTCAATGCCATCAAGTTCCTAATATTTTTGTTGCGTTTTTCGAGCCGAGTTTGGCTTCCGTTAACTTGTTGCAAGGAACCCGCTTTCAGTTCCCCAATATATGATATTTTTTGGCGTAATATAGCATACATCCACTCCAAGTATTCGGAGTAAAGGTCACCGTTGATGATGGAACAGTTAGTAATAAACTCGATGTGAATTATCCTCTCGTAATTTCACCACACACAGAAGGAAGTTGGCTCTTGTTCAACCACTGTTCTTGCACTATCGTTTCGTTGCACGTGACAATCCGTTTTAGGGAACGTATACCACACGATTTCGCAGCAGCAGTCCGTACATTACTCTCCTCTGAGGCCTGAGCTGGGGTCGAACTCATGTGCCACAATGCGGCAGCTTTTGATGGTTTTACTGAGTTCGTAAAAGTAACATACTACAGTCAACTGGGACATAGCAAGTTGGTTTTGACAATTGTCTTGAACTGATGACAGATTTTTCTCAAGGGCGCATGTCATATGACGTAATGCGTTGTCGTATAAACCTTGTGCTTATTATTTAAAAACTTATATGTGTTGGTAATATTAAGAAAGTGTAATAATTTATATAAATTGAGCCGCCAATCGAGAGAGTTCTCGGCTTCAAATCCATCGTGGTCTACCACTCTAATTAAGTTTTCTTTTCCAACCCTTTTCTCAGTTCTACCAGGAAGTGAGATGGTGGTAACTTTAAGTGTTCGATTTCAACTTCATTTGTCAGGACTGTTCTTGTTCTTGACTATTGTTGATTTTGGTGTAAATTAACATTTATATTGATCTAGAATTTTGTTTACTAATTTTCAGGACTTGTAAGAAACGCTTGTGAACTTGTTAGCTTTAAGAAATAAACTTTAGAACGATGGTAAAACTATGTTTATTTTTGGTACACCCTGTACATTAAGTGTTTGAAAGCTACCTACCATATGTGATATCGCCCAAATAATAAAGCTTTTATATATATATATATATATATATATATATATATATATATATATATATATATATATATATAGGCCTATATAGCTACTTCAATAAAACCGCAACCTTTTTCCAACACTACGAACGAACACCCAACACATGGAACACATATTTTGGTATTTTCATATTTACGAAGTTTCCACTTGTACATGTTCAAATTAACGCAAAACCCTGTAACATACATGGTGTATTAACGTTTTGTTCTACGAGTTATGAAAAACAGGTTTATCGAAAATTAATGCTGTGAGCTGAACAAAATATTAAAGTTTTCCTCCGAACACACCGAATTATCAATATGCCATACTTTTTTTTTTTTTGGTATGTTGTTATATTTAACAGGAATAAGAGAGGAATTTTGAGAGGGGAAACGGTACTGATTAAAAGATTAGAGAACCAATTTTTATGGCATATGGTAAATTGGATATAGCTTATCCATGCATGCACACAAAAACCATGATGTTTACTTACTCAACGTACAAGATGGAAAGATAGAAAAAAAATAGTAACAACAGTTGATAATAATTCAAAATAAAGTCTCCATACAAACAAAAGTTTAATATTTAATAACAATACCCGATTTGTCTATAAGATTTGGAAATTAAACAATATCCATAACACCCAATTAATAGCAGACTGAGGAGGGCACCCATAAGATATGTCTCTGCGTGAGGGGAGGAAGATATTAGAGCCACATATCGATTAAAAATTTACCATGATGGACAGATCGATATTTACTGTGATGGAGAAACAAATCCACTGAAAAAAAGGTCTAAAAGTTGATATTACTTTCATGCGTACGTAGATGTGGAGAATTTAAGATCATGTCGTGAACTATGGAAAGGCAATCTTGCTCTATATTAAATGAGACAAACGGTAAATAAATGTAACAGTTTGTGAAATATAGAGAAAATAAACAGAATAAACCTAAAGAAAACCCCAAGAACCTAAGAGAAGTCAATATGGTCTCCACTTAAAATTGCTTGTCTTGGTTGGAAAAAAAAAGGGAACGCTTCGCCACTGACAAGGAACCCTAGGTATCTATCAGAGCCCGATTTTCATGAAACTTTGTATATAGATAGAGTACCTTGAGAAACTCGCACAGCCAGATTTGTAGCTGCAGAGTCCAAGACGTTGGGGCACTAGGGCTCGAGAAAGATCAAAAGTGGAACCTCAGTACATTAAGGACGTGGTGAGAAAATGCACGTTTTTCTTTAAAACTAATCATTGTAACGACACGAAATGAGCATACATGTATATGAGATGGTCGATATGATCTGTTGAAAGTTATAAAAAGAATATCCGCCATCTTGAAAGAGGCCATGTTGAAACTGGTGCGATTAGTGCAAATGAGAATAGGGCCACCTGATGCATTAATTTGAACGTAAATAGCCACATATACCTGTTGGTGAAATCTGTTGTGAGATTACATTATTCCTGTGCTTCTGGTAGAGTGGTTTAGGTACAAGATGAGCAAAGTGTATCTTATGACACTCGAGCAGATGCAGATTATGGAGCGCTGTGAGTGGGATCAGTGGAACTAGAAAACCGAGCGGAATATAATTTTACAACTACATCATTTGTGTCAGAGTCAACATGTAATTGGTGGGATGTGCTGGTATGACGGGTTAAATCTTCATAATAATATCATGGTTGACATTAACTTGTAACTTTTTATTAGACTTAAATTAATTCGAACAGAAATCAGAACGTCATATCAGTCCACCTATAGCGCTCCATACCCTCCATCTGCTCGAGTGTCATAGGATACACTTTGCTTATCTTGTACCTAAACCAATCTACCAGAAGCACAGGAATAATATAATCCCACAACAGACTTCGCCAACAGGTTTTTGTGGATATTTACGTTCAAATTAATGCGTCGGGTGACCCTCTTCTCATTTGCACCAATCGCACCAGTTTCAACATGGCCTCTTTCAAGATGGCGGATATTCTTTTTATAACTTTCAACAGATCATATCGACCATCTCATATACATATATGCTCATTTCGTGTCGTTACAATGATTAGTTTTAAAGAAAAACGTGCATTTTCTCACCATGTCCTTAATGTACTGAGATTCCACTTTTGATCTTTCTCGGGCCCTAGTGCCCCAACGTCTTGGACTCTGCAGCTACAAATTTGGCTGTGCGAGTTTCTCAAGGTACTCTATCTATATACAAAGTTTCATGAAAATCGGGCTCTGATAGATACCTAGGGTTCCTTGTGAGACCAGCGCTGTACCGTCCTGTTGATTTTGATTCTTCGTTTGATTTTCCTCAGAAACAAGTAGTAGTGTCATGTGTACAGCACGTGAAGGAGTTTGGTTTGTATAGCGTGATATTTTTCGACTTTCTCTTAATTGATTGGAGGAAACAATTTCCCATTTTGTATCACCGTTTTGACTCTATAGCGATCAATGTTAAAAGTGGAAATGGTTAATTTCTGCCACTTTCGTTGAATGGATCACTTCCATCAACAACCTTGATTCCTAACCTTTTATCCTGTATATCCTGGCCAAAATTGATTGCGATCCATCCTGTAGTTCTTGAGATTTGTGTCTTCCAGACGGACGGACACATAAATAAATAAATATGATAAATAAACGGAGTTTTAGTAAACCAAACTTCTTAAAAGACAATCAGAAGGAGTGCATGTATCGTATGGGATCTACAGGATTTATTCTATCCTGAATAAATTTAGTATAAAGGTAAACCTTGATTGGGGTCAGCAAATGATATATTTTGTTGAGCAGACCTTTGGTTCTTGTATTATTGACTATCAAGTCTGGGATTTGAACAGTAAAATTTTCGCTAAACATAATGGACCTTATGCAGAGTCGTTTTGACGTTTGATTAACGCAATACTACGGGGTTGACTAACGGATGGTTATCAAAATTGTATTCAGAGTCTCTGATTAGGACGTAGTATTTGACGAAGTTAATCACATGTGACTAATTAATCTCGAGCAGAGGCTAATCTTTTACCCACGGTTTAGCGTTTGACATAACATTTCGTATTTCGTATTTCATGTATTTTCATTTTTAAAGCTACGCATGCGCTCATCTACTTTTCCGTAGTTGCCACATTTATTTTTCTCCCCCGATGCATTGGGGTTGTGTAAGTTAATCATACCCAAATCAACGTTTTAGTTGTACTCAAAGTAGACTCTGAACACCAAAAAGTGCACCTTTCTGAGTAAATAGCTAGTATGCCATTAACTAGTCTGTGACTAACCCTCGTTTAACGCATTCCCTCTGAATACCGCCCTATGATTTTTACGCAGTCAAGTTTCTTGTTATAATTAAGTACACTGAACGTATTCACGCACTACGTCTATTCACAACAAACGCATAAATGTTTGTTAGGAGGAGTCCATTTGGGGTGTCCAATATTACAAAGCACTACGTCTATATTGTATTGAACCGATGGTATTCTATCCGAAAAAAAAGTCAATAAGTAGTTGTTACGTACTGTCACTTATATTCTCAGAAAAAAAATGATAGAACTCGACAGCTTTTATAAGAAAATAAAGCGTAAATATAAAATATAAGAACAAATCTTTATTTTAAATAAATCAATTGTCTAGTAAACAAGTATGCTGTAACTAAGAAAGTATACACACTTTTGTCGACTTACATAATTTAGGGGAGTTTCCGGACCCGGCGGATACCCTGCAAAGGTGCGTCCCTGACTGAAGGTAAGATTGATATTCAATATGAAAAAAACAGGACAATCAGTAGCAGTACTAAACGTCACTATCAAAACGTGAACTAGGGAGAAAATTTATACATTCATTTCAATCAGTGGTGTATTTAGGGGGTGGCTTTCCTGGCTTGAGCCCCTTCCCCCCCGAAATCTTACTATATATCAAATATATGAAATATCTTGCAGAATTTTTCCATTTTCAGGCAAAGTACCTCCCCCGAAAGTTAGCAAAGCCCCTCCCGAAACGAAGTCGTAAATACGCCACTGATTTCAATTAAGCAAGGTTTCTTTCTCTTAGTTTTACTCTTCCATGTAAATTACTACTTAATTTATTTGTTTTCATTTCCATACAAACGTGTGTATTATTATTGATTTTGATTTCAATTTATTCTGTCATTTGAATTAAGAGTCTTCATTCATTAAGCTTCGCGTGAATGAGTAACTTGAAAACATAAACAACAAAGAACAATTTTCGGAAATAGGCCATTTAATACTTCTAAACTGTTACTAAGTGAATTAGTGCTGAATTGGGAAGTACACTGCATCAGTCATCTTTAACCTCCAAATTTTCTAAATCACCTATTTTAGAAGCGCTATGTTGGGACACACGGGGACTCAGTGACGAAGCGCTCACCTCTGGAAGGGTCCTTGTACGATCCAAGATCACATGTAGTGTTGCCCACGAAACGAAAATTCTCACTCCATCTAGCAAATTTTGTACGTCTCGTCTCGTCTCGATTTTCGAAATAATTTCTCTTCTCGACTCGATTCACGAAAAAAAAAAATTAGTTTTATAAATCTATGTATAAAATTTATATCATGTTTTTTTCTTAACTTCATTTAGAAATGATTACAACGAGAGGTTTACAAAGAGTATGATATAACATTTAAACCATATTTCTAATTGAAGTATACTAGGTAATACCTTACATATTTTTAAACATTGGTCAATGCTCTTCGTTGTCTTCGTACCATTACTTTATTGATTTATAACTTTTATATTATGAGTCATGTAATACCAAACCGGTGCTTGAGATCTAAAACTTGGGTGAAACAGTGTTGCTCCCGAGACTCTTGAAATTTTTCGTCTCGCTACAATTATGGGGGCCATTCCGTACTAGTCATCCCAAAATTCTGGGTACAGCAACTCTACGCAACTCAAAGAATGAAAAAAAAAAAAGTTATAATAACTGTTATGCCGATTATCACAAACTAGACTGCAAAAGTTGGCGTTGCGTTGACGCATACCGTTACTGAATGTGCCCGCATATCATCTTCATATCATCTGAAGTCAAGAAAATATGGAACCTTTATCTTCTTAAATAGCATTTGGAGATTATCTTAAGTTCTATTTTTAATTATTTGCCAAACCTCCAGACAGAGTCTGTGGAGCGAATTTACCTGGAACAACAGTATCCACATCAAATAATGGCAAAATTTAAAAAGTCGGTCAGGGCCTATACTTAAAGACACCAGATGTAACTGGGAAAACTTCAGTCGAGATTATCGTCGTAAAGTTTGAACCGGGAAACTACCGATTGAAAAACAAATTTAACCACTACGCTACACACCCAGTAAAATACGTAATAAAAATATTTTAAAATATTGTAACAAAAGGAAGCATTATTTTTTTAATAGAAAGAAAAAGAAAATAAAAATGTACTTTGCTGTCGAAAATCGATACAAAATATTCCGATTCAAGCATAATAATACACTTCAAGCAATTTTAAGTGAAAAAAAAAAAAGAAGTTAAGACATCCCCGACGAAAATCGATTAGTGTATAAACCAAGAAGACATTAATATACATTAAGATACGAACATAAACTCTGAAAGATCATGAAATAATAATAATAATACCATAAACACGCTTTTATTATATAGGCCCATTAACATCATCTGTGAGAAAATTTTCCATGTACCAACACAGTCCCAACAGGCATTGGTATCTTGTTTCTCGTACTTAAAAAATACGTGTACGCTTTAAAGTAAATATTTGACGACTTTTGCTTCTTTTAAGAAAGAAGAGAGTTTGAGAAAGATAAAAGAAAGCAAGAAATGAGAACTCGTAAAATTCTAATTTTCTTCTTTTACCCTTTATTCGGTTTTCTATAGAAGACAGAAAATGTAGAAAAGCAATATTAAGGAAGCAGTAAATACTTAAAAAAAAAAAAAAAAAAAAACCTGAAGCGCTACACACGGAAACACATTACCTCAAAAGTAGGCAAAATCGGAAGCGAAACAGCCTCGCCCCTTTTAACCTTTTAGGTAGAAGAAGGAAGAAAAACGAAAATGCTGCTAACAGAAAAAGTAATAAATTTTCTTCTGTGTTTAGTTATCGGTATCTCTCTCTCTCTCTCTCTCTCTTTCTTTCTTTATATTGCGTGCTTCTTTACAAACATGCTACTTATTGAGGAAACAAGTCTCACCGTGCTGAAAATACGCTAATGATATTCTCATCTACGTATTTCTTTCAGCATGTTGCTTCTTGTTCTTTTCATTTGCCTTCGTATCTATCTATCCATTGCGCTTTGTTACCTTTATGTGTATGCGTGTTCTTGCTTCTTGTTAAACGTCGCGAAAACAACTTAACTTTTATCATTTTCACTACCTCTGCAGTCAGTCTTTCTTTATAGTGTGAAATGGGTGTTGCTATTTTTTTTTTTCTCTCATATGGAAATATTTATTTTTTCCTCTTTAGTATAATAAGTGATAGGTTGTTTTTAATAATTTAGTTCTTGCTTGACGTTAACTAACTGTTGGAAACAATGACTGAAGATAAAAAGGTGATTCATGTTTAAAAAAAGGAGTGGCAGCAATTTGTGGGCGTCGACAGTTGTCAGGAATGAATTATTGCTTAATACAAAGTGACGGACTGGTACAAAATATAAGGTTTTCTGGATTAAATAAAGTTAATATTAAATGCAAAGGAATCACTATGAACAACTACGATACGTACCTTAAGCCTATAGTTTTAGAGTTAAGGTTCATTCTCGTAGAAGCAGAAACACTCTCTTCTTGCTATTGCAATTGTCATTTTTATTACTAACCTCAGAAATGTCCAGGTTTCCTGTTATCTTCTTACATTACAGAAGCTTATTGAGCTGTGATGGCACGAGTAACCCGGTCATTTGGGTTACTTGAGTCGCGAATTTTGTCCGCCACCCGGAGCTTACTTCTTAAATCCGGTGGCAGAATCAGCTGAAATGTAAGTAGTGGCGGATCTGGAAGGTAAAAACTGCGCGGCAGCCAGAATCCAGACTATGATAAATATACCGTGAGTTTACGATAAACTATCAAAAATTTATACATAATAGCTTAAATTATTTTTGTCATCAAAAAACTGGAGGAGCCTAGGCCCCCCGGTCCCGGCTAGATCCGCCGCTGAATGTAAAATTTATAGAATTAGTGCAGAATTTGATAGTGGATGAATGACGTCTTCTACTTGACCTCGAATACTTTTGTTTGATTCCCAGTGTGACATTTCTCAATCAAGGTACTATTTCTTGGAATATTTTAAACATAATTTCTTGTTTATTCGTCTTCCCATACTGAAATATAGTACGTCGATTTCGTACACAGGCTATACAAAAAAAATAACCAAACAGCGCTTGGGCTCAACGGCATCTTTTATATTATACACGTCAATTTTTAGAGGTTCACTTACTTGAACAGTGAAAAAAATATAGTTTTTTTTATTTTGTGTGATTCTCACGCGCTTATTATACTCTGATGGACCTTGTAGTTATCTTTCAGTGCAAAGGTAGAGAGAAAGGAAGAAAGAAGAAATCGTATTAGTTAGAATTACCTTAGTAGCTTCAATACATACAGTACTTTCCAAACGGCTGTTTTGTTGCCTCTAATAAGTCACCGGCTCTGGTGATCATGAGTCTGACTGCTCTCGGTTCATGGATCACGAGCTTCGTAACCCATTTCATTACTGATTCAACAGTTATCCTAATACATTTCGAACATCTCTCTCGTCCTTAGACATATTGTTATATTATTGACCCTCTTTCTAGGTTATGGAAGCTAGCGCAGGTATCTTTGGTGAACGAGGTCCCAGGTTCGATAACCGATGGTAAATCATAGAACGCAGTACAATGGTTTATATTCTAATATCCTACTTTAAGCTGCAGATCTCATCCAATAAAGCCTGACTACCGAGAGGGAACATAAATTCAAATCAGTGAATCAAATAAGTTATTTTATTTGCACTAGACTTTGAAATGAAATGAAATCTTTCAGTTTAACGTCCCACGACTATGCCCTTTGGGCTTTATGATTAAAGCAAGTGAATGATGATGCCGTAATTGATGGAGTGAAAACGTGGGGGAAACGAGAGTATCCTGAGAAAAAACACGGACACGATGCTATCCACCACAAAGCTTACTTGACTGGGGATGGAACCAGGAACCCAACACACCAGATGTAAGCATTCTCCCACTGAACCACTGCGCCCCTCTGCACAACTTTGAGCTTAAGTTAACTTCACCAGTTTATTTCTCCGTTGTTCCTACAATTATGTCCCTCAAAACTCATGTTCTCTAATGGTCACTTCCTAACCTGTGAAAATTAATGTCAAGTGTCTCCAATCTTCGTATCTGTACAGTATTAATTTCTTCGTTAACTTTGTCTTATATAATTTTTACTAAACCCTAAATAGTTAAATTCATTCACCTCTTCTGTGCGCAATTATTATTATTACTGATTATAATTTCCCATTATTTTCCCTTATTATGGTTTCTATTCTACTATTACAATGAGCTTTGTTTTATTCATATTTCACTTTAATATCCATCCCTGCATATATAGCCACATAGGTATTTTAATTGCCTTTCTTTACACATAAATACATCACTTCAAGTCAACATCATTAGCATACATGAACAACTGGTCCTTTGTGTTTATTTCTTCTATTTACATATTCTGAAGGGCAAAAATTGTGATAGTCTCAGTCTTTTAAGATAGTTATGAATTCCGAATTTAGCCACTATTTGAGAAGACACAACATTGCGGGAAGTGTGATAGAATGTATGCCGCGAATATAAGAGTATTGTAATTCACAAACATTAATATAAAGGGTAATATAGGCCAGTCCTTAAGTGAAAAGAAGATTCTCGTGAAGAGAATGGGACATGTGGAAGACGCTCATTTCTACTAGTTTTCAAAATATTATTATGATGACAATCAAAGGTGTTGTATTTTTCTTAAAAGGTTAAGAAAAATACAAAGATACATACAAAAGATACATACAAAAGACGCATAAAGGCAGAACATTTTGCTACATGTCATTGTCCAGTGAGAGAAGATTATTATTATAATAATGAACTGTGCAGCACTTCTCTTGAAAGATTGGAACGCATGGAAGTTTATCATTTCGCGATCTACAAGTTCCAGCAGAATACTATTATGATGATAATCAATGGTGTAGTACTTTCCTTGAAAGATTGTGACACATAAAAGCACTTTTATCTTACGATAAGTGATCTACCAGTTATAGCAAAATATTATCATAATCATAATGAATAGTGCCTTGCTTTTCTTGAAATACTGCGACACGTGAAACCTGGTCATTTCGCGATATCTACGAATTATTGTAGAATATTATTATTATTATGATAATCAATGGTGGCGTGTTTTTCTTGCAAGATTGGGGCGCATGAAAAATAGGCCATTTCGCGACAAATAACCTGCCAGTTATAGTAGAATATTATTATGATGATAATTAAAAGTGCTGTAATTTTCTCAAAACTATGCCACGATTGTAATATTCTAATGCAGTCGAAAAATTATATCTTTCTCCCATGATCCACTAAACTGCAGTACGCATTATTCTTTCAGGAAAATTAAAGAAAGTATAAGTTTTCCGTTGTTTGTTGTTTTCATTATTTTGAAATTTTGTAATACTAATAAGAAAAAAGAACAGGAAGACCAAGAAAACAAAACAATCAACCCTTCAAGCTGTTCCCCCTCCCCCCAAAAATGTCCCTTTTTTGCTAAACAGAAACAGAAGAATAAAAGGGGAAAACTTCCTTGTTTCTTTAGATTTCCTCTCTGCTCTAGTGTCCATGACACTCTGTCAGAAACAAGAAGTTAAATCTTGAGAGATGTCTTATAGAAATTAATTTTTAGTTCCTAGTCTTAGAAAGAATACGCATTCCTTGTTCTTAATTCGGGATCACGGAAGAAACTTACTTTAGATTAGACACGAAGGATTTTAGAAGAGTAAGTGTATTAATGTACGAGATGAGGCAATTCAATTGGACGGACGGCTGTATTGTCTCACCTATGTAGTAATTAGGTTAAAGTTACGTAAATGATCGTATTTGTATATTGTAATGTATGGCAAAAAAGTAGTACGCGGGTTTTCTTTTCCTTCCCCTTTTATTATAAAACGTTCGGTACAAGATTATGTACACAGTGCTACAAATAAGTAGATGTTTTTAGTAATAATCCTTTCTCTATGGGTTTAGACTTCCTGAACAGTGCGGAGGTTTTTATGGGTAGCAGTCTCCTGGCCAGAGCAGCGGGGAGACAGAAAGAACAACTTGCCCGTAGCAGTGCAGATATGGGATTGTCTCCTGCCCAGTGCTGCGCGGAGATGGAAAGCAAACTCTTACTCGCAGCAACGCAGAGGTGTTTTAAGTACATCCGGAATAGTACAGCGCGGAGATTGAAAGGAACCTACCCCTTGCTCGTGTCTCCTACCCAATTAGCGCGGAGACGGAAAGGAACCTCTCTTGCCCAGAGCAGCGCACAGGTAGGGTACTATCTCCTGCCCAATGTAACGCGGAGATTGGAAAGGTCAGGAAGTGTCCTCCACCCAGAGCAGCTTGGAGACAAAAGTAGGAATTGGTCAGTTGGAACTGATGTCTTCTGGCTCTTGACATGCTCTTCTATAGCCGAATTTGGAGGTGGAGCCTGCGGAGAGGATGTAGGGAGTCTCTTCATTATTCTCTGTGTCCTCCTCGTACTTCTTCAGAGACGGCACCTGTTGGCTGCCGTCCGCTTGTGATTCTCATGAAGAAACAGACGCTTTGTTTATAAATATGAGAAGATATTGCAATATTTTACCTAATGTATTTTAAAACCTCAAGCTTGCTTTTAGAATATAGTTGAATAATACAAAATCAATCACGATTTGTTGTGTGAATTTTGCCGTAACAATGGATGATGAAGCGCCAC
This sequence comes from Thermobia domestica, assembly GCF_964235325.1. NCBI lineage: Eukaryota > Metazoa > Arthropoda > Insecta > Zygentoma > Lepismatidae > Thermobia > Thermobia domestica. The sequence continues at coordinate 82,146,102 of NC_137466.1, forward strand.
GTTGAGGTTATCTGCTGGAATTCTTGACTAAAATCGATTATCGAATTACATAACCCTCGTTATTACGCCGATTTAGCCTCCTGTGATTTCTAGATGTTCCCAAAAGTAGAGTTTGTGCTAAAAGGGCAAGAAAAGTCTGATTCTGTATACTTTCTGAAGTACAATTTTAAAGTGAAAAAATCTAGCCTCACGAAATATTTATCGTAAAATTTTCATAGTATTCCTTATAGCGGAAAATACACTTTTAAAAATGTAGGAATTTTTGTGATGAAACATATACCAACTGAAATGAAATTAAATGAAATTTGAGTTTTACGTCCCACGGTTATGCCGGATGGGCTAAAGGAGACGGTGATGATGAGAGATGAATGAAATGGTGGAATGAAGAAAGTGGGAGGAAACGGAAGAACCCCAAAGAAACCCACGCACATGGCGTTTTTCCACCACAAACTTCACTTGGCGGGAGCAGGGTTTGAACCCTTAACCCCATGCACCAGAGGAGAACGCTCTACCACTGAGCCATCGCGGCCCCATATGCCAATTGAGTGATCCGAACATGTTATTGTATATCCTCAAGGTATTTAATGCAGTTTGTTTCTTCGATAAAGTTATAGAATTATGGCTTAACGCGTTTATTTACAAATTGCTGCTAACAATTTTAAACAAACTTAAGTCATAAACTCAATGGACTGATTACATTTTCGCATTTTTTTTCGTTTTCTGATACATAACCCAAATGAGAGAATGGAGACATAAGAAGTGAACTATTTGCATAGTGTTACTTTAGGAAATTGAACTACCGTTTCAGGCTCACAGAAAATGTGTTTAGGGGCGGGGGGTGTTCAGCCAGATCTTCCTTCCACTGTAAATTATGACAAATTATTGCTCCAAAATAGGTAATGCTTTTCTAAATTTTACATCCCTTCCTGTCTTTATGTTAGCAAACTAGCTATGGACTTGCTTTCCCCACAAAAGTTTACCCACTTACTTAACAGTTGACAAAAAAAGAAGAAGAAGAAGAAGAAGAAGAAGAAAGTATATGAAAATGTAAATTTTCCTGTAGGACTATTGAAAGAAAAAAATCAAAATTCTCACTCTACACATTACCGATCACAATTATACTTTTCCCTTCCAAATTGATTATCAATTTGGGTACATTTTAGTTTTTAGCTTCTAGTAAAATAATTATGTACATTGCGGACATAATTCATTATTTTTAAAAGTATATTTTAGTATATACGATGTGTGTTCGGAAAGTAAGTATCACTTTAAAAAATATTAAAACAGGTTTTGTTTAAGCCAAATTTATTTTTACATGAAAGAGCACATCTTAAACTATTCTTCGACATAGTTTCCACCAATGTTAAATCCCTTGTCATAGCGGGTGAGCAAATCTTCCTCAAAGAAACATCTCGCCAGTGAAGACAACCTTAACTAGAGAACAACGTTTTTTTTTTTTTTTTTTTTTTTTTTTTTTGCGTAATCGTCACTTTTAAAGCGCTTACCGCTGCTTCACCCACTTTCGCACCATTCCATCACTTACTGCAGTTCCCCGTAAGTCTCTACAATTTGACGATGAACTTCGGCAGGCGTAACGTTCCTTGCATTCAAAATCAGGATAACAGAACGAATCTCACAGTCGGCGGGTTCAGCAATTGTTTTAAACATTGTAAACGATCACACACAGTACACTCAGGATAACTCAACCGTACTGGCTTCAGTGGAGAGGCAATGAACCACTAGCGTGCATGCGCCGAGCGCCAACACTAGCGTTGCGGTGGTGTTCAAACGGATCGTTGCGTACTTGCCGGGCACTGACGGAATGTTACGTTGAGGAAAATTTGGACAAATTGGTCATTCATTCTGACAAGTATTTGAACATTAGTGGAAACTATGTGGAAAATAGTTTAAGGCGCTCTCCTTCATGTAAAAATAAATTTAACTTAAACAAAACCTGTTTTAGTATTTTTCTTTTTTTTTGAAACGGCACTTACTTTTCGGACACGCCTCCGTAACCAATTCTCCATTATGAAATCCTGAAGCTTTATATCTTTTGGGTAGAAAAGAAATGTTCGACAAACTTGTCTTTCAAAACCAATACGTAACTATTACTGACAATAGATCTTCATGAACAAACAATATATTTCGAATGAACGAGCAATATGTATTTTATGTAGACAACACTACTAGTATATGCCTAACATTATTCCTTTCCTTACACTTAAAACAAAGGAAATTTGAAAATGCACGACATGAAACACTTTCACTAACATGGCACTCTTTCATTTATTTTGCTTTTGCCTTGGTTTGTAAGTGTGTACCTGTGAAAGCAATTATATCTGAAACTAGTAAACCAATATTGAATCATCCACAGTATTGTTTACGGATAATCCACAGTAAGAATTCCATACAACATTTTGTATATACCTTCTATTATATATTAATAATATATAATTAATATTATATATTATTTCTTATAATAATAATGAAAGGTCTCCGCGAACATGGTTTCGCCCGCAAAAGCACTAATTATGTCTACATTGATAATTAGTTGTCACAAAATATATAATGTTAAAAATTAATATCAGAAAAGCTGCATTTAACATTTTTGACATTTTCCAAAGTTAGTATTCCAATCCATTCAAAAGTGGATGGACTGAGCATGAAGAACAGTCTCAATCACAAAAATAAATATAGTAAAACTCCAAACATCCGAACTCCAATTATCAGGATCGTCTTCAGGAAATTACAAGAATGAATTAAAAAAAAAACTATTGACGAAAGGAAACTGTAAAAAAAAAATGAAGCTAAGAAAGGAATATCAAGTAAGTGCAACAAAGACCATATAACAAAATGGTTACAGTGCGATTCAACAGATACAGATTTTAAAATTTTGGTTGATGATGAAATTACTCGTAGCGTAGTGTTCAAATCTCAACAGGTTGATGGAGAAGGTAACGACATGGCTTCAATTGACTTCGAAAAGGAAAAAGGCATTCATTTATTTTCACATTGCCTTAAAATGGGTAAAACAGGAGCCTGAATACCTGTTTCTTTTCGTGAAGTATTTACACGACTTGGCAGCACGTAAACGAATACCTACAACATAACAATTAACTTTGAAGGGCATGTTTAACTACCAGCTCTAGAGGTAAGTATGTACTTCTGTACTGTATTTTTTATTAATTGTTTGTAGTAAAAGTAATCTTACTTTTAATATACATTAGGAATACATTTAAAGAAAAAGATATTTTAGAGAAATTTTAATTTTATTACGTAACCTCTTCTTTATGACTGATCCAATTTTCCTGATTTTCATATCTGGATTGCATCCAGCAGTCATTAGTCCGGCCATTGGAGTTTTACTATAAATAAATAAATCCTTTCTAGTAACAGATTATTTTTTTTCATAATTTGAGACCACTGATTTTCGGCGTAGTAATAGTAATTAGCGCTCCTGTGGATGTGGCTAGGTTGAAAGATACGCCGACTAATATATATACGACAACTAAATAATATACAAGCCATTCTGCATAATATTTACGGTGAGTTGTATAACTTTTAACACGCAGTACCTGTACCTTCATATCAATACTCCTATAGACTTCGACGTACATTTTACGTTTAAGGAAGGTACTTAATGTATCCTAAAATATTTTATGTTAGGATTATACCATAATGTTAGGATTCATATCTCAAAATTTATATTTTAATAACTTTTATAATGTCTAATTTTTACTTAATGTGCAAGATAACTTATACAATAAAGTAAATGCATGATATATAACTTTACATAGATTTTTTTATCTACGTTTGTAAGACAATTTGCATGCAGGAGTCCTAGTTTAATGTTCTTGCTATACAAGGAAAGAAAATATAAAAGCAGGCGTCATTTTCGAAATAAAGAAAGTATTGGGCCCCCAGTGACCTGCAGAAGTATGCCTTACACCACTTCACTTTTTACTTATTTACAGTATCAGAAAGTTGATGCAAAACTTAGTTTCGAAAGATGTATTGAGAAAAAATAGAAACGAACAGAAAATTGCAGAAATGCAAACATGCACATTTCTTTCATTTATTTATTTACTTATTTATTTATTTATTTTTAACGTTAGTCCTGTCTATAGTTTAAGGAGCGAACTGAACCGTATTTTCTCACCAAATATCAAATCCAGGACAATACAGTGAGGAAACTTGCTTGATACTTCTTCCCCACAGGGATGGAATATTCTTATTAATGTTTCTGTCATTTCCACTGAGAATATAAAATAGTATAGATCTCACTCAAGCAATTACAAGTAACGAGAAAATAACTGCTAAAGGAAAAATAGAAGCAAAAGTGTCGTCGAAAAAAAAAAAATATATACCGTCCAATTCCATCAGACAGAACAATGCTTCCTCCTCATTACTGAGATTCCACACGTCGTGTTTAAAGGCATCATTTTTTTTTTTTCATCGAAAAGCAGTTCATTCGTTTCACATCCACCTCCGGGTGCACAGTCCCACATTGATTTTGCTCCAGATGTGCAGTTTCCATCGGAAAGAAAGACAATCATTTAGTTTTCATTTCCTTCTTCGGCTACAGCACGTGGTTGCGCTACGTTGAAACTATGCTGAATATACATTTAAAAAATACTTCACTAAGGAGAATGATAACAAGGTAAACTCCACTAATATCAGATCAATAAAATTCAGTCTTGCGAACATTTATACTTGTACACACACACACACACACACACACGCATTATATATATATATATATATATATATATATATATATATATGTATGTATGTATGTGGGTGTGTGTGTGTGTATAGTATATGGATTTTAACTATCACAGCTGTGTTGAATGAATTTGAATATTTTGACATCTATCACGGAATATATTTGAATTCCTTGATTTTAGAGAATTGAAGATAGATGGTTTGATGCAAATTGAATAGTTTTCTTGGATCGTTTTTATATTTTCAATTTTTTTTACTTGGAAACAACATATGAGAAGAATATCCTTCTGCCCTAGTTTTATTATTATTTAAGTAATTCCCTTTTTGTTTTGTCACTATCATCTTTTGTAGTGCATAGAAATGGGTGAAACCACTATATTATATTATATTATATTATATATATATATATATATATATATATATATATATATATATATCGCACACGACCTTTAGAAACATTCGCATTTTCTGTCATTCGCGTGCAGTGGCCATATTCCTAGATCATTTTGGAAGTTTAACTATTTGGTAACATTTTTATTGGCTACTAATACCAATGACTGAGTTACTGACGATGGCGAAGATTCTGATTCCGTAGAAACAAGTGACGGTGTTACATTCTATCTCTTTTACTAAGATCTTCAGATGAACCGCTAAGTTCACAGACGATTCCATTTCCAATTCGATTTTTGGATTTCAAATAAGTCCACTACCCTGCTATCCACTAAGATGACGTGCTAGTTCCTTTCATCTGTACAGTTTCCTATGCTTTTTTGTTGCCTGATTTCTCTTTTGAACTAGTGTTGCCCAGGGGCGGATCCAGGGGGGGCGATCGGGGCGATCGCCCTCCCCCAGAAGAGTAAAGTTTCTTATTTTATATATATATATTAGGGATGGCCAAAATTTTCCGGAATCCGGATTCCGGAAATTTTGTTTTCCGGAATCGGAAAATTTACTTTCCGGAATTCGGAAAAATTCCGGATTTCGGAAAAAATCCGGAATTCGGAAAAAATCCGGATTTCGGAAAAATTCCGGATTTCGGAAAAAATCCGGATTTCGGAAAAATTCCGGATTTCGGAAAAAATCCGGAATCCAGAAAAATTCCGGATTTCGGAAAAAATCCGGAATTCGGAAAAATTCCGGAATCCAGAAAAATTCCGGAATTCGGAAAAATTCCGGAATTCAGAAAAAATCCGGATTTCGGAAAAATTCCGACATTCGGAAAAAATCCGGAATTTTTCCGAAATCAGGAATTTTTCCGATTTTACTTTCCGGATTCCGGAAAGTAAAAATTCTGGAATTGGCCATCCCTAGCTAGTAGCTGTTAAAAGAGAAACACAATAATGAATATATATACTGTATTAATTTCTTGTAGTTGGATATGTCTTTATCACTTACGTAGACAATTGCTACTGCAGTTATTTACTGTTTTATAAGGGTCTTATTTTCACACACAAAAAAGTCGCCGGTATGTCTCAAACATTATCGCGTTCCCACCTACAGCTACTCCAAAGCACTGCAAACTACTTTGTAACCAGGCGAAAGGCAGTGGAGGAAAAGAAATCTCAACAAATATTCTAATAACATTCGCTTATTGTCAACATACCTACAGTGAGCGCAGAAAGTGTTCGTACACCGTGCATACTTTATATTGAAAACAGCTAGCATGAGAACGGGAGGTGGAAAATATATATATAACCAGAATTAAGACTACACATTCATACATTTTATTTCTATATACAAGAGAAAGGCCAAACAAACACAATCACTCTTTTGTTCAGAAGAAAAGAGAGAATTCCTTTTTTGTAAACGCAAAATGTCACCGTACACTTATGCTTGAATTAGTGCTTATAAAGTATATTACGTTATTTAATATTTTGTGGGATTACCCTGTGCGTTAATGATTGTAGTCTTCGTGGCATTGATTTCACCTGTAGTAGTTCGTAGTTCTGTAGCTTCGGGACTGATTATGTCCCATTCTTCTTGAATAGCTTTTCTTAGGCCTTCTTTAGTAGAGACAGGGCCGGCGCGAGAGAGGGTCGAGCCGTGCCACCGCCCAGAGCGGCAAGTCTAATGGGCGGCAAAATTTGAAAAAGAAAAGAATACTATCAAAATATAATGCTTCGTAATAGGCTCACATGGAAAAATAAGATTGTGTTAACCTGAGAATGTAATTGAACTTACTTCACTCACATTCAAGAAATACTCTCTCAGGAAATTCAGAGCATTCCTCCTCGTTTTCAATTATCAAACTACTAGCCACAGGTATCTCGTTCAATATTTCCCTTGCAGCAGTGTAGATAGGATTTTGAGCTAGAGTGCATAAGATTATCACGGTGTCTTTTTATATTTTTTTCTATTCAATAATGTTCTAACGCTCCGCTCCAAGTATGCAAAAGGTACACTCCCACTTGAGACAGGCCGTTCTAGCCTGTAGCATTCAGGGGCGGATCCAGGACGGACTTCTGGGGGGCGGTGGGTTGTAATACTGCTACTTAGAGCTACTTTTAAGAGCGTCAAAAAATAAACTATATATTTTATTTATATATAAAATAAAAAAGTTTCCTCTTCTGGGGGGGGAGATCGCCCGATCGCCCCCCCCTGGATTCGCCCCTGGTAGCATCTAGAGACATTTAGGTTCTAATAGCGAGTTTTTGACCAATTTACAAATTGTTCATTCCGAATATAGTAAATCGTACAGCGTATTATTTCTTGAGAAATGTTTCATTTTTTGTATAGCTAAAAAAAAGTTTATGACTTTTTTTTTCTGCGTCAGTTCAACGTTGGGCCATACTAAAGGAACATATTAGTAGTCTCACTTTAAAATCATAATCCACCACAAGGTGGGAGAGCCGAATTGATGCTCTGACTCAGTTATCAAATATAGGAAGTTTATGATGCCTTACTTCAAATAAGTAATGACAATAGAACCGATAGAATGGTCGTCCACGATGCTCTGTGTATAGCAAACCAGCTGAGTTACTTTTCTTTCCTTTACTCACTCGTTGTCTGATATGACTTTAAAGCATTGATTCTCATGTGTTGGATGCAGTAGGATTTCTTGAAAATATATCTGGGTACTTTGAGAGGAGCAGAAATTATGCAGAGTTTAAATCTTACTTAGTTGATACGATGGACTTGGCATCAGCATTAGATACGGGTGATCCACTGATACGTAATACAGTGCAAGCTCGAAGTCGAAAGAAGAGACAGTTTCAGTACGAGGCAGAGGATGAAGCTACTGAAAACATCCACAAACAAGATACAAGATCGATTTTTATTACAAAGTTCTAGAAGTGATTGTGTTAGCTTTTAAGAGAAAGATTTGAGCAACTTAAACATCACAGCGAATATTTCAATTTTCTTTGCGATATAAGTAATCGTAAAGATATAGCCTACCACCTGAACTTTTTGTCTGAAAAGTGTACTAAACTTACCACCATTTTAACACACGAAGAATTGAAAGATATTAACCCCAGTGATTTGAAAGACAAACTGAAAGTGTTATCCACTATAATTAAGCCTGTGAAAGTTCACAAAATAATAATAATAATAATAATAATAATAATAATAATAATAATAATAATAATAATAATAATAATAATAATAATAATTAAGGAACATGACTTTGCTCCCAATGTTAGTATTGCACGTAGAATTTTGTTAATCTTGCCTGTAACAGTGGCAAGTGGAGAAAGAAGTTTTTGGAAACTTAAGTTTATTAGAAACTATCTACACTCTTCTATGTCTGAAACACGCTTGAGTGGTCTAGCGTCGATATCAATAGAACACAAATTGGCTAAAACATTGGACTACGTGATGTGATAAAGGAATTTGCTCATATCAAAGCAAGAAAAGTTTCTTTCAATTAAGATATGTTAAATTTATGTATGTCTATTGTGTTTTAGTACATTATAAGGCTTAAGCTAATCACTTACATTTACCATAATATCTGATTTACTGTATTATCTTCTTGCTCCATACTCTGTTGAAAACGCCTTTTGATATAAAATAAGCCTAAAAATTAAAATTCTTAGTCATGATTAAAGTATATTTTTAAAATTTTATTTTCTGTATGCGCTGCTCTATATTACAGATATACAGCGAAATCGAGCATACTGAATATTGTGTCAGTATAGAGTCGTTTAAATATTACGTGAACATTCCAGAAAGGTAGTTTTTTTTTGTTTACTTTTCCATTTTATACATGTTTTTAAATGACACTTGAACGTTATCTGTCAAAATAAGGTTTGCGGATTAAAGGGGCGGCATGTGAAAGCACCGCCCAAGGCGGCAAAATTGCTAGCGCCGGCCCTGAGTAGAGAAGCTGTGCCTTCTGATTGTTGTCTCCAGAACAGACCATAGATGTTCTATGGGGTTCATGTCTGGGGATTGGGGAGGTGTGCGAAGCTGTTTCAAGGTATTATAGAGTAGCCACAATCGAGTATTTTCCGCTGTATGTTTGGAGTCGTTGTCTTGCTGAACAATAAATTGTTTTCAAGAACCATCTTCTGCGCACTAGTATGGAGATTTTCCTTTAATATGTTAATATACACTTTGTGGATCATCACTCCATCGATAAGGTGGAGACGACCCACCCCTGAGGCACTCATACAACCCCAGACGAGCACGGACCCTCCTCCGTGTCTTACTTTAGGGACGAGATTTTGAGGATTCATCTCTGTATTCACCTTGCGCCATACAATACGCCTCCCATTGGACTCGATAAAGTTAAATTTACTTTCGTCCGAAAATGTGACCCTATTCCAGAAAGAAGCCTGATCCCTTATCTTTATACTCTTTTTCAAACTTTAGTCTCTTTATACGATTTGTCTTGTTCACCCAGAACATTTTCCTGGCTATCCAACCATGATACCTTGGAAATATTCCGCACTGTACTGGCTGATACTTTAACACCGCGTGTTTCCAGATCCGTTGCCAATTGCACAGCACTATTTTTTGGAACCTTTTTTCTTTCCCTAATAATGTAACGTTTATCTTGTTCGCTCAACAGTCTTGGTCTTCCAGTTTTTTTTTTTTTTTTTTTTTTTCGCACAGTGATAGAAACATTATACATCGCAATTATTGTTTGTACTGTTGTACGAGGCCTGTCTGCAAGGTTTGCTATCTTTCTCAAAGACTTACCATTCTTATGCAATTTAATAATTACTTTTCTTGTCTCCTCATTTGTTTCTGTTCGGTTGCTTCCCACTTTGACAGCCCAACGTGCAGTTTTTTCACTTCTATTCACAACTAAACTCATTCTGTTACTCGTCATGCTATACAGAGGTGTATATTCAGGTGAATACTAGTGAACCCCAGTTGTGGTATCTTTGTTTCGTATTCGTACGTCAGGTGTACGATCACTTTTTGCGTTTACTCTATACACTTTCTACGGAATTTATTTACTTTCTGACCATTAAACTTGTCTTTGTGGTTCTTTATTGATACATTCATAAAGCTTAGTTTTCATTATTCACATTGTGTGTGTTATTACACTTCTTAAATTTTCTGTTTCTTTTTCGCAGGCATTCTCGTTTCAATAGCATAGGTGTACGAACACTTTCTGCGCTCACTGTATGTACAGTAAATACAAATTTATAATTTTTGACTTTACGAAGTGTACAATGTAATTGTTCAATAATTAACATAAGCAGGCATTCATTAATTTATATTAATATAATAATTAATAAAACTAATAAGCGGGTGATTGATGACTCAGTGGTAGAGTTTTCATCTATGGTATTCTAACCCAGGACATGTGGGTTTTCGATGGCTAATTTTGTGTTCGAAAATTTTCCCGGTGGAAGGCCTACCTTTCTTATATTTGTTCCATCATCACTCATTAACGAATTTAGTTTATCAAAACTCTATAGCCATATATTCATTCTGTCCGTCAGTGAAGCAAACAGTCTCAAGAACTATCTGATGGATTACCAATCAATTTTGGCCATGATGTACAGAGTCAATAGTTAAGAATCGAGTTCCCTGATGAATGTAATATTCAAACCGGAAGCGGTACAAATCAACCATTTCCGGTTTTAACGTTAATCATTATATAGTAAATATGGTAATAGATAGCGAGAAGCGGTTTCCAGTAATCGACATATATATAACATTCATGTAGATAGAATGTTACCCAATTTGTGCATCTGCTGAAAATAATGAGCTTAGGTATTTAGAGAGCATTTTCCGCTTTAGAAAATGTGTGCTTGGTAAAGAATGTAGAGAATTAGCTGAGTCAGGCATGTAGCTAGAATATGGTAATAGGAAGGGGAGGGGGTCTGTCACGAAATACTGTGGTTATTTACCAGGGGCTCAATCATTCTAAACTATTTTATTGGCAACATATATTGGTTCGTTTAGCCAAGATTTCTAAATGGGGGGATGATATGAAATACTGTGGTTACACACCAGAGGCTCGATCAATCTAAATATTTTACTGACAACATACCCATATTGATTGGTTAGGACAATAAAATGAGGATATATTAGTAAGTATTTTAATTAGAAGCTATGAAGAAATCTCGAGTAAAAGAATATAAAAAAGTATTGAAAAAGATATAGTTTTCCGAGGTCATTCGAACGGTGTCGAGAATTTTGCGTCTGGGAAATTTGCGCCCTACCTCAAGAACAGGGAAAATTGCGCCTGCGATGTACCTCCACCGGGAAGTTGAGCCCTGCGAAATAAAAGAACCTATTGGAGCTTACGCATTTGCTCGGAGGGGCTGACATTACAGCATAAACAATCCTCCCCCACAACCATGCCATTTGTGATTTATTTTCATTGTGGCTATATAAGGGGAGAATAAACTTCAATATAAGCCAAAAGAACACAACGGATCAAAGCAATCACTGCTTCTTCCAGAGATGATTTTGGGGGAACACTGGCCTCCCCAGAGCTCTCAGAGTGCCCCCTCGGAGGAGATCAAAATAATACGTCTATAATATAATAATAAATAGAATAGTACCAGCAGTGACCCCCCTCCGGAATACTAAGTGTGCCCCCCGGAACATTTTTTTCTGAAAGAACAACTGAACGCAATTGTGTGTTTGAATTCCAGCAAGTAAACACACTGTACATAGTTTTCTTGATAATATTACTGAACTGATTTTACATTCACTTTACATTTTCTTTTCTATATTTTGTGTCCTGAAAAGCCAAACAACTCGCAAGGATTGTGAACAGAGATATCTGGGTAGAGCCAAACAACCTTTTGTAGATTAAATTATACTCTTTGATTATATTAATAATTATATATCAGTCATTTATACTTTTTTGTAAATTTTGTAGTATAATGAAAAATTGTATTTGTATGGATTGCCCTTTAGTGAACTAAAATTGTATTTTTTTCATTTGTTCGGAATATTATAACGGATGGAGTAACTCACTGAGACGATGATAGGCAAGCCTAGTTCAAGTGTGAGTGGAAGTTACTTTACACAATACAAAAATAAGTTGAATTGTAGGGCGCTAACATCCCAGTGCAAATATATAGCCGGCGCATTTTCCCCTCTTTTTGGGGTAGGGCGCAAACATCCCAGTGCAAATATATTGCGAGCGCATTTTTTCCTATTTTTGTGGTAGGGCGCAAATTTCCTGGGCGCAAAATTCTCTCGTCAAGGAAAATATAATGTCCGTGAAGTTGACAAGCCACTTATGTCAGACTCCAATTTCGACTTTAAACGTCGCTAGTGCTACGTTAGTGTTCGATAGTGACGCAAATCGTTAGTACTCCACAGATAACGTGTGCTTTTTAAATAATGGATATAGGTCTTCTAACTGCATGCCAACACGCCCCTTCTAAGAATCATCTCAAAAATGAGGTTAACCGTTAGAGCAAGTAAGTGCTCATTAGAGCCATTAACATTAATGCCTCCATCGTACGGCCCTATGAGTAATGATAATAGCACGCTCTTTGCTAGTCTCAATGCGTCCCTATATTCTCGCGAACATTCTGACGTGCCCAAGTTAGTGACTTTTTTTTTTTTTTTGCAACTATTGTTTATCTGTTATTGTTTATTGCTAGTCTGCAGAGTAGTCCTTACATTAATATGCCATTGTCCTTGATAATCATTGCGTATTTACAAGCAGTTTGTTATTACTGTTAGAAGATATCAAAAAACAACAGATAAAATCTACTACTTAACGGTTCACATTTTTCTTTTACAGTACATAAACGATTGATAATAATAATAATAATATTATTATTATTATTATTATTATTAATAATAATAATAATAATAATAATAATAATAATAATAATAATAATAATAATAATAAGACTATTCCAGCATAAAAGTTATCAATTGCATCCCACTGGCAACAAGAGACGCATATTTTAACTTCACAAAAATTAGTTTCTCACGATTTTCTGGAAAACTACGTATGATAACATCTTCATTATGTCAAGTTGTTTATCTCAGTGTGATATATGTCTTACCTCTGGACAATATCACAGTAAAACAAAAATTAAATATTAGAAGTACATCGTACTTTTGGACTACATCTCATTAACCATGGGAAGATTGAGTAGTGTATACTTTAGGATGTAAGTTTCAGCTTAATTTGCATCATACATTCTTAGGATTACAAAAAGGAAATTTGTTCGTTTGCGTTTGAACAAAATTCTTAGGATTACAAAAAGAAAAAATAATTTTTCCGAATTCCGGAATTTTTCCGAATTCCGGATTTTTTCCGAATTCCGGATTTTTTCCGAAATCCGGAATTTTTCCGAAATCCGGATTTTTCCGAAATCCGGAATTTTTCCGAAATCCGGAATTTTTCCGAAATCCGGAATTTTTCCGAAATCCGGATTTTTTCTAAATTCCGGAATTTTTCCGAAATCCGGAATTTTTCCGAAATCCGGAATTTTTCCGAATTCCGGAATTTTTCCGAAATCCGGATTTTTTCTAAATTCCGGAATTTTTCCGAATTCCGGAATTTTTCCGAAATCCGGATTTTTTCTAAATTCCGGAATTTTTCCGAATTCCGGATTTTTTCCGAAATCCGGAATTTTTCCGAATTCCGGAATTTTCCGATTTTACTTTCCGGATTCCGGAAAGTAAAAATTCCGGAATTGGCCATCCCTAATATATATATATATATATAAATAAAACCCATCCCAAAGTTTGGAGCCCTTAAAAGTAGTAGTATGACAACCCACCGCCCCCCCCCCAGAAGTCGGTCCTGGATCCGCCCCTGGTGTTGCGATCACGTGAAAACATTTTGTAAGGTCATAGAAAGTCTAAATAAACTTTAAAATTTTCAAATAAACTAAAAACATTTCAATAAACACCAATTGATACTTTCTTCTATATTTGAGTTAATAACTAAGTCACTAGCATTGTTTGACGTAAAATACTTCGAAATTTGTTTGTTTGTTGAAGTTTAGCCTCATTTTTCAGTATTGAGGCTATATGAAACATGACCTACCGTTTAAGGTGAAATACCGTTTAAGGTGAACCACCGTAATGTGTTCAAATTTTTAATGTTATCCCAACGAGAATTAAACCCAGAAGTACGCGATAGACACTAGATCTGTGGGCAAGAGTGCTTTGAAAATGGTCGTTACCAGCTCATTTAAAGGAACTATTCCTACTATTGCTGCAGTCACTCAAATAATAATAATAATAATACCTTCTGATAAAATAATTTCCAGCATGCATTGATGCTTGAGAAAGATTTAATTAATAAATTAATTCATTTCCTTTATAACTAGTTTTGGAAAATAAAATTATTGCTTAAATTTTACGGTCCTATGTCTTTGCTTGAGTACGGCTGATCAAAAAATAAGATTTGAATTTTACAACTCTATCCATCTACCTATCTTCCTATAGGAATACTACAGGATAGACTGAAAGACAAGGAGACTCAATAATACACTGAGCATTTAGATGAAGGCATTAATATGAATATTTGTATTCACAGTGCATGTGTTGGTGTACTATAGATGGCTAGTTTCAGAATTGCAATCGTCTTGACTATTCTAGGATTTTATGACCTTCAGAATTTTATTGAATGACGCACGATCCGTTGTCTATAAATGTTTCAAAAAAATCAAAAGCAGTGCGGGACCCCGGGTAGTTGGCCGGCTCAACTTATGTAAAGGCTTCCAGTGGGAACGACGTTGGACGCAACAGATAATCTTGGTTAGTTAACATTGATGGTAACCCCACCAATGACTGCCACATCAGGGAAGTTCTAGAGTCCGAGACTATGGCCTTTCAGTACACGGCCTCCGGATGACATATATCTGCAGGACAAATCACGATCACATATCATGAAACGTGTAAACACTCTTCGATAAATGACGGGTATCACTACTCCCTTGGTCTGCACGTCCACCTCACATATTACCCATTGAACAGTTGCGAGACATTGTTGATCAACACCTTGCTTCATAGTCTTCGAGCCCATAATGTCGATGTATTTGTAATCGCATTCAAGGGGCGTGGTAGGCAATTCTTCAGGACCACATTCAACGTCTGTTTTATTTGAGTCTGCGACTTATAGAGGTTTCAAATTTGGAGGTTTCATATTGGCATACTGAGATATCGAAAGTAGAGTTACTTCTATATAGCTACGTAATCAATTTGTGATGTGTATTTCATTCCATTTACACAAGCCTTTGATAACTGTGGTTTAATTTATACCCGTATAGGCAGATCCTTGATGGCTTTACGATTATAGCCTACGGATATAATGATATCTTTCATTTTTATTTACGCCCACGTTTACTTCCCAAAATTATTAGGAATCCATTCTTCCTTACGATTAAATTCCTTATACCGCCATTTCACAACTCCGAAACGTGTATTATTGGATACAACAGGTTACGAGTCTAATATGACCACATGTTTTGGCAATATTTAGGTAGGAAGTTAATTTTCCTATGATTTCCGAAGTCTCTCACTCTTGAACTACTCTACTGTCGAACATGGATTAATAGCAAATATTTGTTTTTTGTCATTTGTAGAATCTTCTCCCAAAGTTTGCCTCCATAATCCTTGACCATCCTGTATGTATATAAAATTCAAAATTTTACTAAGTTACAAGGCAGATATTTCTAGAGTTTTGTGTGTTATAGATGAATGAGGGGTGTGCGGTAATTTTAATACCTGGAGTTGGAAACTGTGCAAAGTTTCAGCCACTCACCACATACGACGCTAACTATAGGTAAACACAATGGCTACTCGTCTGGAAAACTGGTCTCGTGAAGAAGTCCGATGAATTATTCGATTTCTGTGAGCGAAACGTGTAACCTCGGTTGAAATTCACCGGCAGCTGCTAGAAGTTTACAGAGAGACTGTAATGTCTCGTCAGTATGTCGGAGAATGATGTCGAAAGTTTGCGACTGATGGGGAAAACGTAACCCCGACGAGGAGCGCAGTGGCAGGCCCAGCTCGGCATCAACAGATCTTTAATCACCCTTCCTACAGCCCGTACCACGCTCCAAATGACTTTCACCTGTTACTGCACTTGAAGAACCATCTAAGAGGCCGTCGCTTCGCTTTAGACAAGGAGGTGAAACACATCATGACAACGAGGCTGAATACGTTTTTTTCAAAAATTTTCAAAAAACCGGTTTCGGTTTATTTACCGAAACCGGTTCGGTTTTCACCGAAACCGGTTATCGGTTTTCTCCATAAATGGTTCGGTTTTCTCCAAAACCGGTTCGGTTTTTCAGCTGATCCGGTTTCGGTTTTCTTCAAAACCGATTCCGTTTTTTTTCCAAAATTTGTTTTATTTCTGATCAGAATGGTGTTTTGTTGTTCTCCGGAAACCGAATCCATTTCCACAGAAATAGTTTTGTGTGTTTTCGAAAAGTTTTCACCGAAACCAGTTTCGGTGAAAAACCGAACCGGTTTTGAAGAAAACCGAAACCGGTTTCGGTGAAAAACCGAACCGGTTTTGGAGAAAACCGAATTGTCAGTTTTTCGGGTTTCGGTTTTTATAGAAACCGGTTTTCGGTTTTTATAAAAACCGGTTTTGCCCATCCCTAATTTTTACCCGAACGGAATGTTCAAGCTCATCCCATTATGTGACAACTGCGTCAGCCGGTATGGAGACTATGTCACTCTGTTGGCTGTATTGGTCGTATGAAATAATATAAACACGTTCACTACAAGCTTTGTAGCTTTACTTTATGATCAGCTCTGTATATACTGTTTCTACTTGGTTGGTTAGTTGAATTGGAATTTAGCAGCTCTTTCAGCACCGACGCGTGACGTGGATCTACAGTTCAAGCAGAAATCCATAGCATCGTAATACATTCGAATTTTTCAAGGCTCTCTCATTGAGAATGAAACCCTGGACTCCGTGCGCTAGAAGAGCGCGCTCTAGCCACTAGACCAGTTACGAGAGCTATATCTAAAGTACTATTAACTCTCCATTTGCTATACATTTTATCGAGAGGGATTACATTGGCATGTTACAATTTAACCTGATTGCTTTAACTCTTTTTTTTCGCAAAAATGGAAATGAAAATTTTAGAAAAATCATGAAGTCTTACGGTTTCTTTCTTTTTCTTTTTTTTTTTTTAAATGGTGCAACTTAAATTTTGGATATATGTATATGCTAATACGTACAGAAGACAGAAAACGAAATAGAATGAAAGCGTGTTCTAGGTGAATGGAGTAATTCAGTGTCATTCAACCGAAAGAGATCCCAGAACCATTGAATGATTATAACGAAAAAAAAAAAAAAAAAAGCTTGGTTAGACAGACTCACACAAGCGTTGTTCTATATATCCCTTTGTGTCTCTCTGTCTATCGTATTCCCCTTTGTCCCTCTATCTCTATCTGGAATGAAAAAGATGACTAGAAAACCTTTGTGTATATGTGTGTGTTCCATGCTTTTAGTGACAGAAGAAGGAAAGACAAAAAGAAGGGGAAAAAAAAAGTTAATCTGCCAACAGTCAGCCTGTAGCCGTACTGTTGCAGACCATCATGTTACATCACGTCTCGTGTGACATTTTGTACCGGCACAGCGTGCTGAGTGACAAAAAAAAAAAAAAAAAAAAAAATCCAATATCCTGTCTCATCATCTTTTTTTTTTTAAAAAAAAAAAAAAACCTTTCGTCCAACCTCACATAGAACGAGTTAAAGCATTCCTCTGTCATTATCGCTGCAATATGAAAAATATCAGAACATATATATATATATATATATATATATATATATAATAGTGAAGGGTTAAAAATATAACGTTGACATAAGGGAAGTTTTACTTTTTTATTTTCAAAATTCAACAGCTTTTTAAATATTTTTTTTAATGTACAGAACGTTTTAATAGTACAAAGGCTTCACTTGCAATCTATAGTACATATATTAGTTCTACTTGTAATAACGGGGGCTCTATTTCAAATATCACGAATTCTCTTTCTGTGGAAAAAAATCTCTTTTTGTAACTTTTTACATAAAAACAGTCAAAAGCTCTCAGGACGGGCGAGTTCTGATCTTGGTTTTAATTCTGTACCTCAGATGTGAGAATTGCCTTTTGTGACCATGAGAGAAAAAACAGTATATATGCACCTGTGTCCACGTCTCCGGATAATAACCTGGAGTTTTCTAATCCAGAAAAAAAATGCTAGTGAGAAGGTTATTATTTTCTTACTGACTTATTCCGTTCGTATGTTGGCCGGTATTAGGGCAAAAGCGGTAAGTAATAACGACATATGGATTAAACGTCCAAAGAGTAAGTCCTATCTTTTGTAGTTATCTTTCTATTGAAACCTAACGTGGTACATATAACAACTTCCAGTTTCAATGTTGCGCCCCTATAGAGCAAATATGGTAAGGGACAACGTGAAACGATTTCTTGATATGGATTCAACGGATAAAGGGTAAATTGCATCTCCACTTATATTTCTACTGAAATCAGAAATGGTTAAGTTAAATCAGTTCCCGTTTCAAAATTTTGATCTCTGTAAAAATGTGATAAGAGATAACGACAAAAGGATATTTGATATAAATTTAACTTCCGAAGAATAAGTTTCATCTCCATCCTTATACTTGTACTGAAACCTGAAGAGATATGTATAACCACTTCCAGTTTCAATATTGGGTCTCCGAATAACAAAAACATATGTAAGAGAAGTGAGAAACGGTCTTTTGTATGTATTTAACGTCCCAAGAATGCATTTTCGTCTTTCTCCTATTTCTTTGTTAAAAGTGAAAAGTGGTAGCTGAATTACTCCTGGTTCCAATATTGTATCCTTTGTAACTCGGAATTGGATCTATATTCACGAAAATTAAATGTCGACTTAAAGCAGGGAATTCGTGATATTATTCAGTTTAAAATCTTTTGTCATCGCGAATTCTGCCGAGGAATTTGAAGTTTAAAATGTATAAAATGATAATCATGCCTGTTGTTCTGTATGATTGCGAAACATAGTCGCTTACTCTGAGGGAAGAACGTAAACTGAAAGTATTTGAGAACAAGATCCTGAGACGAATATTCGGACCCAAGAGAAATGGGAATGGAGAATGCCAGAAACGTCATAACGAGGCACTACATAGTTTATAACGTTTAGCAAACATTGTTAGGGTCATCAATTCAAATCTAGGAAGCACAGGTGGGCAGATCATGTCATGAATGGAAGAAAGTAGGAATGCTTTCAGTTTTAACTGGAAATCCAATCGAAAAACGACCAACGGAAATTCAGGTGGAGCCTTCTTTGCAAATTTCTCAAAGCCTTCATTCTCCGCCGTGATTAATCCGATTGGGTAGAAAAGTGTGATTAACTAAGAAAACCCATCACCATTAAAATACAAAAGACATATTTCAGACTTTGCTCGTTTCTCAATCTGTAAACGCTCCTGTGATTACTCGGCACCTTGTATATCACATCATTATTAACAAATCATATACAACCTTTTTAAGGTAATTAGTAAAAAATTGTTATGATTCCTATTAAAACGTTTGGGCTGCGAGCGGAGCGAGCAAGAAAATTTTTGATAAATTATTTCCTTGTAAACCGACAACAATATTGATTTAATAGGGAGCCAATACGTTTTCGAGATAAGGCGGCGTTTCCTCATTCCTAACACTTCCTCTTTCTTCTTGCTTGTCCGTCGCCCTCTTGCTATCAGCGCCTGAGGCGCCGCATAGCTACGACTCTGCTACTTCATAGATATGTTTGCTTTAAAGGAAAATTCGCAAACTCGACAAATTTAAGCGGTGATATGAAGTATACTTTTAGGTGGTATGAAATATGCTTTTAAAAACTGATAACCCTAATTTTACACCTGAATGGATACCTCCTAGCTTATGACACACAAGATTTAACGTATTATTCAATCTTTATGCGGAAAGAGTCAACTTAGAGCGCTTCCACCTATAAATATGTTTCCATATATCATGTGATAGACTAAAAATGTTAGCTAATTTTGTTACGCAAGATGTAATTGCTACCCATTGACGCAAAATGTCTGGATGTGTCTACTTCCTCGTTTACTTGCAAGCATTGCAAGACAAATTAATCACTATTTATACACTTTTTTAGAAACGACTTTTATCTTGTTCAGTTTTAACGTCTAGAAATGTTCTGAAGTGCTCTATCAGTGAATGAGAAATGTCTACATGTCATCTTAACAAGGCTAATTGGAATTGCTCTAGCAATGTTCAAAATATATCTGAACTTGTGGTGTGTCCAATGAATAGATGGGCAGAAACGACTTATAAACGTGTAAATGATAATGTGTAAAGTGTCCTAAGCCGTTTCTTGGCCCGTAGATTAATTAGGCATTCCAGAGTTCAAGTATTTTTGAACACTTTTACGACACTTTTTGTTAACCATTGTGAGGAATCATCGTTGTAAACATGTTTTGTTCACTGATCGAACACTTCAAGACATGTTACACCACAGAATAGAATATACAGACCGTAAATCCGCAAAAAAACTGGAAACAAGGCGAACTGTAGCGCCCCTAACATACGACGACGGAACTAACCAGTAGATCTGTGGTCAGCAGCGTGGAAAATTCGAAAGTAACGGTGTGTAGTGGCATATTGTGGGTGAAAGCGTGCTATGCACAGGTGTTCATTGGCACCGTGTGCTTTTAACATACGTAATGTTCGATAAGGATGTACGAAAATGTCAACAAAACAATCCAGGCACAATACAAGAGGATGCTTTTATAAAAAGTACCCAAAAAATATAATAATTATTTCGTACGGGTAATTGGTAATCTGATATTGTTGCACTGCATCTCGCGCTGACATGCGAAGCTGACTGAAAGAATGCGCTGGTTACATGGACAACCCATGACGTCACGCTCGAGAACTGATTGCAGCGCCAACCCACTTACGACGAAACATCTTTCCCTACCAAACCAAACCGTTTGATTGGCTCTTTAGCCGTGCAGAAGATACAAACCAATTTCAATAGCGTATATAGGGAGTTACTCGTCTGTTCATTCTTGTCTGTGTTTTAAACAATGATCTAAAGTGTTCTATCAGTGCCACAAAATGCAACTTCCAAGAAACTAAAGGACATTTTAATAGATTTGTTAAAGATGAAATCACAAAAATTAGAGCATTAAAATTTCAGTTTATTTAAAAGAGAACAGAAGAATAATCCCCCTTGGAAATCAATAGACTAAAAGGAACAAAAGATAGCGCAGGTATTCGAGCCCGTAAATATTTCCCTTGCATTAGTCAGACAATACGTCTCTCAGGTATTTCATTTAAGTACGGCAGGTAGGATCATCTTTCGCCAGCTAATTATAAGCCAGAATACTCGTTATAAATAAGAAATAAAAATAACGTATTTTCTTAAAAATTGTCCAAATCATGTTCACTTATTTATTTATTTTGTAGTGTGAATATTAGCAAATTATAAAACTATGAATGGTCATTATTCCCAACACTAGTCATATCGAACCGAATCCTCTGTGACATCAGAGTTTAATGCTTTCCTTCTCCGTAAGCCACAGGGAGACGGGAATAAGAAAGTAGGAAATCAGATGATACTATAACCCAATACTTACACGAGAAAAGAAAAAGAATATCGATAGCGTAGCCCATGATTTTACCGGCATACTACTACGCAGAGCCGGATTTAGTGCGGGTGCACCGGAGTACGTGCACTCCCCCCTCCGTTCTGAATATGCACTATCTAAAGTGAGAAACTAGCAGTGGAAATAGCAATATTTTCCTAAAATTTCATGTCATGTTTCCGTTTCGGGCTTAAAAGAAAGCGGTTTTCCTAAACACAATAGTTTAAGTCAGTTCCTCATACATATCACAGATGCCTAAAGATATTTTTAAAAAATTAAATTTGATTCAAATGTACTGATAGTTATTGGTGCACCCCCTCGGAAAATCCTGGATCCGGTCCTGCTACTACGTATAAGCATGACTGTTTATTCTAGTCTCCTTTACTCTACGTGTTTCTTACCAATACAGTTTTTTTAGTTGTAAAAGAGCGCATTACTTCATCATGCATCGGACGTTACAAATCGACTGTTCGAGAGATTTGATGGCTGCCATGCTACAGCAAAAGAAGGCCAAATGACACAAAAGTCGTGTACTTCATTTTCAGTAACGAAACTGAGATCTAGAAAAGGGAAGAGAAATCAGGCGGACAATGAACACTTAAGTTTATTATACGTACAGTCAGCGATAAAATTTCCGTTTGATGACATTACTCTGGTAAATCACTTCAGAATGGAAGGACAATTTGAGTACAGTTTTCAGTAAATTAAAAGGAATGTAATTTTCCGTATATTCCAACCATACCACCGTTATTCCCAAAATAAATTTTACCACAGGGAAATAACTTTTGTCGCTGACTGTACACAGGAACTAGGAGAACAATATGTTCTGGTCCAATTAGATGCGTTTTCTTCTACTGAAAAAGCTCAGATTAACAAAATGATCCACTATTCAGAATTCTTTAACTTCCAAGTTGAATAGAAGTTTACAAGTATAGACAACGTCACCGAAACCTGATTTTACAAATTTTGAGAGGCAATATGATTACGTGATTTCTAAGAGGACTGGACAATTATTCGTTTCTTTAAAAGAAAAATTACAGAACTCAAAACTGTTTTTAATCAATATATTGATACTGAAAATGGTTCTTAAGACTAGGAAAATTTTGTGTCGAAATATGAAGGTATGCATCCTCCCATCCACCCAAGGAAGGATATATATATATATATATATATATATATATATATATATATATATATATATATATATATATATATATATATAATTTAAATGGATGTGAAGTTATATACATGTGTGTGTGTGTGTGTGTGTGTTGAGATGGTGAGAGAAAGAGAGAGGAATACAAAGATGAAATTGCACGAACACTTCCACTACATTTCGCTGACATTTCGAATATTAAAACCACATCAAATGAAAAATGAACTACATAAAGAACTAAAAAGAAAAGAAAAACAAGATCTAGAAAGATTTCCCGCTGGCAGCATATTATTTGATTTCGTCGAATTGAGCTGAGAAGGAAAATAATGGAATAAAAGACCTAACAATTGGTTGATGAGGTAGGTGAGGAAGGTAGTAAAGAAAGAAGAGAAGCGTGGCGCGGAAGAAGAAGGAAACTTAAAATATGAGAAAAGCAATAAGCAATAATCTTTTGAATTGTTGCTCAGCACACGAAGCACAAATCTATATATATATATATATATATATATATATATATATATATATATATACGACAATATATACGACAAGTATATATGTAGGTATTCCTAGTATTGTTTAACTGTCTTCGTTAATTTCAAGTGGGCTCTCCGCCTTGTGTGATTATGCGGCCTCTTCTGTTCTTGTCTCAATCAAATGAATCTCTTAAGTCTTCCTTCTGAGATATTAAGTTGAGTTCTTGCAATCAAATCCTTTGTTTCTCGTTGTGCATGATTTTGAGGAGAGTTAAGCTTATAACGTTTGATTGATCAAAGCTTGTGAAGCATTTTGGATTTGAAACGTGATGGTTATATTTTCCTTTTAACGTTCCTCTCTCTCTGTCTCTTTTCCTCGCTTCTTCCTTGTCTTCCTCCAATTTCAAATTCTCTTGTAATACGAGAATAAATTTAAAAAAATTTGTATCGAAATTAATGTTGAATTCTCTTCTTTTGTCATCATCAAGTATCGTACTTTAATCTCGTTAGCAGAATATTTCAGTGTACCTTAATGAGGTACTTGAACATACAAAAAAATGTAGAAGTATATAGAAATAATGATAACCTTTGTGGTACGTTACAAAGGATAATAATTTATAAAAATTATATATATATATATATATATATATATATATATATATATATATATATATATATATATATATATATATATATATATTCGTCTTTATAGCTAAGTAGACTTCGTTTATACCTCTTCAGGTTCATATAACTATAATTGTGCTTTTAAATTGGAATGTTCCAGTTGATTTAAGCTGAAAGCCTTAGAAAGAATGGATACAAGAATCAATATTAACAAAAGTTGCTGTATATGTCAGAAATTTGTTTACTATGTACAGTATTTTAAGCCTAAAGTGCTTTTAAAACTAGAAGCAAATCGACAGCTCAAAAACACGTGCAGATTTGTTTTCAAGAAGGGAAGGATTATGTCACATAGTTATTGCAGTCATTCAGCGAGGGATTCGAATCATAAATGTCAGTTTAGCAAGAGTGGGTAGAGGGTTTCCTTCGCAACAGACCTTAACATTCCAATGTTGCCGCTATATAGTAAACATACGTTTTCAGAAGGAAAGAAGCGTCTTTCGTTTCTTTGTGTGTGGAAGTGATTTTAAAAAAATCCCTTCACATGCACAAACTGGGACGACACACATATCCTTTCATTCATCCAAACAAACCAATATTTAGATATTTTCCTTCGCGTTTAGACTCACAGGACAGTTCTAGTTGATGACTCACCGGGGTGCGCACGAAGTGGCAACAGCGTGCTACGTGCTTCTCGAAACGTCAGTTTGTTTCTAGTTTTGAAAACACTATAGATAGCTCCTGATACGTTTGGTAAAGACAAGGCAACGCAGTGCACTGACCACGTGATAGTTGCTAAGCTGAACGTAATTCAACAGGTCTCTATACTGCAAAAAATACAGAAACTACTTTTAAGCAAGTAGGATGCTGTACACATTACCGACCCTTTTTGAAAACCTCCAGATTACTCCTTGTAGATACTGTGTTTTCCAAGTATGCCTTAGACGTATATACAAAATGTGCAAAATGTATGTCATCACTTTGTTTTCGAACTGTTTGAGGAGAAGAAGTGTTTTCAATATGTCATATTAGTACTGTTTCCGGAGAATGAACGCCTTTGGACACACGAAGCACACTTTATAAACACACACTTGATATATTTTCTCCTCAACATCTGTACTAGAAGTGTTTAAATGATGTTTTATTTTGTTACAGTGTAACAGATGGCGTTGGAGCGGCTCATGCGCACAAAAAACTGTTAGGCCAAGTGGCTTGGTTATATACAATATTTACAGTAGCATGTATTGTGAAGAGTTTGAGTTTTCCTGTTTTGCATCCTTGTTCAACTTCAAGGTTGCGAAAAACGATGGGAGTTACAATAGAGTGAAAAAAAATCATTCGGACTTGAATCTGGTGCAGCTGGTGGGTGCAAACACACTATCCTGCAAGAGCAACTCTCACAGTATGGGCCGTTAATCACCACACTCGTATTTCAAGAGTGTTTCTTCAAGATTACGTAACTTTGTTTCATTTCGTATACCCCGCTTAAGCATCTCCTAAGAAAATTTTTGTTAACCCTATATATTCATATTAAAAACTTACTTACACTTCAAATGAGGTATAGTTCGTACTCTTACTTTAATTGGGGTTAAATTATATAATATGTGTAAGTCTGCGATTTTGCCAGAAGGGAAAAATCTTATAAGGAACGGAAAAGTTAAATATGTTTTTCTGCCAAACCAATGAAAACCAATCTGCATCAACAGTTATTTTGACATGCTGAATAGTATCAAAGACGCTACCTAAGAAGTTAAGTGCTTCTGTACCCCGATCAGAACGTTTGCTAATAATCTCATTTAGAGACAAAGCCGGATTTACCAATAGGAAAGTAGGGTGTGACCAATGGAACCATCTTGGAAAGTCTTTATGGCTAGATGTGTATTTTCTCACCAAGGGCCGATCCGCCTGTGCTTAGGAATGGGCCACTAATCCAGTAGAACATAGGGCACCCAGTTCTTTTCCTATGTAGGTCGATGGAGTGTGTTAAAAGTTTAAGTTAGGGTACTGGAGTAAAGAAATAAACTGAGAATTACAACTAGGGATACCAACCAGGCTCATAACTAGTGGGTGACCACGGGGGCTCCCATTTGAAACAGTTTAACGTTGAAGATCTAGAGACAGAGGAAGAAAGTCCTGTCACCTAAATAGCACTAAAATTTTGAACTATTCAAATATCGGAAGGGGAACACCATCTGGTGTACTATCCGATACCACAAGGTTAACAGTGTTGCCAATATAAAATTGTATTTTTCAAATGGCATTACGATAGGTTATCACACGTTTCAAATCTACATGTTAAACGAAAACAAAATGTTACATTTATTATTCAGTGTTGCAAATTAAGAATGATACAGTATCACAAATGTCCAAATTTTGGTGGCCTCTACAACAGTAATCACGGAAGTAAAACAAACGCAGCAATGCACATCCAATGTATTTTAGTATCTAACATTATGATCATGATATGACGGATTTCAAATGAATAAGAACGAAGTAACAATAGATTGAAAATTTAACTTTTTTTCAAAAATCTTCATTTGGTAAAACTGCTTATATCAGTACCTCATCCAATTCCATAGAGATTCTCAATTAATATGAAGATTACAATGCCGTTTAGAGCAATTTGACATCTCGAACCGTCCTGGAGATATGGTAAAATCTGTTAAAGTTCACAACATTGCTAAAATAATGTAATTCCGTGAACTTGTTGTATTTACACTTACTAAAAATATTGTTGTAAGGTTATGGAAGCAGGGTAAAGCAAACATTGTGTTAGAAAATTCCGACAAATACACCATTTGTAAGCAATAGGTCTATCAAATTATACCATTTCTTCACATCTCCGAAATGATTTGAGATATTAAATTACGTAAACGTCATTATAATCTTCATGTCTATTCAGAGTCATGTACATAAGTGAATACGATACTTATCTAAACACTTTTTTCGAAATAAAATCGTTTGAAAAAAGTAAAAGTTGTAATTCCTTGTAATTATGTTTCTACTTACTCGAAATATGTCATATGATAGTCGTAGAACTCGACAATAATGCACTTTGGGCGTACGTTAGTTATCCTGTCTGTCTAACTCACGTTATTACTGCTGTAGAATCCTCCAAAATCTTGTAGAACCACGATTCTATAGCATCCTTAATTTGCAACTCTGTATGACAAGTGTGGTATTATAAGTTTTTGTTTTACATGTAGATTTGAAGTATGTAATAAAGTGACATAGTGACATTTGAGAAAACAATATTATGTCGGGTTGGCAACATTGTTAACCTTATGGTATCAAATAGAATGCCAAACAATGTCTCCTTCCGATATTTACATGGCACAAAATTTTAGCGTCTTTTGTTCATTAGTTTAAAAGTTACAGGGATATATCAAGATAAACGGTTTACCCTATAGATAAATAAACAGATAAAACTTAGAAAAACAATTTATAAAGCGGAACAAGAGAAAACTATTTGGACTCTCTGTGATCACATTAAGGTTATTGTGATAGAAATGAGCGTTCAGCACTTTATGTGAATGTACTTATCAACAGATGATATCGGTCATTTGCAACTGTGCGTTCTGGCACAAAATAGTAACATTTTAATGAGTGGGCGTTCTGGCACAAAATAGGCAACATTTTAATGAGGAGGCGTTCTGGCATAAAATAAGCAACATTTTAATGAGGGGGCGTTCTGGCACAAAATAGGCAACATTTTAATGAGGGGAGTAGAATAGAGCCCTTTTCTCACGACAATTGGAGAAAAGTGCAAATTTCTCACGAGAATTGGTATAATTTCGCCTTATTTCTTACGAAAATTGATACAAATTTCCCTTATTTTCACGAGAATTGGAGAAAAGTGCAAAATTCTCACGAAAACTGGTACAAATTTCCTTCATTCTCACAACAAGTGGTCAACAGTGCAAATTTCTCACGAAAGTGGGTGTAAATTTCCTCTAATCTATTTTATCATATATTTTAATACAATTTATGTTAATTTATACAATTTATGCTGATTACTTACCATTTTTCCCCAATCCTTTAAGAAACTTGTTTCTTCCTTCCTTATTCATCCATCAAGTGGTGAGAAATAACTGAAGAAACTTCACAACATGTTCACACAGGTTTTTTTCGTTAATTTTGAACACAGGTGGTTTTGGTATTTAAGAAACTAATTTTATAGAAAGAATGGGATGTCATAAGACGAGGTAACTAAAGGGGGAAGACGGAAAACAAAGGATAAAAAAAGTAGTTGAAGGCGAAGAATCTATCCAAAACAAGGGGAGGTAAACACAATAGGAACGTTTTGTATTCGTAATTGAGAAGCTCTTTGTAAGAGTGTCTCGTAATTTGAACCTTGTGTCAATTAAAGAAAGAAGGAGCTGTCAATTTAATGTGAGATATGGATGTTGCACAATACTTTAACTGTTGGAAGTCAGAGAGACATGTGAAATAACTTAGTTTCATGTATTTAGAAACATGGGAAAATGTCGATAAAGAACAATTGTTAAAAGACATTGACTGTCTAAGATGGAAGGCGTAGGAGAAAGAGAACCCTTTGATAGGGAGTAACGAAAGGAACATAGACACCTGCTTGTATGTGTGTGTTCCAGGGTGATGGAGTTGGGGGCGAAGTGTACTCTTTTGGGGAAGTAAAAGACGTTGTTTAATTGATGCTGTAACTTGCACCCTATGGAGAGATACCGCTCATTATTTTGAGGACAAAAAATTTTAAGAAAGAGATAGTTAAATGTCACATGTTACTTTTTAAAAGTTAATGTATTGCTTCCCATACTGAGAGACCTCACATAGCATTGGAGGGAATTGTGTTGTTATTTTGAGGAAAGGACCACTTTAAATAGGCGTGTGAGATGTTACGCGTTTTGTTAAGACCTTGCCACATACGTAGAGGGGAGAGAAAGGGTGGCCCTTCCTACCTGAGTTCCAAAGAGGAAAAAGACTGAATGAATTGTGTAAGCAAGGCAATTTTGCCTTTTGTGCTTTTTGGAAGAAGTCTTCAAATAAGATTTCTTTTAGGTATTTCCGCATAAATGATTTTATCCTTTTAAAAACTAGAGTAATGAATTAATTAATTATGAATATTAATGAGATGATAATGAATATTAATGAGATGCTAAAGAAAAGGATTACAAAGAATGGATTTTAGTGTTTTTCGTATATTTAGAGGTATATTGCGGATATATGTAATATACAGCACTTCGTATTGTACATAAATGTATGAGATAATGTGGAAGGAAATGGGCGCAACTGTAAGAAACGTATTTTATGTAATGATATTGTATTTTTAGTAGATGATAGGGGATTTTAGCATAGAATATTGTCTTTTGGATACTGTATGGGTCTAAGGGTGTACGAAGCTTAGACGAATGACAAATTGCATGTATATGTGATTAGTTTGTAAGTGGGGTACATGTATGTGTAGCTGATATGTGATTTTAACATAGAATATCATCTTTTGGATATTGTATGGGTCTAATGGTGTACGAAGCTTAGACAAATGACAAATTGCATGTATATATGATTAGTTTGTAAGTGGGGTACATGTATATGTAGCTGATATGTGATTTTAGCATAGAATATCATGTTTTGGATACTGTATGGGTCTAATGGTGTACGAAGCTTAGACGAATGACAAATTGCATGTATATATGAATAGTTTGTATGTGGGTAGATGTATGTATGTATGTATATTGGTTTTTGATATCGGGACAGGAATATATGTATCATATTGTAGATATATTATCTTTCGTTTGCATGTAAGTGTTTTAATCATGTGTTGTTGGTTGCGTAGCTTTAGGGGCTATACTAGGCTGGATGCAAACACCTGAAGTGTTTCTATTGTATTAATTTTGGATTGTAGCCTTATTTTATCGTATTGTAGAGCTGTATATTTTGTTTGGTGATATGCTAGATGAATGCAAACACATGAACTGATTCCTTATGTATATAGATTACCTTGAATACCATGTTAGAATGTATATATTGTGATTTTTACGCACGTAGATGGTTGTTAGACATGTTGTACGGATATTTTAACCACAAAGGATATCACTATGATATAAGGCATTTTCATATACATATGTTTTCACTAGAGTATTCTAATGATATATATTTTGGTTTTTACGTACGTAGATGCTTTTTAGACATGACCTAGTGGTATTTGAAGCACAAAGGATATCACTGTGGTATAACCCATTTACATATAGATATCTTTTCACTACAGTATTGTAATGACATTTATTGATACCTTTACTTACTTTTAAGATGCTTGCTCACCTTGTAGAAGACATTATGCCATCATTATGGTTTCCAACTTGGGATAATTTATTGTAGGAACATAAAATATGATATATACGTATAAATAACCTTATATGAAGCATAGGTATTCTTCCTTTATCTTATATAGAATACAGATACTTCGTATTATATTAATATTTGTTTGGAGAAATAAAACATATTATTGCAAATTGTAACGCTTTATTGTATTTTTCAATATTGGCATATTGATATACATATATAAATATATTTAAATAAGATATTTACTATACTTAGAATATTCTTAATAACTTATTGACATATTTACATTATATATACGTAAAAGTACCAACAGATAGGAAAACTTATGGACATATTTGATGATATTATGAGCATGTTACTCCATGATGCTACCTTTAGACAGTTTACTATTTACATATACATAACATACCAATCATTTAACACAGTTATTACTTTGATAACCATATGGCAATGTTCTATAGTCAGTAATACTGTTATGATTTAATCGTCGTCTTTTATTTTGAACTTTCTGATGTGTTTTAGTTTCAGACTTGGATACGATGACAAACCCAGGCTTACGAACAATTCTTCCTGAATTGTGTAACTGTTTTTTCTCAGCTTTATCCCGAACTAGTTGATAAAAATGATCAAAGTTAATTTCTTGTCGTGTACGATGATTTAAAGTTATTCCTCTAATTTTAAATACATAATCTACTTTCCCTGTTTGAACTTCTTTCATCCTATAGGCATAATTTTTTGGCCCTAAGCCTATAAAGGCATCAATTTCCCACCCATCAGGAACTTCATTAGTTAACTCACCTAAATAGGAACCCAAAGAAAGTGGAGGCTTTTCATTACGTGGCTGTACAAACATAATACTATCAGTGTCGCAGTACAATACACGATCAGGATCTATAGCTGTTACTAATTCGTAAAGTTTTAGACGCGCCCAAGAGGTGATGAAGGCTGCAAGGACAACATTGGAAAATTTCCATGGCTTGTTTTTGTTTTCAATGTTTTTATATGATACAATGAGATGTCGCTCTCCAATAGGCAATACAGTTTGTACCTCATATTGGGGTGCCCATAGATAACTTAAAAATTTTTCTGGAGTATCTACAATTACAGATTGAGATAAATCTGTTCTTTGTCCCCATTTTCCATATAAGGAATTGAGAAATATTTTGGAAATATATCTTAGACCAGGATTTGATTGAATGTTATTTTCCGTTAACTGAATGCATTCATGTTCATAATAGTCTGCAATATATTTTTCTTGATCTTGTTTAGTTTTGCACCAGCTAGGAAATCCTGAAGACTCCTGTTTCATTTTTAAGAAGGAATTGACATAATCTTTAAACAGATTATCTTCTGATCCAGATAATTTGAATTCCCAAATTTCGATAATTTGTAGAATTTTGTATCCGAGATCTAAAGCCACATGAAGTTCAGGAGTACAGTATGTACCAGTAAGGACACGCTCGGCATCATTATGCATGCAATTGTTGTCACTTTGTTCCATACACGTACGGCATAACCCAAACAAAAGGCGATCAGTACATGCATATGGTAAAATTGGAAAATATAAGTCTTTGGGAGGCAAGATACTACATTTCACTAATCCATGAATACTTTGCACTTGTGGAAAGTCAGGCCCCTTGTATATTATAGGTTTTCCTATAGGCAATGGCTTACGTGCCATTACCCAGGGGTAAAGACTGGTAACATCATAATATGCCACAAAGTCTTCGCTGGTACATTCGTACAAGGCATTAAAACATTCTGTACGCCCACCATGAAAACTATCTTTAGGTACCAGATGATCAACAAGATCATGACACTGTGTTTGAATAAACTGTTGTAATTTTTTATCATTTTTTACCATGTGGTCCCATTCACATTCCCACATTTCAATGACATTAAGATTTAATTTTTTAAGAAATGCTATTTTTGTGGTGGTGTTTTCATACCGATCTTGTAGTGATGTACCTTGCTTAGAGGTAGAATCTAGGGACACGTGTCGTAGTGTAGGATAACAGTTTAAACATCCGTGATAGTAACATCCATGAAATTCGTAAACTGTATTTGTTTTACTTTGAAATCCATCAACCTTATACCTCCCGAATCGTTTTTCCAAGCCATTTCCAGAATGGAAAATTTCACTACCAGTAGTACGTTCTAAGTATCGTAGCCAATACATTGCCTTTAGACTTTGACGATCACGATGGTCAAACCCATAAGGTGGAATAATTGGAATAATTTCTTTGGGTAAATATAAGGTACGATATGTTAGTATTGCCAAACTAGCAATAGTTGACGCGACGATAAAACATTGAATACCATTTGTTTTGTCTTCAATTAAGTTTGAAAATTTAATGACAGCCTCTGCTAAAATTTTAACATCATTCCGACAATATTCAATCATTTCCTTTTGGAGATTATACTCCTCATTACTTGCAGCACGTTCTTTGTGCCATATGATAAGTTGCTCTCGATCTTCAGTGCTCCTTGAATCAGGATCAAAATATTTTTATATCAGGAATTTTGCCTATATAATTTTGGTTTTCTAATGTATTAAACAAGTACGGGAAATCTCCCTTTCGTAAATTTGCAGAAAGACCTAACGTCTTAGGTAATTTAGATAATTTAACTCCCATATACAAATATGTGTCACGGAAGTAAATCTTTTGTCCTAAACGCATTTCAATAATTTTTGCCCTGACATTATTACTTCAGGTGTAAAATGATGGTTTATGATCAAAGTTTTAGCACAGAATTGCATATCATAATTACTGCCATTATGGGAAAGCACAATGATTTTTTTAAACATTGGTCGAGTTATTAATACATGATTAACAAATTCTTCAATGTTGTTGAAATCAAACGAACGGAACCCATTTTTATCACCGCATACAAAACATGTATCATCAAGTTTCATGTCCTTACACTTGTAACAAGCATGAATACAATTTACAAAATTTACATGATGTTCTTGTTCTCCCTGTTCATTTTTAGGAAGCAACATTGTTTCTACATCAAAGATAATATACAAAAAGGTATCTACATGTTGCATCATAGCCGTTTGAACAAAACAAATATGGTCATCGCTTACATATGTGTAACATGTTTTACAATAACGTTCACCACATTCATGTTCAGACTTGCGTGAACGCATGTCATTCATAGTACCACAACGGACACAAATTTTCTTTGTTTCGCATAAACTTTTTTCGCAAACATTTATCGCTTTATGATTAGCAAAACATTCTTCTGAAGAAAACAGTCTATGACAATCAAGGCATTCAACTTTAATATTATTATCATTATTAGAAACATTATGATACTTTTCGCACATTGGACATTTGAAGTTACACTTATGATTTTGTGTATGATGATAACCTTTCAAACAATACTGACAATATTTCCGTTTGTTTAATAGTGTTGTAATGTTGGTAATTAATTCGTAGTGTCCTTCACTGTACAAAATCAAAATTTTCTTTGATGCATGTATTCCAGGATAAATTACATTATAGTTTCGAGTCAATCCGTTCTTTTCGTAAACAACAATTTGATAATGAGGCGCTAGCTTATTTTGAAACTTTTTTACATCATCAATAGTACATCCATCATGGATTTCAATGTCAACTTTAGCATTGACACACAATTGCTTTGCTTGTTTCATCAATCGTTCAGGATGATTTTTCAATTAATATACGTAGTTATAACGATGATCAGCCCTACCTATTCCAAGAATAATACTTTTAGGAAGACAATACACATCCTTTTCTACAGGAATAGTACATTGTTCCAGGTGTGTTACAAGATCAACAAACTTTGATGAACCCCTTGTTCGTCCCCTACCTTTACGTGAATCAACAATATGAATTTTGAAATTTACTTTATCACCTAATAAATAATTTTCATTACTATTTAAAACATTTTCAATTTTACGAAATAAAATGGCGGAGCTTAAATCCGACTTTTGACGCCACGAAATGTATATTGGTTTATTAATCGTAGAAGCAGAACTTTCTATTGTTATACCAACATACATATCATCTTCGGCATCATTTAAAACATGATCCTTTACAAATTCAAATAACAACTGAATATATTTTTCAGGATCATCTATTCCACTAGTTTGCATACGTTCAATTGTGACTTCCTTTCCTGTAAGTCCAAAATGAGTATATTGTTTGATTCTACTATTAACAATACGAAAATATTCATTTGTTTTACCACTCCCATACATGGTAGGTTGTGATACAGTATTAGTATTAGGACTTGGAAAGTTTATAAAATTTTCCATGAACACGCTAAAATCATTTGTAGTTAAACTATCAGCTTTTCCTTCAGACACAAGTTCCATAAACTTTTCACGAGCTAAATTCTCTATATTATCTTGACGAAAGAAGCCTACATGATATAAATCAATAATATCTTTTGCAGACTTACATTTTTTCAAAACAACATGAGGATCACAACCAAAATGCATAAACAACGCCTGCAATAACTTGGAATAAGCTTCATTGCTTACCCTTGCACCCGTAGCATGACATTGTGTTATCACTTCCCATGTAAATAAAACTTCGTTTGGATTTTCATATCCACGTGCTTCTTGTGCTGACAGCATGGTACAGATGACAGACTGTCCTTCCATTGTATGATTGACACACTAAATATGTAATTGCAATTTGAATTTTTGTCTTATACAGGAAATATTTTACACAATGATGTACACAGAACTTTGATATTTCTTTTCACAGTTTTTTAACTGACAAGGTTTCGTAAGTAGACTTTTATGATATGATTCACAATATGTTGACCAAAGATACACTTTTTAAGAATTTTTTACACTTACCAGTAAATATAATAATAAAACTTTCCCGAACTTGTTTTAGTTCACAACAGATTTAGTTGTAAGTTTACCGACAGCACACTTGAAAGCTTGTCGGGAATTGCACTAACACTGGCCGTTAACTACAATGATAAAACTTCCCGTAACTTTTTTTCAGTTTAGTATCGATGCACTACCACTTGTCACTCACTAAGTATATTTTAGTTTACCGAAGATATACTTTTAAGTTTATCGGTTAATCCTTTAACACTTTCCGATAATTGTAATTTACAAACTGCCGTAATAAAATTGATTTAGACTAATTACAGCACGCAAAGTACAAACAGGAAGTGTGTTTACTTTTTATTGATTGTTTATTATGAATACTAATAAATGGAAATTCCAAGAACTCCACACGAAGATTCCCGAAGATTGCCGAAGGTTCCCGAAGTTTCCCGAAGTTTTCCGAACATTGCCGAACCTAAACGAAGATGAACATGAGAGTTTATCCACAATTCCTGTACATGTTGGTTAATGTACCACACGAAGTTTTCCGAACATTGCCGAACCTAAACGAAGATGAACATGAGAGTTTATCCACAATTCCTGTACATGTTGGTTAATGTACCACACGAATGGTTTCGAAAATTGCCGAACTTAAACGAAGATGGACATAAGAATGTATGAACAATTCCTGTACACGTTTGGTAAATGTAACTTCCAAAAGACTTGTAACTTTAAGATATATTTCAAAGTTTATTATTAGATGTAACTTTGTAACAAAATTGGTATTTTAAAATAAATGATTTAACAACAGAGAGTATACCAATGATTGGGTTTACTTTAACAGTAGTAATTTTATAGTGCGCGGCGCGGCTTGCTGCGCTGGATTTATACTTTCAAAATTTAATCTCGTACCCAAAGGCATTTCGTTTTGTAATCTCGTACCCAAAAGCAAATAGTTTGTAGTCTCGTACGCAGGTGCTTTAACATATTTTAAATTAGTAACAGTATTATTACATAATGTGATATAATTTGTAAATGCACTATTAAAGTTTGCAACACTTCAAATAATTATAGCTACTTGTTTTGTATGCTTTTCCACTATGTTATCGGTCTAAAAAATTCCTTTGTTAGTAACGCTAGGAATTTCTTTTGTCTGCATTGCTACAGGTGTTTAAACTGGTTTAAACCGGTTTAAACTAGTTTATTGTTTTTGTTATACAATTATTCAGTTCTGCAAGAACTTCGTTGTTATTTTTTATTTGTTTGCTTCCAGCGTAAGCTCTTTTATTTGTTGGTTCGTTTGCTGTGCAAACTCGTTGTTAAATTTGATTGTGAAAATATAAAAATTACTCTGCAAACTCCTTATTTATTTAACCTTTTGTAATAAATTACTCAAACACTTCGTGCGAGCATAGCAAAGATAATTTGAAAATTTAAAAAAAATGAAGTAAACTTAGAATTAATTCCGATAGAAACTCAAAGTAACATTGTTGTAATTATTTTATTTGTTCGCTTCATTACAAGCTCACAGGAATTACATTCCGAAAATATTAAAATTAACAAAATAAACTTGAACATAAGAAAGTTATTTTAGCACGACACAGAATGATTAAACTTAAAATTTATTACATGAAGCTCTTTGATTGTTAAATGGAGAAGTAAAATTTAAGTCAGTGTTGCAATTGAATACACGAACTAAAAGTAAAAGTACAAGTTCCCAAAAGTAAAGTGCAGAAACAAAACAAAACTTAAAACACAATGTTGCAATCCAAATTGCAAAAGAAAAAATTAAAAATACAACTTACAAACAAAATGCAGAAACCAAAATAAAATTGCAGAAGCAAAATTAATACTACAAGTTTAAAAAATTGAAACTGACATGAAAATACAGAAACAAAATTAAACAACGTTACAATCTAAATTAAAAGTACAAGTTCCCAAAAGTAAAGTGCAGAAACAAAACGCAATGTTGCAATCCAAATTGTAAAAGAAAATTAAAAGTACAAGTTTAAAAAATTGAAACATGCACAGCAAACGAACCAACAAATAAAAGAGCTTACGCTGGAAGCAAACAAATAAAAAACAACAACGAAGTTCTTGCAGAACTGAATAATTGTATAACAAAAACAATAAACTAGTTTAAACCGGTTTAAACCAGTTTAAACACCTGTAGCAATGCAGACAAAAGAAATTCCTAGCGTTACTAACAAAGGAATTTTTTAGACCGATAACATAGTGGAAAAGCATACAAAACAAGTAGCTATAATTATTTGAAGTGTTGCAAACTTTAATAGTGCATTTACAAATTATATCACATTATGTAATAATACTGTTACTAATTTAAAATATGTTAAAACACCTGCGTACGAGACTACAAACTATTTGCTTTTGGGTACGAGATTACAAAACGAAATGCCTTTGGGTACGAGATTAAATTTTGAAAGTATAAATCCAGCGCAGCAAGCCGCGCCGCGCACTATAAAATTACTACTGTTAAAGTAAACCCAATCATTGGTATACTCTCTGTTGTTAAATCATTTATTTTAAAATACCAATTTTGATACAAAGTTACATCTAATAATAAACTTTGAAATATATCTTAAAGTTACAAGTCTTTTGGAAGTTACATTTACCAAACGTGTACAGGAATTGTTCATACATTCTTATGTCCATCTTCGTTTAAGTTCGGCAATTTTCGAAACCATTCGTGTGGTACATTAACCAACATGTACAGGAATTGTGGATAAACTCTCATGTTCATCTTCGTTTAGGTTCGGCAATGTTCGGAAAACTTCGTGTGGTACATTAACCAACATGTACAGGAATTGTGGATAAACTCTCATGTTCATCTTCGTTTAGGTTCGGCAATGTTCGGAAAACTTCGGGAAACTTCGGGAACCTTCGGCACTCTTCGGGAATCTTCGTGTGGAGTTCTTGGAATTTCCATTTATTAGTGTTGATAATAAACAATCAATAAAAAGTAAACACACTTCCTGTTTGTACTTTGCGTGCTGTAATTAGTCTAAATCAATTTTATTACGGCAGTTTGTAAATTACAATTATCGGAAAGTGTTAAAGGATTAACCGATAAACTTAAAAGTATATCTTCGGTAAACTAAAATATACTTAGTGAGTGACAAGTGGTAGTGCATCGATACTAAACTGAAAAAAAGTTACGGGAAGTTTTATCATTGTAGTTAACGGCCAGTGTTAGTGCAATTCCCGACAAGCTTTCAAGTGTGCTGTCGGTAAACTTACAACTAAATCTGTTGTGAACTAAAACAAGTTCGGGAAAGTTTTATTATTATATTTACTGGTAAGTGTAAAAAATTCTTAAAAAGTGTATCTTTGGTCAACACATTGTGAATCATATCATAAAAGTCTACTTACGAAACCTTGTCATTTAAAAAACTGTGAAAAGAAATATCAAAGTTCTGTGTACATCATTGTGTAAAATATTTCCTGTATAAGACAAAAATTCAAATTGCAATTACATATTTAGTGTGTCAATCATACAATGGAAGGACAGTCTGTCATCTGTACCATGCTGTCAGCACAAGAAGCACGTGGATATGAAAATCCAAACGAAGTTTTATTTACATGGGAAGTGATAACACAATGTCATGCTACGGGTGCAAGGGTAAGCAATGAAGCTTATTCCAAGTTATTGCAGGCGTTGTTTATGCATTTTGGTTGTGATCCTCATGTTGTTTTGAAAAAATGTAAGTCTGCAAAAGATATTATTGATTTATATCATGTAGGCTTCTTTCGTCAAGATAATATAGAGAATTTAGCTCGTGAAAAGTTTATGGAACTTGTGTCTGAAGGAAAAGCTGATAGTTTAACTACAAATGATTTTAGCGTGTTCATGGAAAATTTTATAAACTTTCCAAGTCCTAATACTAATACTGTATCACAACCTACCATATATGGGAGTGGTAAAACAAATGAATATTTTCGTATTGTTAATAGTAGAATCAAACAATATACTCATTTTGGACTTACAGGAAAGGAAGTCACAATTGAACGTATGCAAACTAGTGGAATAGATGATCCTGAAAAATATATTCAGTTGTTATTTGAATTTGTAAAGGATCATGTTTTAAATGATGCCGATGATGATATGTATGTTGGTATAACAATAGAAAGTTCTGCTTCTACGATTAATAAACCAATATACATTTCGTGGCGTCAAAAGTCGGATTTAAGCTCCGCCATTTTATTTCGTAAAATTGAAAATGTTTTAAATAGTAATGAAAATTATTTATTAGGTGATAAAGTAAATTTCAAAATTCATATTGTTGATTCACGTAAAGGTAGGGGACGAACAAGGGGTTCATCAAAGTTTGTTGATCTTGTAACACACCTGGAACAATGTACTATTCCTGTAGAAAAGGATGTGTATTGTCTTCCTAAAAGTATTATTCTTGGAATAGGTAGGGCTGATCATCGTTATAACTACTTATATGAACTGAAAAATCATCCTGAACGATTGATGAAACAAGCAAAGCAATTGTGTGTCAATGCTAAAGTTGACATTGAAATCCATGATGGATGTACTATTGATGATGTAAA
Organism: Thermobia domestica; assembly: GCF_964235325.1. NCBI lineage: Eukaryota > Metazoa > Arthropoda > Insecta > Zygentoma > Lepismatidae > Thermobia > Thermobia domestica. The sequence continues at coordinate 82,185,790 of NC_137466.1, forward strand.
AAAGTTTCAAAATAAGCTAGCGCCTCATTATCAAATTGTTGTTTACGAAAAGAACGGATTGACTCGAAACTATAATGTAATTTATCCTGGAATACATGCATCAAAGAAAATTTTGATTTTGTACAGTGAAGGACACTACGAATTAATTACCAACATTACAACACTATTAAACAAACGGAAATATTGTCAGTATTGTTTGAAAGGTTATCATCATACACAAAATCATAAGTGTAACTTCAAATGTCCAATGTGCGAAAAGTATCATAATGTTTCTAATAATGATAGTAATATTAAAGTTGAATGCCTTGATTGTCATAGACTGTTTTCTTCAGAAGAATGTTTTGCTAATCATAAAGCGATAAATGTTTGCGAAAAAAGTTTATGCGAAACAAAGAAAATTTGTGTCCGTTGTGGTACTATGAATGACATGCGTTCACGCAAGTCTGAACATGAATGTGGTGAACGTTATTGTAAAACATGTTACACATATGTAAGCGATGACCATATTTGTTTTGTTCAAACGGCTATGATGCAACATGTAGATACCTTTTTGTATATTATCTTTGATGTAGAAACAATGTTGCTTCCTAAAAATGAACAGGGAGAACAAGAACATCATGTAAATTTTGTAAATTGTATTCATGCTTGTTACAAGTGTAAGGACATGAAACTTGATGATACATGTTTTGTATGCGGTGATAAAAATGGGTTCCGTTCGTTTGATTTCAACAACATTGAAGAATTTGTTAATCATGTATTAATAACTCGACCAATATTTAAAAAAATCATTGTGCTTTCCCATAATGGCAGTAATTATGATATGCAATTCTGTGCTAAAACTTTGATCATAAACCATCATTTTACACCTGAAGTAATAATGTCAGGGCAAAAAATTATTGAAATGCGTTTAGGACAAAAGATTTACTTCCGTGACACATATTTGTATATGGGAGTTAAATTATCTAAATTACCTAAGACGTTAGGTCTTTCTGCAAATTTACGAAAGGGAGATTTCCCGTACTTGTTTAATACATTAGAAAACCAAAATTATATAGGCAAAATTCCTGATATAAAAATATTTTGATCCTGATTCAAGGAGCACTGAAGATCGAGAGCAACTTATCATATGGCACAAAGAACGTGCTGCAAGTAATGAGGAGTATAATCTCCAAAAGGAAATGATTGAATATTGTCGGAATGATGTTAAAATTTTAGCAGAGGCTGTCATTAAATTTTCAAACTTAATTGAAGACAAAACAAATGGTATTCAATGTTTTATCGTCGCGTCAACTATTGCTAGTTTGGCAATACTAACATATCGTACCTTATATTTACCCAAAGAAATTATTCCAATTATTCCACCTTATGGGTTTGACCATCGTGATCGTCAAAGTCTAAAGGCAATGTATTGGCTACGATACTTAGAACGTACTACTGGTAGTGAAATTTTCCATTCTGGAAATGGCTTGGAAAAACGATTCGGGAGGTATAAGGTTGATGGATTTCAAAGTAAAACAAATAGTTTACGAATTTCATGGATGTTACTATCACGGATGTTTAAACTGTTATCCTACACTACGACACGTGTCCCTAGATTCTACCTCTAAGCAAGGTACATCACTACAAGATCGGTATGAAAACACCACCACAAAAATAGCATTTCTTAAAAAATTAAATCTTAATGTCATTGAAATGTGGGAATGTGAATGGGACCACATGGTAAAAAATGATAAAAAATTACAACAGTTTATTCAAACACAGTGTCATGATCTTGTTGATCATCTGGTACCTAAAGATAGTTTTCATGGTGGGCGTACAGAATGTTTTAATGCCTTGTACGAATGTACCAGCGAAGACTTTGTGGCATATTATGATGTTACCAGTCTTTACCCCTGGGTAATGGCACGTAAGCCATTGCCTATAGGAAAACCTATAATATACAAGGGGCCTGACTTTCCACAAGTGCAAAGTATTCATGGATTAGTGAAATGTAGTATCTTGCCTCCCAAAGACTTATATTTTCCAATTTTACCATATGCATGTACTGATCGCCTTTTGTTTGGGTTATGCCGTACGTGTATGGAACAAAGTGACAACAATTGCATGCATAATGATGCCGAGCGTGTCCTTACTGGTACATACTGTACTCCTGAACTTCATGTGGCTTTAGATCTCGGATACAAAATTCTACAAATTATCGAAATTTGGGAATTCAAATTATCTGGATCAGAAGATAATCTGTTTAAAGATTATGTCAATTCCTTCTTAAAAATGAAACAGGAGTCTTCAGGATTTCCTAGCTGGTGCAAAACTAAACAAGATCAAGAAAAATATATTGCAGACTATTATGAACATGAATGCATTCAGTTAACGGAAAATAACATTCAATCAAATCCTGGTCTAAGATATATTTCCAAAATATTTCTCAATTCCTTATATGGAAAATGGGGACAAAGAACAGATTTATCTCAATCTGTAATTGTAGATACTCCAGAAAAATTTTTAAGTTATCTATGGGCACCCCAATATGAGGTACAAACTGTATTGCCTATTGGAGAGCGACATCTCATTGTATCATATAAAAACATTGAAAACAAAAACAAGCCATGGAAATTTTCCAATGTTGTCCTTGCAGCCTTCATCACCTCTTGGGCGCGTCTAAAACTTTACGAATTAGTAACAGCTATAGATCCTGATCGTGTATTGTACTGCGACACTGATAGTATTATGTTTGTACAGCCACGTAATGAAAAGCCTCCACTTTCTTTGGGTTCCTATTTAGGTGAGTTAACTAATGAAGTTCCTGATGGGTGGGAAATTGATGCCTTTATAGGCTTAGGGCCAAAAAATTATGCCTATAGGATGAAAGAAGTTCAAACAGGGAAAGTAGATTATGTATTTAAAATTAGAGGAATAACTTTAAATCATCGTACACGACAAGAAATTAACTTTGATCATTTTTATCAACTAGTTCGGGATAAAGCTGAGAAAAAACAGTTACACAATCCAGGAAGAATTGTTCGTAAGCCTGGGTTTGTCATCGTATCCAAGTCTGAAACTAAAACACATCAGAAAGTTCAAAATAAAAGACGACGATTAAATCATAACAGTATTACTGACTATAGAACATTGCCATATGGTTATCAAAGTAATAACTGTGTTAAATGATTGGTATGTTATGTATATGTAAATAGTAAACTGTCTAAAGGTAGCATCATGGAGTAACATGCTCATAATATCATCAAATATGTCCATAAGTTTTCCTATCTGTTGGTACTTTTACGTATATATAATGTAAATATGTCAATAAGTTATTAAGAATATTCTAAGTATAGTAAATATCTTATTTAAATATATTTATATATGTATATCAATATGCCAATATTGAAAAATACAATAAAGCGTTACAATTTACAATAATATGTTTTATTTCTCCAAACAAATATTAATATAATACGAAGTATCTGTATTCTATATAAGATAAAGGAAGAATACCTATGCTTCATATAAGGTTATTTATACGTATATATCATATTTTATGTTCCTACAATAAATTATCCCAAGTTGGAAACCATAATGATGGCATAATGTCTTCTACAAGGTGAGCAAGCATCTTAAAAGTAAGTAAAGGTATCAATAAATGTCATTACAATACTGTAGTGAAAAGATATCTATATGTAAATGGGTTATACCACAGTGATATCCTTTGTGCTTCAAATACCACTAGGTCATGTCTAAAAAGCATCTACGTACGTAAAAACCAAAATATATATCATTAGAATACTCTAGTGAAAACATATGTATATGTAAATGCCTTATATCATAGTGATATCCTTTGTGGTTAAAATATCCGTACAACATGTCTAACAACCATCTACGTGCGTAAAAATCACAATATATACATTCTAACATGGTATTCAAGGTAATCTATATACATAAGGAATCAGTTCATGTGTTTGCATTCATCTAGCATATCACCAAACAAAATATACAGCTCTACAATACGATAAAATAAGGCTACAATCCAAAATTAATACAATAGAAACACTTCAGGTGTTTGCATCCAGCCTAGTATAGCCCCTAAAGCTACGCAAAAAACAACACATGATTCAAACACTTACATGCAAACGAAAGATAATATATCTACAATATGATACATATATTCCTGTCCCGATATCAAAAACCAATATACATACATACATACATCTACCCACATACAAACTATTCATATATACATGCAATTTGTCATTCGTCTAAGCTTCGTACACCATTAGACCCATACAGTATCCAAAACATGATATTCTATGTTAAAATCACATATCAGCTACACATACATGTACCCACTTACAAACTAATCACATATACATGCAATTTGTCATTCGTCTAAGCTTCGTACATCATTAGACCCCTACAGTATCCAAAACATGATATTCTATGCTAAAATCACATATCAGCTACATATACATGTACCCCACTTACAAACTAATCATATATACATGCAATTTGTCATTTGTCTAAGCTTCGTACACCATTAGACCCATACAATATCCAAAAGATGATATTCTATGTTAAAATCACATATCAGCTACACATACATGTACCCCACTTACAAACTAATCACATATACATGCAATTTGTCATTCGTCTAAGCTTCGTACACCCTTAGACCCATACAGTATCCAAAAGACAATATTCTATGCTAAAATCCCCTATCATCTACTAAAAATACAATATCATTACATAAAATACGTTTCTTACAGTTGCGCCCATTTCCTTCCACATTATCTCATACATTTATGTACAATACGAAGTGCTGTATATTACATATATCCGCAATATACCTCTAAATATACGAAAAACACTAAAATCCATTCTTTGTAATCCTTTTCTTTAGCATCTCATTAATATTCATTATCATCTCATTAATATTCATAATTAATTAATTCATTACTCTAGTTTTTAAAAGGATAAAATCATTTATGCGGAAATACCTAAAAGAAATCTTATTTGAAGACTTCTTCCAAAAAGCACAAAAGGCAAAATTGCCTTGCTTACACAATTCATTCAGTCTTTTTCCTCTTTGGAACTCAGGTAGGAAGGGCCACCCTTTCTCTCCCCTCTACGTATGTGGCAAGGTCTTAACAAAACGCGTAACATCTCACACGCCTATTTAAAGTGGTCCTTTCCTCAAAATAACAACACAATTCCCTCCAATGCTATGTGAGGTCTCTCAGTATGGGAAGCAATACATTAACTTTTAAAAAGTAACATGTGACATTTAACTATCTCTTTCTTAAAATTTTTTGTCCTCAAAATAATGAGCGGTATCTCTCCATAGGGTGCAAGTTACAGCATCAATTAAACAACGTCTTTTACTTCCCCAAAAGAGTACACTTCGCCCCCAACTCCATCACCCTGGAACACACACATACAAGCAGGTGTCTATGTTCCTTTCGTTACTCCCTATCAAAGGGTTCTCTTTCTCCTACGCCTTCCATCTTAGACAGTCAATGTCTTTTAACAATTGTTCTTTATCGACATTTTCCCATGTTTCTAAATACATGAAACTAAGTTATTTCACATGTCTCTCTGACTTCCAACAGTTAAAGTATTGTGCAACATCCATATCTCACATTAAATTGACAGCTCCTTCTTTCTTTAATTGACACAAGGTTCAAATTACGAGACACTCTTACAAAGAGCTTCTCAATTACGAATACAAAACGTTCCTATTGTGTTTACCTCCCCTTGTTTTGGATAGATTCTTCGCCTTCAACTACTTTTTTTATCCTTTGTTTTCCGTCTTCCCCCTTTAGTTACCTCGTCTTATGACATCCCATTCTTTCTATAAAATTAGTTTCTTAAATACCAAAACCACCTGTGTTCAAAATTAACGAAAAAAACCTGTGTGAACATGTTGTGAAGTTTCTTCAGTTATTTCTCACCACTTGATGGATGAATAAGGAAGGAAGAAACAAGTTTCTTAAAGGATTGGGGAAAAATGGTAAGTAATCAGCATAAATTGTATAAATTAACATAAATTGTATTAAAATATATGATAAAATAGATTAGAGGAAATTTACACCCACTTTCGTGAGAAATTTGCACTGTTGACCACTTGTTGTGAGAATGAAGGAAATTTGTACCAGTTTTCGTGAGAATTTTGCACTTTTCTCCAATTCTCGTGAAAATAAGGGAAATTTGTATCAATTTTCGTAAGAAATAAGGCGAAATTATACCAATTCTCGTGAGAAATTTGCACTTTTCTCCAATTGTCGTGAGAAAAGGGCTCTATTCTACTGAGGGGGCGTTCTGGCCCAAAATAGGCAACATTTTTATGAGGGTGCGTTCTGGCGCAAAATAGGCAACATTTTCAGGAGTGAGCGTTTTGACACTTCACCACAAAAAGTACTTTGTTCAGTAGCAGATTATATTTATGTCGTTTTTCTTCTTCCAGTACTAACGAACTCCTAACAGTTACGTTAACAGATATTACTTACAAAGTAAGTATTCTTTTAATTAATTATTTATAAATCATATAGACATTTGTTTATTACGAAAACTCGTTCTTAAATTTTCTCTGTAAATGAACGTAAAACAATTTTTTTAGTCAGTCGTTTACAAATTGTGTAAAAAAATTATACATCTATTACTAACCTACTGTCTATTATTGAGTCTTTAGGATTACTCCCACAATTTAGAAGTAAACAAAACAGCTATTAGCTACTTTTTCTTTACAAAAGTATATCCACATCCTAACAAACAGTGGCGGATCTAGAAGATAAAAACGGGACAGCCAGAATCCAGACTATGATAGATATATCATGAATTTGCTATAAGCTTTCAAGAATATATAATAGTCCAGGGCCCAGCCTATACCCCCGTAAAAATTTTTAGGTCCGGAGAGTTTGATTGCTGGAATGAGTTATACAGTGACCAAATATAATTAAAATTTTAGGTAGACATCTGGTATCCTGTTCATTCTCTCTGGGCAGCCATTTTCCAAAATGGCCGCCGCTCATATGCAAATGTCTATATATATCGTGAACCAAGATGCTTAGAAAGGTGATTTTGGTGTCAATGTATATGTTTTCGAGGTCGCTGAATTCAAATATGGCATCATGGGTAATGTCACTTAGAAAACTTACTAGCTGGCAATACTGTTGTCTTTAACGGCCAACTATAAAAAGCTACTGATTCATATTGCACAAGGATGTAGCGTGCCCCTTCCAGGACTACAGAAAACCAATTTCTGCTGGTAGTTGACATCACAGGAAAACAGAATTTAGAAATTAATATAAGAAAAATGTGGCTTTAAATTCAACATGGCGTCCAATATGGCGCCCAGTGACCAGGCCGCAAAGCAATGGACTTATTCAAATGCCTGTAAGCCAGTCACTTATTGGCCTAAAGAGTTCAAACAAGAAGCAGGATGTACAGGAAAGGACAGACGTTCCAAGTGTTTACGGTTTAGGTCCAAAGAACGAAGAGTATTCTCAGGGGGAAAGATGGGCTGGGGCAGGGGCAGTCATTTTTATGAACAATACGGATTTGCTCCAGATAATTATGCATATAACGCACAGTAAAAGCACTAAATGATCCCTGAAAAATGTCATAAGATTCAATTCCAACTTTGTCCATACTGTCTATAGTTGTCTGAGATCAGGAAGCAACTCATCCTTATTGTATTCCATAGTATCTTTTCAGATGAACGGGTTTGCAAGGAGTCTAAGCCATATATGTTCGACCATATTCATACCATGAATGTGCACTTACATGCCACAAAAACTATATAAAATTAACAAGTACAACTTCTTTTCTTATTTCAGGTAAGAAACGAAGATGACTGATAATTCTGCAATAAGTATTACCCCAGGTGTTCAACTTAGTCGTGAACGCATGGAAGAGCCCTTCAACAGAAGCAGATGCGTAATTTGTCAGCGGAATACGCCGGAACAATTGACCAGTACAGCTGCTGGGATGAAAAGACTAAGAGAAGTTGCTGAAATTCGTGATGACGACGTAAGCAAACGTATAAAAGCAAATCATGGAGAGAAAATAGTGTACCACAGTGGCAACGCTTGTTATAAGACATATACAATTAAAAAAGCAATGTAGATGCTATTTGAAAAACAAAGGAAACTGAAGTAACTGAAAGGGCTGTGGAAGAGAGAGTTTGTTCATTATTCCCACCACAGAAACCATCGCTTCGCTCAGGAAAACGACAACATTCAGAACCTATCAGTGTTGTTTCGCCGTACCAATTACCGTGCGTCATATGCGCAAACGTGGCAACTAGAGGAAATGTGGGAGAGATTGTAAGGGAAAAAATAGAATTTGTGAGTCAGCACGCGCGAACTCCTTTCTAGCTGCAGCTAGCCATTTCCAAGATGAAGTATTTTGTCGAGTTGCTGAACTGGAAAGTGAGGAAAAAATGTTTGCAGCCAACCTGTAGGCAACATATTCGTGGATAGCTTCCAGATCAACCTATTCTTTCGGTATCTTGTGATGAAGCAGTTTTTCGGACTGTGGCGGACATAATACTCTTTTGTCCTCTGGAGTTTCAGGATTTATATCCCATGATGTGCACTTTCCGTATGGCAAAAATCGCATTACATTGTGCCGGTAATTTCTTGATTGGAAGTGGAATGGAAGAGGCTATGATTGAAAGTGAAATTTTTGGAAATAAAACAATACAGACTGTGCTTCATGGAATACATTATGTCCATTCTCTTCAAGGTATGCATATCGTTTCACAAGTTATACGAACTCTTCAATGGCAAGCCTTCTGGGCAAAGCACGAAAAAAAAAAGTTTTCCAAACGCAGATAGAGCTAGCAAAATCGTGTCAAAATGCCTTAAGAGAAAGAGATCATATTCAGACCCACCACTGTTAAACAGCTGTTGCCAGTGTTTCACGAGCTCGATTGCACCAATTTTCTGCGATATGCTTTGTGGTACCTGGAAATGGCCAGAAACCTAGAAATGAAATTGCCGTATCTTTACAGCAAGTTTAAAGATGGACATTTCGTTGTGAGAGACAAGAACGGTTCCTTCAATGCAGTCTTTCCGGATATGAAACTTGAGCAGACTATCCATAGATCCCAAAAAAGCTCGAAAGGGATTAATGGGCAAACAAGAAAAGTGGAATACGTTGCTAAATGGCAGTTGGTGTATCATGGAATTCTGGAAATAACCAATATATTTAGAGAACTGACAAATTCTCGTTTAATGGGTCAGCAAGAAACTGTACTTCATCGTGACTTGATCGGGAAAAGAGGTGAAAATTTTGGTGTGCAAGTTAAGCGTTTGCTAGATTTTGTGATTCAGCAAGGCAATCTATTTGATTACCAGCAGCATCCAGTAAAGCTGCACAACTTTCTAACTAGACAGTAGGCCTACGTACACGAAGAAATTGCACGTCGCTTGTTAAATGTTTTGGTGGAAAGAGAAGAGAATTACAACCAACTGAAGAGGAGAGATTTGTACTAAAAAGTAAAAAAAATCTCACTGACACTATATCTCGCGTCAGTTTGCCCACTTTGTTTGCTTCAAGAGCACATGCTTCTAAAGTTGGGGATGTTGATACCATATCCAACAAGCAGTTAGCTCAAGCTCAGAGAGACATTGATGTGACGAAAGAGCGAGGTGTGCCTATGCAAGATATTCTTTCACATGACCTGTTCGACACAAACTCACTTTTCAAAGGAGACGCACCAAGGAAACCACAAAAATACGTTTTGGTGTCGGAGCTAGAAGCAACTCCAATCGACCCCCCCCCCAAAAAAAAAAAACGATTACCAAAACATCCCATCTTCCAACAGTTTTGATCGTCGACTTCATGGCTCAGTTGCGAACCATTAAAATGTCATCACTAAAAGACTTCGGAGAGATGATGCACCGCTTTCTGCAGACAGTGATGTCCACTTGTGATGCCCAAGAGTTGCATATTGTTTTCGACAACTATTTTCCCTTATCAGTGAAACAATCGGAGCGGATAAGGAGATCATCGGATTGTTCAACAATCGAAATGGTATATATCGACTCTTCAACCCTCATTCCTATTCAATTAGATAAGTTCAGGGCGTCAACAGAAAATAAGATAAAACTGCAAATGTTTGCGCGAGATTTCGTGTTATAAGACTCATCAATGATGGCTAAGGGTCCTACTGTAATTATTGGTGGAATACTTAATGATGGTGATGAGATACAAGCAACCCAAATCTCTAATCACGAAACCTCAATTGTACAAGATCTTAAGAGTAACGTCTAAGAAGCGGACCTGCGTACTGTACTTCACACATGCTGGGCAATAATTCACGGAAAGAAGAGAGTTGTTGTTCTCTCACATGACACCGATGTTGCTGCAATCCTTCTTCGTTTTGTCGAGAAGTTTTTGCTCTTAGGTTTGCAAGAACTTTGGGTAAGCTATGGAACTGGCGAAAAACGACTTTCTTACCTCTTCACACGCAATTCTCCAAATTTGGCTCACTTTTCTGCAACAATCTTATAAAAGCTCATATACTCACAGGCAATGATGAAGTTAGCAAAATTGGAACCAAGAAAGTTGCTATGCGTGCTGAACCTATAATGTATTTACAGAAGTTTGTAGAGACATAGGACAACACAATCGGAGTCTCTGTTGTTGAGAAATACCTAGTGTTCGTTTGGAAACCTAGCACAAAATGCTCAACTTTTAACGAAATAAGATATGAAGATTATATAAGAAATTTTCCGCTTGCAAAATTACCCCCAACTTCAAAGTGAGTCAAGGTCACATTCTCCGTGCCTATTATTCAATTAGGAAAGGTCTTACCATATTAGAAACATCGTTTCCGGAACTGGATCGGTATACTTTTGGATGGACGGAATTGAATGGTGTTTTGCGACCAATAAAATTCATGAATCGGTTGCCAAATGATGTGATTCGAAAATGTGGATGCAAGTTGTGTAACAATTATCGATGTCCTTGTAGAAGTGTATTTTACAAGTGTACTACTTACTGCAAGTGTAATAGTGCACAATGTAATAACAAATAATAAGTGTAAAGTGAAAATTTTGATAAGCAAACAAACTGCTTCATGACAAAACTACATTATACAGAGAAGATTGATAATGAATAAAACTATCATAATTATACGTTAGACATATATTTGTATCCAGCGAAATATTTTGTACATACGACTTTTACTATTTCTTATAAATTATAGAATTTTACATCCAGTATTATCATTCGTTCTTTACCTACATAAACTAAAATATTTGATTCGTATTCTCCCTTACGGTATAATGTCTTGGTAGTATTAATTTCCAAAATCAGTGTACTACATTTAAAATTAGTTTGAAAATAATTTCATATGATTGAACAAATCCAAAAACACCAAGTGTAAGTGTCTCCAATTATAATCTGGTGGGCGTTATACCAACCGCCATATTGAAAATGGTTGCCAAGATGGAATCAACGGGATATTAGATGTCTACCAAGGATTTTATTCTATTTGGTCACTGAATAACTCATTCCAGCAATCAAACTCTCCGCATCAAAACAATTTTACAGGCTATAGTAAAATTAATTTTATCTGGCATATACGGGGTTATAGCGCCAGAAACGAAAGAATTAACAAAAAACAAGGGTTTCCTCCAAGTAGTTAAAGACAGTACGGACATACTACAAATGGAATCTTACGGGAGATTTCCAAGGAACATTTTGTAGGACATTTTGTAGCTACATCCTTGTAAGTATAGTTGTCTGGAAACAATGGGTCAAAGCTCTGTTTTTCATTGAGAATGTGTGAATTTTTTAAAATTCTTTCGCCCCCCTAAGAATACGCTTCGTTCCTTGGACCTAAGCCGTAAACGCTTGGAACGTCCGTCCTTTCCTGTACATCCTGCTTCTTGTTTGAACTCTTTAGGCCAATAAGTAACTGCCTTACAGGCATTTGAATAAGTCCATTACTTGGCGGCCTGGTCACTAGCTGCCATATTGGCAGCCATGTTGAATTTAAAGCCACGTTTTCTTATATGAATTTCTAAAATCTGTTTTTCTGCGGTGCCAACTACCAGCAGAAATTGGTTTTCTGTAGTCCTGGACGGGGCACGCTACATCCTTGTGCAATATGAATCAGTAGCTTTTTATAGTTGGCTGTTAAAGACAACAGTATTGCCAACTAGTAAGTTTTCTAAGTGGCATTACCCATGATGCCATATTTGAATTCAGCGACCTCGAAAACATATACTTTGACACCAAAATCACCTTTCTAAGTACCTTGGTTCACGATATATATATAGACATTTGCATATGAGCGGCGGCCATTTTGGAAAATGGCTGCCCAGAGAGAATGAACAGGATACCAGATGTCTACCTAAAATTTTAATTATATTTGGTCACTGTATAACTCATTCCAGCAATCAAACTCTCCGGACCTAAAAATTTTTACGGGGGTATAGGCTGGGCCCAGGACTATAAATAATAACTTAAATTATTTTTGTCACTCAAAAAACTGGGGACATAAGGGCAGCCACTGCGAAGGAAAGAACACATTAGCAATAATTTGTTTGATTGTTTCAAAGGTATGAAAGACGAAGTATCAACTACTTTTATTTTCTTGATTTAAGTTATTTGTGCAATTCTGGGTTAGATTGGTGACAACTCTGGAAACTATTCGAAAATAAAAGGAAGTGAGAGAGTGAGAACTGTTCCGTAATTCCCAGGAACAATCGAAAATTTTGTAAACTATAAGAACGGCCATTAAACAAATGAATCATGGTGTGGATTGGAAGAACGTACGTACGTATTTAAAAAAAAAGAAAGAAAATGAAAGAAGAAGAAATGGAAGGAGATGTTGTCAGCGGTTATTGAAAGCAGTAAATCTTCCAGAAACAGTTGAGAACTGTAACAGACTCCTCAACTTTGACAAGAAAAGAGAGAGAGAGAGCTGTACATCGTATATCCTCCTCTTTACCTTTCATCTCGCCTTCCCATACCAATCCTTCCTGTTCTATGTTCTATTGTTCCTTTTGTTTCGGAGATTTCGACCAATGTAATAGATGCCACTTACACCTTTCCTCCGCCTCTGCTGTCTTTTCTCTTTCTAATACAGTCGCCATGGAAACGTGTGCCTTTGTCCTTCGCGCTCTGCATTTGCTGCTCAGTGGGAACAATGCACGTGAGTTTCCCTTTTGTTGGATAAATGTGTTTCATCACAATATATTTAATCCAAAGATATCACCCAAAAGAATGTTACGGTCAGTTTTCTAACTTATTTTATGTTATAAGGTAAGATAAATGTTTTGAAATGGTAAAGCTTTGCACTGAGAACATATTGATTCGTTCTACTCTATCATGCTAGAAGTACTTTCTATTTAAGTACTATGTGCGTGTCACTGTTATGGTTATGTGAGTCACTGTTAGGTATTTTTGAGTCACTATTAGAAATTTGGAGTCATTGTCAAGACTTTTGAGTCACTTAGAAGTATGTGAGAGCTGTTGGAGTGTGTGAGTGACTGTTAAGAGTATATGAGTCACTGGTAGGAGGGTACTTGAGTCACTGTTATGTGTATGTGAGTTACTATTAGGAGGAGGGAGTCACTATAAGGAGTTTTGAGTCACTGTTAGGATCAGTGGCATACTAGTTTTACTGCGCCTTGGACCGATCGATCATAGATTTACTCACCCCACGCATTTCAGCTGTTGCGTTATATATATATAACTCACAGTATATAAAGTTATTTCTATTAAGAAGCCTAAAGTTATTACGTATCTTTTTCCACCACATATGAATTATGTTCATAGGAAATTAAAAATGGTTTACTGTACTTAATCCAAACTGCTACTTTTTTACTTTAAAGGTAGAATCTTATCATTGCTTATAATTCTTAATATAAGTAGGGGCTACAGGATAGTTTATCAGGTTTCAAATAGATCCAACTTTTGTTTTATTCCCGGGTGGGGGTGGGGGAACCCGGAAGGGGACGCGGCACGCTGATTGCAATGACTCATTATGCAAAACTTTCACTAGGTAGCTAGCTAGACAAACATTGCAGTGACGATTGTCCGGCTATCGCCCAGTGGGAATCCAGAAAGAGGGCACATGGCTCGCGCGCCCCTCCATAAGAAATAAAATATATAAATTAGTCTCGAATGAGGCGCTTGTTCAAAGGCTGTGGAAAAAAAAAAAGTTTTAAAATTTTTCTCAAAAGGAAGATTCTGAGTGCGTTTTCTACTCAATGCAGATAATGTATGCGTTTTCAGTTCATGGTAATCCTGGATTCTCTCGTTTTGAACAACACGGCTTTCCTCAATGTCGCTTTCAGAAGCGCGGAGATAAATACATATTATGAAGCACTGCAGTCCACATTTTTAGTTGGCGAACCGAATATCGAAAAATATCTCAAGTTTATTTTTCAAACCTGCATCCCCTCTCAAAACTTTCTGGATTCACCCTTGGCATCGACTGTTACCAATTAACTGCTAACAGTCATAGCGTACCTTTTGAAGTGTTTCCATACGTTCTTTGTATAAGGAACAGTTTTCCATATTATTTTTATTTTTTTCGCCGTTGCGCCCTGGAGTGTGCAACTGCTCCACTCGCTCCGTTGTAGTTACGCCACTGGTTACGATTATGTTAGTCATTATTAGGATTTAGGAGTATACGAGTCACTGTTAAGAGTTTTTGAGCCTAACAGTGACTCATATACTGCGAGTACAAGTTATGAGTATGTGAGTATGACTATGAATATACTGCAACTCATATAGCTTATCCAGACTTAAGAGTGGACTGTTGGTCTTATGGGAAGAGCGATGCCAAGTTGAGCATTAAAAACAAATGCAGAACAGATCGCGCTTCTATTATACTGCCGACTGATGTTGCCAACTCACTTAGTAAAAAAATCCACACCACAATGATTAATTAATTAATTAATTTATTATTATTATTATTATTATTATTATTATTAATAATAATAATAATAATAATAATAATAATAATAATAATAATAATAATAATAATAATAATAATAATAATAAACAACTTACCACATTGAATCAATCGCACTCCAAAGAACCAATTCCTTCCATATCATCATCATCATCATCATCATCCCAACCCAACACAACATACTTTTTACCCGGGTTTTTCTGCTTTAAATAATTAAACACGTTCATAACAATAGCCCTTTCTTTGCTCTTCAACACTTGACCACTCTTACGCTTAAAAGAGGTGCTGGCTGTAATTTCTTCCATTTTGGTATATTAACACATACTCACGCACGCACACACAGACGGTGCGATTTTGTTCCCAGAACAGCACAGTAAGGAAATGAACACAATCAAGAAAATGCCGAATGTTCAGAGAAGACCACACTCCGCCACACACTGCAAAATAGCAAAGACACAACAGAGAAGAATTTCGTCTGGAATCTGACATGAGTCATCTATCGCGACAATAGACGATACAGTAGGTAAGCTATTGGCCCCACCCACCACACCAAACTGTCTCCCTATTTCCTGGTGTAGTTTCTGAAACCAATGCTATTATGAAACCCAACAGAAATCACAGTCAGTTATGAATTCCCAAAGAAATTTCAATGCACGAAAGATAAAAGAAATATGAAATGCGTCCTGCAGCAATCCTCGCTGAAATTTCCTTCCCGACGAGAAATACATAGGCCTATATATAATTAATAATCGAACTCAGATGTTCCGAGAAACACTTCATGAATCAGTGTTTTGCCTAAGAAGTTTTACACTTAGCATTTGGATTATGGCTGTAACTTGGTTAAATAATAATAATAATAATAATAATAATAATAATAATAATAATAATAATAATAATAATAATAATAATAATAAAACTGAAGTACTTGAAAAAACATCAAGCAGACCAACCCCTGAAATTATTACTGCCTTTTTATTCAGAGTGTCCCCGTGAATGAGTGGTTACGCTCACCGCCTTGTAATCAAAGGGTCCTGGGTTCGATTCCCGGTGGGGGACAAGTTGTTCGAATCTCGTGTTAAGCTGCAACAACATTTCCGCTCTTTTTCCTTTTTGATTAAAATATTTTTCTTTGGTTGAGATAGAAAAAAAAGAAAGAAAAGGAGATGGAAGTAAGATTTTACTTTTTATTAAAATCAGAAAGATTTCATTCAATTATTTCTAGCCGTACTTTTATTCCTTTTTAGCTACCTTTTTTCGTACTTGAAATCAGTAGAAGTGACAATACTAATGAGCGCACGAATGTAGGTTGACACTACTGCGAAATTTCTCGTCTGTTGGCAACGGTATCTTTGAGCAGACAGTTTTAGTCACGTGAAAATGCACCGGCAACGTTTTAGCAGCCGTTACGCTTATCATGTCTTCCCCTTTCGATTTTTAAAAACAAAAACTAGCCACTAAAAGCTAATTAAATACTTTATAAGGAAAAGAGAAGTTACGAAAATTATTTTTGTATCGTCGGTAAATATTTAACATTCTTTAAGATAAACTACAGTAGTGAAATCTGTTCTGTTTAAGGGGTTAAGTAGCAGAAATAAAATCCCATAAGCAACCACAGTACAGATTTAACTCTGGACGAGCTATAGACAGTTATGAGTCACTGCTAGGAATTTCTGAGTCATTGGTAGAAGTACGTGTGTCACCGTAACAAGAAAACAAACAGTAAAGAAAATCTGCTACTTAACAGTGGATTTATTTTAACATATACAGTACATAAACAAATAAACATCTGTTCCAGTACAATAAAATCTATCAAAGATTATTGGAAATAACGACATAGAGCCTACTTGTTTTAGAATAAACGTTTTATACGATTATCTACGCAAGATAATTTATCTTCAATCATGCCATTCTGTTGGGCTCGATGTCATATATATATATGGCATGTAAGATGTGTTGAAGAGATACAGAATTTTAGCTATAAAACCTGTATTGCTCATTTCACAACATCTAAAGCACTGCCTCTCTCTCAGTAGTCCCCTCCACTTGCAACACACCGTTCCCAGCGTTTCTTCCATTTTTTGGAAAGTCTCCTAAAACACACTTTCTGGGATAGGCCGCAGGTCTCTTGACACATTATCCTGAAACTCCTCTATGGTTTGAAAAGGACGTTCTTTCAAAATCATTTTTAAGTTTGGGAAATAGGGTGGATGAGCCATAACAGGATTCTGATGTTTTGCCAGGTAACTGTGAATAAGGAGCGAAACGTGAGTAGTCGCATTAGCACGGAGCACCATCCAAGTCTGATTTTCCCCACAATTAAGACCTCAGTCTGCGCGAATCATTCAACGTCGCTACAATGTCCTGGAACAACTGTTTATTTACAATCTGATTACATGGTATAAATTCATGATGGACACTGAGTTTTCAGTCAAGAAAATAGAACCAATATCATCCTGATCTTTGACTGACTATCTCTGTAAATGTTTTGATAAGTTTGTAGCAAACTTTCACTCACACATATTCCGCTAGCGAATGGTAATTTGTTGACTAAACCTGCCTCTAGATGCACTCAGTAGCGCAACCCCCTGCCAATTGACGTTCTATTTCGAAAGTTCGGTTTCTTTTTGAACATACCTCGTATATATATATATATATATATATATATATATATATATATATATATATATATATATATATATATATGTGTGTGTGTGTGTGTGTGTGTGTGTGTATTTATATCTTTGGCTTATCTATTAGTACTGTGAATCCTTTATCTATCTATCTCTTCTGAATTTCAAATATTTTGCGTAGCGATATATGTATATATATATATTTTTCGTTTTGACTGTCTGCTTCAAATCACAAAGCTCTTCTTCCATAACCACTACCACAAATTTATACATCAGGTAAAACACAACGAGCAATGGAGTAACGTTTACTGTTTCTTTGTCCTGGACTTCTCTGGTATAACCCTAAGAGATAATGAGGAAAACCACTACCGTTTACACTCACTACGTCCAGTTCACTTCGTTAACTTTATGTAAATAGAACAGCAGCTATTCTACGAAAGAAATGGATTCTCACTCGTCAGTTGGGTAACAAATTAGTTTTTTCTTCTCTGTCTCTATATATTATTCAAAACTGTTGAAATTATTGTACGAGAAAAGAATTATGATCTCAAGAGAAATATGGAAAGGAAAAAAATCACCTCGCAAAATATAGATTCGATCCGATACCTAAAAGAAACCAAAAAGTTGAAAGCGTTGACGTTTTAGAGATAGACGTCTTATACAGTCGTTTTGACGTATGATTAGCGTCATACTAAAGATCTGACTACTGCAAGAATCATATGTTAGTCGAACTCTTTAGTATGGCACTAATTACGCGTCAGAACGACTCTTCATGAGGTCCAGAGAGTCTTGTCACCTAAAAACCACCCTTTCTACTTGCAAGTTGCCAAAGGGTCCGTCTATGTTTATTTGTATCCTTCTCTGCCTCATCTTTTCTTCCTAAGTTTAATACCTTCTCTGAAAAGATTCTTTCACGGATTCTTTCTCCTGAATCCTGATTCGTAATCATTACACATGAAATTGCTATATTGTCAAATTGTCCCTTTGTATCAGTGATGTCATCGGGCCATAGGTTACTTGGTCACGGTATACCGTCACTTCGGGGTTGTTTCGGTACCGGGGTCCGAATGTCTCTTCTCAGACTCAAGCTAATCCGATGACCCAGACGGATTCGGTGTCCCAGGAAGACTCGGTGATCCAGTTATCCGGAATTAGCCAAATTGTCATATCTGTAGCATTGCTGCAGAATTTTGTGATGGCTTAATAATGTTGATTTCTTGAACACGACTATTCGAGGGTTCCGATTCTCGATGTGACATTTATATATAATAGAAGCGGCATGTTTTGAATATTTCAAATGTAATTTCATTGGTTATTCGTCTTCCCATCCTGAAAAACAGCAGAGTGGTTTTGAACATACGAGATTATATGAATCTACGA
Source organism: Thermobia domestica (assembly GCF_964235325.1). Taxonomy (NCBI): domain Eukaryota; kingdom Metazoa; phylum Arthropoda; class Insecta; order Zygentoma; family Lepismatidae; genus Thermobia; species Thermobia domestica. Next base: position 82,204,735 of record NC_137466.1, read on the forward strand.
GAACTCGTAGCTTATAAAAATTTTAATATCACACTGTTTGGGCTCATCGGCATCTCCTATATGCTGTACGACAAGTTTTATAGGTTTTCTCGGTTAAACTTTAACATTTGAAAAGAAATAAAATAATCCACCACTCATTTAGTGTTATTCTAATGCTCTTATAAGCGAATAGTACTTATATTTAACTTTCAATGTAACTTTTTGACAGAAAAGAACACACACAGGTACGAACACGATAGATGTAGTGCAAAAAATCATGATTGTTTGAATTACGTTAGCATCATCATGTATATCCTCCATATGTGTAACGAAGATTCGTTGTCTGAGGGTCACATCGTGTCTCGGGTCTATTCGTGTCGTTCTAGGTTAAGCCATTCAATAGATAATTTGGCTACTTCCAGGTCGGGGGTCACAAACTTTATGATCCGTTTTTCGCCACTGAAAGCGAAACTTGCTCAGTTTTCAGAGAAATAGTACTATAAAATGTGGCCGAGCTTTCTATTAGTAAATTATCCAATACATCAAAACCTCAGAAGCTATAAAAACGTATCTTCCGAATTTTCAACAACTTTTATACCATACTGTTACACACGCTGTACGAAACATTTTTATTGATGTTTCTGAGAAAAAAAGAGAAAAATGAACATATAAGAATGAGGAAAACTTAGGGAAAAATAACTCGACATTTTCAGACATTACCCTCATATACGAGTATATATCCTATAATCAAATAAAAAATTCGTAACACGTAGAAAGCACGCTAATACTGGTTCATTACTTTTCTTCATTTCTCCTTATTCCGTGTTCTCTTTTATGAATCTGAACTTTCCTTTCTTGTTTTTTTCTTTTTTTAATAAAGCAGACCACAACAGAAAAGTCTATTAAAGATTCAATGAAGCGTGCTATATTCGAGTTGTTCATAAAGAACAAGTGTTGCTAATTAACATGAAATATGCCAAAAAAAACTTTTTTTTTATGGTTTCATATCCTCTGTTCAACGATTTTACTAATATTAGAACGCAAGCAATTCACTCTATAGGGTATACGTAGAAAGAGAATAAAAGTACAGAAAAAATTAATTAATCAAGAAAATACGAATAAACTCATATTGGGGTTCAATGTGCTAATACATTGATATTTTATGATATAATTTTCTGAACTCTTCCTATATTTTTAAATGACCTTTAGAGAGTTTTCAAATACACTCTTCTCTCAGCTATCAACCGTATTTTTAGTTCTCAATCTCTTTTTTAACTAGTAAATTTATTTTATCAATGAAATGAAATAACGTTTAGAACATCGAATCAACTGTATCTACGAAAATAGAAGATCCGAAGCAAACTGATAACATAAACTAAACCACAGAAATAAAAGAGCTATATGGAAATATTACGTACATCCTAAATATTTTTATAATCTGTCACAACTAAAAAAATGGTATGTTTTTCGCGGAATAGTATCTTTTATCCCTTGTAGCAATGAAAGGTATGAGAAAATCAGTTCACTTAATAGTTCGATGGGGCCGATGTGGCTCAGTGGTAGAGCGTTCACCTCTGGTTCTTGGGGTCCCGGGTTCGATCCCAGCTGCCGCCAAGTGAACTTTGTGGTGGACAAACACCGTGTGCGTGGGTTTTCTCGGGATTCTCCCGTTTCCTCCCACTTTCTTCATTCCACCATTTCATTCATCACTCATCATCACCGTCTCCTTTAGCCTAACCGGCATAACCGTGGGACGTAAAACTCAAAGATTTCATTTCATTTTTAATAGTTCGATTAACGTTATTAAAACTTTTAAAGCTGTGAATCTTGGTAAAATAACAAAATATAGAATATATCACATTTGCAAATGCAATCCACGCAATACATAACACAAATATTGTAACAAGCAAGGAAAACAGAAAAAAACTGTTATATGTTAAGTTTTACACAATTGGAATACGAGTCACTTCAATGTTTAAAGTTTATCGCAGGAATACAGGACATAAATATTTGGCGTAAAAGATATCGTTTTTACATACCAGTCAGTTAGTCTATGTACGAATCTTCATTAAGCATACTTTTTTTGCTCGAAGAAATAGCTATAGAAATGCAGTATTAGAGTTTTAGATTTGATTTCATCCTGTTAGATATTTTCTTATTTTTGTTATTTTCTTATTTAATAATATAAAGCAACAAGTAATATTCTAGATAAAAAGTAAGGGGTTCTAGATTTTTCTTCCATTAATAAAATACAAAAATAAACTTACTTCTGAACTTAAATATACAGATAATTGAAACGAACGCAACGACTTTCTATCATTTGATTCAACAAATATTTGTGCCTCTGTCCGTCCGTCTGTTTATTTTACCATAACTCTCCTTCAACTTATTCAATTTTAATCAAACTTTATCTATGCTTTCCTCAAAACTTTCAAAATAACTTTGTTTTATGTTCCAAGAATCCTTCAAGAATAATGGAGTAAAAAAAAAAAAAAACCAATAAACTTCACCTCATGTTGCAAATTTCCGCAAATAGAAAACAATTTTAAAAATTATTTGAATTCCATAAAAAAAGCGGTGTATATCTTCATTAGGGTTTTCCAATCAAACCCAATTATTACAGTTGAAACCGGTCCAAGATAAGTTGGTAAAAAGGGAATTAGTATCCATAAATTTCGACATTTTATTATTGAAATAATATGAAATTTTTTAAAAAATAATTTTGTTCGATAAGTTTCACAAAGATGATTGGATTCTGATACATTGTGGCATATACATTCTTTTAGTCATCTCACTGCATGAGGTTAAAATTGTCAATAATTTAAGGGTAAATCTCCAGTGACAAAATAAATGTTACATGATGCTTTTCGTCAATATACATATAACACGGAATCATAGTGCCTATTTTCTTTAAGGTTTACAGTGATTCCCCTGGATGCAGTTAAAGTAAGCAAAGAATAAGGGATGGATTTACAGATTTACTTTACAGATAAACAAAACATGTTCCACGATAACTTTCGTAAATAAATATTCGATTTTTGTGAAACATAGGATTAATGTATCTGAGGCTTTCCAGTCATCTTCAACACTTAGGCATAGAATCAGTGAAAGATAAAGAAATGAATTTAACTTACTTCATGCCATTTAGAAAATATCTAGACTGGAAGTCTCATGGCTTGACGTATGATGAAGTGCAGCTGCAATAAGCCATGACCTTATCGTCTCATGTAAAATGCTAATTCAACAGCCTTATCTTTGAAGACAGCTCGATGACGCAAAGGATAATTCTGTACTTCTTTAACCAGAATTTGATCTTAGGCCACTTATGTTGCTTGTGGTTTTCCCCTTTTGGATTTTGACCTACTATAATCTGTCTCCCTGCTCCGCGTGACAATCCAGACACTTCTTCACAGTTTTAAGATCACAATCAAAATCTCTAGTTGCGTGAGACAACTCACCATTGGCAACACAATCAACAGTCTTGCCTTTTTGAGTGGCAGTCAAATCTAAAGAGCCTAATGTGACCAAACGTCCCGTTTTTCTTTGATTCTTAACGCCTAAATATCACACTTTAAGCAAAAGTAAACTGTGTCCTGGGACTGTTATTTAAAATATAAATGATTAGAGTAAATTGTACTCTTTAGTTAAAATAGCTCTATAAATTTCTCAGGAGCGTCATTTCAGATTTTGCTTGGGGGGGGGCAAAACCCCTCGATATAAGTAAAATTTCGCGTTTTTTCACTAATTTACTACTACTCTATTGATAAAATCTATATAAATCTCAAACTCAGGGGGGGCAAATGCCCCTCCCTGCCCCCCTAAATGACGCCCCTGTTTGTGCTGTTTTAAAGTTGAGAACATTGCTGGCGCCCAATGTAATCTGGGAATCAGAGGTTGAAAGACCACTCCCCCAATTCATATACGTTCCGTTTTCTTTTCAAGTTAAAATTATGGATACCTTAAAACAGTCTTTATTTCTAGGCATGTTTGCTGAGACAAATTAAAACACAGACAAAATACTGAACTGAATGAATGAATGTGAAGGCGTGTGTTACGAATCAGAATAAGATTTCGTATTGGTTTATTAATTTAATATGTTACATTATTGTAAGAGCTATTAAGTTTATTTTTGTAAAAAAGCAAGTTACTACTCATAATATATAAAAATATAATTATTTTTTCTTCTTTGAGCAAAAATATGACAAATATGGACTTTTTAGGTATGAAACTGTAGAGTCAACGTCCTTTTCTATAGTAGCTAATAATAACTTGTTTGGTGAGTCACCACTGAACTCAATAGGGAAAGAGAGCAAAGCTGTACTTCTTCACGCGTTCTTTGAAGAGTACAATAGAGTAGAGTAGGATATTTGGTGGGTGCTTCCACGGTACGGTATTTTTGCACCTATGCAGATACCTAACAAACACAAGAATCAATTAAGGCAAAACCAACAATAATAAAAAAAGAAATAAGTTAATTAAAATACAAGAAGAAAAAATAATAACCACACACGAGTTAAAATTAAATTGCATGCAAAATGTCAAGTTCTCTTAAAAGCAGAATCAGTTCAGGGAGAAAACGAGTGTCGTCACCTAGGAGCAAGTGCAGGTCTTCAGAAAGCTCGTGTCGTTGTCGATGCCGAGCCAGAGTGGAAAAATCGACAAGAAGATGACGAATTGCTAAAAGATCCCCACAAAAACACATTCTGGAACTGCATCTCTACGTAAAAGATATGCATGCGTCAAATGACTGTGTGCAATACGTAGTCGAGTTAAACTGTTTCTTAGCAACGAGACTTTCGAGAACTAGAAGTCCGGAAGCCTAAGCGTGGTTTAACGGAATGCAATTTATTGGCATGTGCGTGATCTCATTCCGACTACCATTGGTGGAAAAGACGAGAGTTAAACACAGGATAAAGATCAGTGCAAGGGAGGGGCGTCACGAGTGCGACACCTTGAAGATCTGCATCTTTTACCACAGAATCCGCCAGCGCATTACCAGGAATGCCAACATGGCTAGAAATCCAACAATAGTGGACTAAAGAGAAGGCACCAAGTGAGGAATGACATTTTAACAAAATACGTTGAACCAGAGGATGCCGAGTGTAAACGTTACTAAGGTTGCTAAGAGCACGTGTCTTATTTCTGTTTTAACTAAAGATATATTTTTATAAAAGAAATTCTGATATGCATTATTTCAATGAAACATTGATCTATGTATGAAAACATGAAGAGGAGAGGAAAGAAAAATATGTTTCATATACTATTTATGTGACGCCATTAGATCTTTCAATATATTGGAAAAATGAAAAAATGAAGTGAAATCTTTATGTTTTACGTCCGACAGTTATGCCAGTTAGGCTAAAGGAGACGGTGATGATGAGAGATGAGTGAAATGGTGGAATGACGAAAGTGGGAGGAAACGGGAGAACCTTGAGAAAACACACGAGCACGGCGCGAGCTGGGATCGAACCAGGGACCCCAAGCACCGGAAGTGAACGGTCTACCACTGAGCCACCGCTCTAGCGTTCTTGTTACATACATTCTGGTAACTTGTCAGTAAAGTCTTCCTCAAATAATATTTTTTTCTTGCTAAAATATCACTTTATATTATCAAATATAACATGCGGTGAAAATAAGTTTATTCTTTAAAAAATACTTATGCAAACAAAGCTTATACGCCGATAAGAGGGCTGCGGTGGCTCAGTGGTAGAGCGTTCACATCTAGTGCATGGAGTCCTTGGTTCGATCCCAGCTCGCGACAAGTGAGTTTTGTGGCGTACAAACACCATGCGCATGGGTTTTTTTTTAGGGGTTCTCTAGTTTCTTCCAGCTATCTTCATTCCACATTTTCGTTCATTTCTTATCATCACCACCTTCTTTAGCCTAGCCGGTGACCGTTGAACGTAAAACTTAAAGATTTAATTTCATTTTTATACGCCGTCAAAAGGTTAACAAATAAAGTAATGCAGTTTTCCCACCGCCATAGAGGGAAATATGAAATTAAAGCAAAGAGTAGAAAACGGAAGAAAAACACAATTGATCGATAATTTGAAAAATAGAAGAAAATATTGAGAGTTAAAAGTGGAAGCTGAGGGTTGAAAACGTGGAAGAAACATTTCCAGGCCAGAGCCTAAGAAAATAAATAAACTCATTAGTCCGAGGACCTAGTAACAGGCAAAGTAGTTAATAATATAAAGGAAACCAAGAAAGTTCCGCCTCTTTTTTTGTAGATCTCTGTTCAATTGACCCTCACACCGTGAGTTGAATGCGAATAGAGATAAAGCAAAGTGAGTATAATCCAACATTCTACATGGTTTTGACACTGCAGTTAAACCGTGAACTTGCGAAAGGACAGGGTGAACATGGGACCTTCACAGAGCGTCATAAGGTTGTGTATGCTGTACGAGTTCAAACTGGGGTCAAACGTCGCTGCAGCGGGGTGGAAGATATGCCAGGCCTTTGGTGAGGGTGTCGTGCGCCGACACAGTAGCGATGGTTTGACAAGTTTAAGGTTGGTAATGAAACACTTAAAGACGCACCACGTACCGGAAGAACAACACATGTACAAAATGAAGATCTTCAGGCAGCAATTGAAGCGAACAGTGGCCAGACGTGTGAGGAACTTTGACTACAATTCAGTGTGTAGAGAAACCATTCGGCAACACCTCCATGAACTTGCGAACCACTACAAGTTGGGTCGATGGGTCTCACTTGATTTGACTCCAGGCCAGAAGGCAACGCGAGCATACACTTGTGTTTCTTTGCTGTCTCGTCTGAGGAAGGGACTATTTCTGAACAGACTGTTGACATGTGATGAGAAGTCGATCCTGTATGAAGCTCCATGTTGGTCATCATTGGTTAGCATTCCATGAACCAGTTCCAAAATCGCCGACACCAACACTGTACTAGAAGAAGGTCCTCCTGTGTGTTTGGAGGACTGCACGCGGCATCGTGAACTGCTAGTATCTGGTCAGAGCATCTATGCAACTGTGTACTGTCAGCAGGTGAGCCGTGTTCAAGAAAACTCAAAACTCTGGTTCCAGCACTTCTAAATTGCAAATTGGTCCTTCTGTTAAAGGACAACTACAAGCCCCACGTGACTAGGGTGGCTCGAGACACCATTCTACGCCTTGGAAAGGAAACACTATTGCTTACTCCCCAGACATTGCACCTTCCGATTATCACCTGTTCTATTCCTTCGACAATCACCTATGAGGACGCCAGTTCAAATCCCTAGTAGAGGTGCACAATGCACTTGATACTTTCTTCGCTTCACGGTCCACCAACTTCTGCCGCGATGCAATCCATAGCCTTCCAGAACGTTGGCAGAAGGTCGTCGATTGTGATGAGAACTATTTTTGATCCTCCAGGTATGTCTTTGCTGACATGTCGATGTTCAAAGGTGGTGGGTGAAAAAGCGACAGAACTTTCTTGGTTACCTTAATAATGATAATAATAGTAATCATAATAATAGCCTTTCGCAATCTGTGTGTCGCGAAATTATAGGAGTTACGTATAAATTATATGACATCCAAAAGGTGTTTAAGGTAGACTGTATGCGCCACATGTTATTTTTACCACTAAGCCTTTAATAAGCTAAAATCAGTTTCAAGACAGATAGTACCAGTCAATGCCTGCAACAGTAGCAAAAATGCTGAATTCTAATATAACCTAACATATATGTGTCGCGATGTCATTCAAGTGTATTTGCCATAAGATTACGTCCAAGAGATAAGAGGAGACTCAACTCTCCCAATAGAAACAGATATATTTTTCGGGACAAGACGTCACTGTTACCTAAACTTTCCGAGTGGAGAAACCTTAACCTTTATCTCGTATGTAAACCTAGTTGTCAGTCAAAAAAGGTTGAGTAGCCCTAGAATAACGAATAAAGACACGTGGGAGAATTTTCAGAGAGCTTTTTTTTAAAGGTTTCTCAAATACGACTTAAGCGATTTGGTTCATATTCCATAAATAAATTCTAGGAAAAACATAAAAAGTCACACATAAACAATGGTTAATAAACTTTTGCAATAAGAAAAGCATTTGCTTTCATCGTAGGCAACTAACAATGCTTTGCAGCTGTACATGTTGTATAGAAGCTAGGGAATATCATGGAGTTGAAACGATACAGTACTTTCAAGTCATAATTACCCGTGAATACGTTAATAGATGGACTTTATTAACGTACTCGACTGAAATAACAGCTCTATCTATCTATAGTTGCAAAAAATTTCAACAGAATTCAAAAATTCGCTTTCTTCTCAGAGTTATCGTGTAAAGTAATAGATGGACAGGCAGACGAATATTACAATATTACCCATATAACCCATTTAGAGTGATCCTAATAAGTAGTCAATAATAGCTGCACCATCACAATTTGAGAAATAAACAATGGCGAAAGAGTTTAGTGCGGTGGTCCGTACTTTCATTAATATTGGATAGAAAAAGCTATTATCCTTCTCAAACACTGTAGATATTAGGAATTAGATTTTTGGGCTTTTGGTATCTATGACCATGTTAGCCCGTCACGTATGAGGGATGACGTTCTTCGGCGATCACATTATCCAAGGAAAGGGAAGGAAGGAAGCGGTCTGGAACCTGTACGTTAGGTACCATCCTGGGATTTGCCTGGTATGAACGAGGGAAACCTCACTCAGGACGGCTGGCCTGAAAGAGCTTTTATACTTTTTGGACCTAGTGTTCCCACTGGGAATCAAACCCGGGGTTGCTCGCACCAAAGACGAGAGCGTTAGAGACTACGTTACGCGGGGCCCTGATTTCGTGTTTACACAATACTTATACAGAGTGTTTCAAAACAACACCGACAACGCTTGAGAGGTGAATCCTAACATCAAAATAAGACAAAAGGTATAGACTAATCTGGGTGCACAAATGCTTCCGTTCAGAGTTATAGGCTGCCGAAAACATGAAGAAAAAAGAACTTTAAAGGTCCATAGCTCCAAAACTATGGGACATACCGTAGTAGGGTCAAGATTTCAATTAGGAACTAGTATGTGCCCTATCCAAATATCCAAGTTTCACAATTCTGCGGCACTTCCGCAACAATTCTTATACAGGTAGTTGGTGAATACTTCAAATTATATGCCCCTAGCCGAACTCCCTCTATAAAAATTGTTGCGTGAGTACCTTAGGATTCTGTAACATGCATTTTTGGATAGCCCACATATTAATTCCTTAGTGAAGTCTTGAGTTGAGTTAATTTTAACGTCCCTTTAACGTAGAATTTAACGTCCCTTTCAGCAACGAGGCTATATGAGACGGGACCTACTGATTAACGTGGAATCCGTACCACATGAGCTCCGCAAGTGAAGTCTTGACTCGACTACGATAGGTACCATAGTTTTGGAACTATGGACCTTTAAAGTTCATTTTTTCATGTTTTCGTCAGCCTATATAACTCCGAAAGGAAGTATTTGTGCACCCAGATTGGTCTATACTTTTTGTCTTATCTTGATTTCAGGAATCATTTCCCGAACGTTGTCGGTGATGTTTTGAAATACCCTGTACTTACAGTTTCGTTTAAAAAAAAAAAAACTATGCTACTCTGCTTTAGAAGGAGATATCCTGTCAAGCGACATACTTTGGCTCTAAATAAAGATGTAAATTGGCCAAAGAGAAGCAAAATTTGTTTGATTTATTTCTAAATGTGGGTTTGAGCACAGGGCTTTTCAAACAGTTGTGGGTGGCTGTTTTTTTTTTAACAAGACGTACACAAAACTTTTAAAAGGTTACTTCTATTTCTAAAGCTACATCAACTTTTTTGTAAGTACTTGTAAATTTGCAGGAAACATAGGCGCCTTTGAAAACTTATGAATCTAACGAAGCTACTTACAAAAGCGAGTCAAATGTTTTGAAAGAGGATTAAGTGCATAATTCTTGAACATGAATGTATACATTCTTTAAATAGCAGTTGCCGAACTTGCTACAGACATGATGCTTCTCTTTTCCCTCAGCACAAGGGTTATAAGTTACGAGATCTAGTCATACAAACTTCACTTTAGGTTTGTGCTCTCATCCGTTAGTTGTACCCATCGCTGTTGTGTAGGCAGTTCTTACATACTAACTTCAAAGAAACTCCATTTGCCTCGAGTCAAAAATCCTCTTGTTAATGGCATAAGTTTATGAAATCCTACCTCCAATATTGGTTGCTAACTGAGTTATGTAGATACTCACTATCTATATTTTCTCATATGGTAAAAGAACAAGGGACATCAGAGATGTAATGACTCTCACTATGCGAATTAATAAATTCATATAAAATATCTGACATTTCTGCTACTTCATATATTTTATGTATTTAGGAAAATAGCATTGTGAAAAGCCATTTTCATTTTCATACACTCTTTCCACTATCTGGAAATAATGTTTCCGTAACATATTGATTGTAACGTGTCCTTCTCTTCCCTATCATATAAGTGATTTATATTTTATATCTGGGATTATATCACACCTATTCTATTGGTTGTGTCTATTCTTAGGGCAGTTTAGTGATTTCTGCTTTTATTTTGACCCGATCTTAGTCAAATTTAACCAGCCATCTATGGAGGCCATCAACGATCTTAATGTCAATTTTTGTCCAAATCTCTCAAGCTGTTCATTAGAAATATAAGTGCACGGAAAGTGAGCCTAACTCAACGCAGGACCAGTAAACCCACAGTGTGAGATAATCTAGTGTTAAAGAAAAACATGCAATAGTTTTGTTTCGCCCGTTCCTGTGAGCATGTTGCGGTCGTAACCCAGTCTTCATTCTTCTTGTGGCTGTATTTTAAAGTTCTCGCCTTTGGCTTCGATGCGATTGCCGATGGGAGCTCTCGTTGCCCCAATTCGTGCGTATGAATTAAACTCATCAAATGATACAGATACATATTGCAAAATTGTCTTTTTAGCGAAGAGCTAAAATGGTACACGGGAACTTTTGGACCTTTCCCAATCACCTTTTACTATAAAAGTTCTTCTTATGTACAATAGTATTAATAATTACAGTTCAAATATGTTTTTCTTAGATATTTGATGATTTTGTTGGTAAGTTTCCAGGAACCCAGAGACCAAGCATATAGGTACCAGGTTAACATAAAATAAGTATCGCTGTTCTGAGAACTCTGGAGACGTAACCACTTGACAGAATGCAACCAAACTTGACATGGGTATGTTTGGCAACATGCAGAAGCGATTGGTGTAGAAAACAAAATTAGTTCCAATTTTCGCCACCAGAGGTAATTGTGGCGCTGTACGGCGCCAAGTAAGTGCAGCGTGGAAGAAAAATGACACTAGTGATGCTAAATGATAAGAAAGGCTGTAATTAACTCTCCAGGTGCTTACTCACTCCTGCATGTGTTTCAGTGGTACGGGTTAGGGTGCCACTATGTGCAAGAAGTGAATTGATGGTCATCCGATGATTTTTGCTTATTTTTTTCTTCCCACATTCTTTGCTTTGTGATCAAGGGGGGCCGGGTTCGAGTTCCGGTAAAGACACTTGAGTCGGATCCCATGTTAACCTATAGGTCCCGTCCTTAGAACGTTATCATCATCTCATACGGTACTAGCACAATGGGTTTCCCTTGCTCAAGGACCTTCACCTGTCTTTGGGCAGAACCCCATTTCGCCATCGCCCATCACTACCACTGAATTATCAATAGGAGTACAAATCAATGCAACGCGTCGCAGAGGGCATAATTAGGCTTTTCTTTCATTGAATATCAATAATGTAATTTACCGTCCATAACACACTTACCGTACTTAACACTGAACAGAAACGCAATAGTCTCTGTAGGCGATACTTGGCACTAATCTTTTCATGGAATTTTGGGGGGAGCTTGCAGTTTATGAACACAGGAAAGACTAACATTTAATTTCGTTTTTGTAAGATATCCAAGAATTTTAAAGGAACGCTTCAGCTCAAAAGCTCCCTCACCCGTAAATCCGCCACTGACCACGGGGTATTAATAGTATTGGTAATCAATGCCACGAGATCTACAGGAGAGGTAATCACCGCCTTTCTTATGTTTTATGATCAGTAGTGTCATTTTTCTTCCACGCTACACTTACTTGGTGTTATACAGCGCCACAATTACCTCTGTTGGTGAAAATTGGAACTAATTTTATTTTCTGCATCAATCGTTTCTGCATGTTTCCGAGTATATTCGCACCAAGTTTGGTTAAATTCTGTCGAGTGGTTACGTGTCCAGAGTTCTCTGAACAGCGATACTTATTTTATGATAATCTGATACCTCTCGGAGACCACACATCCTAGAGAGTTGTGAGGTGTTTGCAGATATCAGGGTCTCTAGAAAAAGGAACTCTTAGAGACCAGATGTCCTACAGAGTGGTAAAGATAAAGGAGTTTTCAGAGACCAGGCGTCCTAGAGCGTGGAGATGATGATCATTCAGTGAAGATTGATACCTTCTGCGGTGTTCTGGTTCCTTTTATCCAGAAATGTTGCTGACTTCATTAATCCTCGTTCCTTGACGATAGTTGATGATGTCTTTTTCATGGTTGTAGTCTAAAGTTGTTCACGGTCAACGCATGGTCTTTGTAACACGTGTAGAACCTTGCAATATTCTTATATAGTTGAGACTCACACATACACAACTCTGTCTTTTTTGATTGCTAATCTATCGTATGTCCATGGTGCAGAAACAATAACACAAAAATAGTAATTTTCCATAGTATCAATAATTATATTCATTAACACATCTAGAAATTCGTCCATGGAATAAAAGCAGTGTTCCAGTTGATAACACAGATCTGCAACCAAAGAGCTGTTTCCATAAGTTTAGCTGATTTTTACGCTTTTGAGTGCACCGAAGTCGAAAATGACCCCCGTTTCTTTCTGGAACGTCAAGTTTTTGCACAATCGAAATGGAAAGTGGTTAAACAGGTAGCAGGAAATCGGTAAATTGCAAATACATCACATGAAAATAAAAATGAACATGGAAGATTATATCGATTTGTGCTCCCCGAAACATGAAAATATATGTATATTGGTCCGGATAGGGATCACTGACACATATCGTAATGTGTCATGAATGAGAGTACGAAATTACAAAGAAAAACAAAAAAAAAAATCTGTTCATAAAATGAATTTACTAAGATTACATCTTAGATTTGTAAAACGTTGGTAAGTAGTTCTGGCTACACTGTTTGTTGCTCAAATACTACGAGCACACGGGTTTTTGTTGGCCCTGATACTAGAAAACGCATATTCGATAAAGACTTCATCAGTTCAATGACTCAGCTCAAAAAGAGGATTAGGTTGCCTTTACTCTGGTCACCAAAACGTTTTTGGAAAACCGAAAGAACCCACAGTAGAAGGAAATTGTGGGGAAAATATTGCACGCGTTCCGAAATATTGGTAGCTCCATGAGCTTAAAAGCCCATTTTCTCAACTCCCACCTTGACTACTTTTCTGACAATGTGGGAGCAGTGAGTGAAGAGCAGGGGGAGCGTTTCCATCAAGATATCAAAGAAATGGAACGATGGTGTCAGGGGAACTGGAGTGTTACGATGATAGCAGACTACTGCCGGATGTTGTTTAGGGATCTTCCTGCAGCCACCTACAAAGGACAAGCTCCAAACGAAGTTTGACCTTTAAAAAAGACGATTTCACAAGCAATCTGATTGAGGGTGGTATTACTTTTTTTTTGTCTTGACGTGTGTGCGTCTTTCTGTACATTAATTTGTGTTACACTGTTAATGGCGTTTCTGTAAATCGCACATTTGTGTCCATATTTTTGTTCAACAATGACCACCCGTTTGTTTGAAACCCAGACGTCCCAAGACAAACCGGTTGTCATTTCTGGATTCAGCGCACCGCAACAAATACGAATCAGTTAACTAAACCGAAACAGCTTAGCACTGTTTTATTTTTGCAAACCTGGGTAATTTTTCGACAATCCCTTGAATGTTCCTACTTGTTCCAGCATTTGAATATATTGAGAGAGAGTATTGTATAAAATAGTGCCAGAATACATTAGTTTTCTTTTATACAATGTTGTGCGATGTTGTTTATTAAGAATTTTATCCTTACACTGGATATCATATTTATGTGTTGATGGTGTGTGAAATAAGTCAATGTTGGTTTTAACAAAGACCAATATGCAATATATGAAGAGATGGGATAAATGTAATACTCTTAGTTCCCTAATAATTGGCCTTTTGGTTACAGATTAACATCCTTTCCCAGCGCCAAGATTGTGTGCGACGGAGCTTCTTTAAATTGCAACCCAATTCCGAGACTACTTCTGAGATTCGTATCAGAGGCAAACAGAAATCAAACTCGAGGCCCCATGCACAGAAAAGATTCGTGTCATCCTTTATTAGCCTGTGGGTCTTCACCCAGTCTCTCTTCTCTAAAGTGAATGAAATGGAATTTCGGATCACTTTAACCATCATTAATTTTAAATATGTATAACCACAAAAAGATCCTTTGATTTCTCTCACATATAGACTAAAGGGGAAGGAACAATTCCGTTAGTTTCTTATATAGTTGCATAACTTCGATTAATGCACTAAATTTTGGCGAAATAACTTAATATGTAAATGTAACATTTCAAATAAACTACCACCTTTATTTTGTATTAATCTCTCTTCAGCACGATAATTTTCCTTCATGTTTTGCAATCAGTAACTGGTTTTGTGAATGATCATATTATTAGTTACAATACTCCGAAAGATACATTTGTAGAAATGATACAAGACGAAAAATTATAGAATTTACATGTTCTCATGGTAATTATTATACTGTAGATATGAAAAACTAATTGTGGATAGAATATAACAGTAGTAAGGGCCTGACTTGACCTAACTTTTGATTATCCTCAATGAGGGGCCCCAAGGCCCGGGGTCAATGACCTAGGGGTACTTAGGACCACCCCCTCTAAATTTTGGCAGGGGTACCTTGGCCCACCCCCTAAATTTTGGCAGGGGTACATAGGACCACCCCCCTTAAATTTGGGAAATTGCCAAATCTAAAAATTTGGTGTGGTAGCCTAGGACCATAGTATGTACCTCTATCAGTATTGGGGGTCTATGTCGTTCCCTTTCATGGGTAAAAAATTGCCAAAAAGTCAAATTTCGGGAGTTTTTGACCTAATTTATCCCCTTTGATGAGGTATTATTACCCTATATGGTTATATGGAAGTATACAGGGGTTCATTACCTATCATAAGACATGGGTATATTAATGCACCCCTTGAAAAATTTGGGAGGGGTACCTTGGCCCACCCCTTAAATTTTGGAAATTGCCCAATTTAAACATTTGGTATTATAGTATAGGACCTCAATATGTATCATGATAAATTTGGATGGTCCACCTCGTTCCCTTTTAGGGGTACAAAATTGCCAAAAATATAAATGTAAGAAATATGTTGTACCACGTGTTTGGTTTTTTTTTGGTCCATTTTATCCCCTTGGATGAGATCCTATTACCTTATATGATTACAGGGATCTATTTCCTATCATAAGACATGGGTATATTGTTGCACCCTTCTTAAAATTTGGCAAGGGGTACACTGAAATTGTCCAATTTAAGCATAGTACAGGACTTCAATATGTTTCGGTGGTCCTATTGCCAATTTTTTTAGTACAACCACGTGTTTGACTCAATGTATCCTATTTGATAAGGTATGGACGGGTATCCCCTTTCAATTTGGTATAACCCCTCGGGTGTAGTACGGTCACGTGATCAATGTTTTGGTTTTGATGCGCGACGAGATCCCTGGTCAATGTTCTCTAGGAATTAGATGGAAACTTTGATAGGAAAGATTCATGGCATTTAAATTTTTTTCCTTTCAAACTAAAAAAAAAATCAAACCAAAGTTTTTCAAAACAAAAATTGAAACGAAAACTTTTAAACAAAAATCTTGAAACTAAAAAATTTTCAAAACAAAAATTTGAAACAAAAATTTTGAAACAAAAAATTTTCAAACAAATTTTTGGAACGAAAATTTCAAAACAAAAAAAATTTCAAACTAAAAGTTTTCAAACAAAAATTTTGAAACGAAAAATTTTCAACCAAAAATTTTGAAACGAAAATTTTTTTCAAACTAAAGAATTTTGAAAACAAAAAAAGTTGGAAGCAATATTTTTTTGAGACGAAAAAATTTTCAAACTAAAAATTTGAAACAAAAATTTTGAAACAAAAAATTTTCAAACAAATTTTTGAAACGAAAATTTCAAAACAAATTTCAAACGAAAAATTTTCAATTAGAATTTAAATCAAACAATGATCAACTTTCACGGGTAACCGTTAAACTTTATCCGGTTTTTAACTATTCGATTAACAAATAAACGGTTTTCAACTATTCGGTTAACAAATAAACGGTTTTCAACTATTCAATAAACAGATGAACGGATTTTTCCTTTTCACACCAGTGAGTGCAAGAATTTACAAACTAAAACAAAAAAAAAATTGTACTCGCTTTAAATACGCATCATTTTTGAAAGAAGGTGTTAGTGTTCATCATGGATACACAGTGGAAACATCCATTTACCTGTATTCTCGCAGGGCCTAGTGGGTGTGGAAAAACGTATTTTGTGAAGCGATTACTGTCACATCTCCCAACCATGATCAATGCAATATTTCGTAAGATATACTGGTATTATGCAGAATGGCAAGACGTGTATGCAACAATGCCGGTTCCAGTAGAATTTCACGAAGGACTTCCACGAATGAAAGATTTTCAGCCTCAAGATGGACCACATTTGATTATTATTGATGACCATATGCGAGAAGTGAATAGTGATACTGTTGATATGTTCACAAAAGGATCACATCATCGAAATATTAGTGTGATTTTTATAACACAAAATGTATTTCATCAAAGTAAAGCAAATAGAAATATGAGTGGAAATTGTTCGTATTTGGTGTTGTTTAAAAATCCACGTGACAAGTCACAAATCAAGCATATGAGTTATCAAATCATGCCTGAGCATCCACTGTTTCTACAAGAAAGTTATGCAGACGCAACAAGAAATCCACATGGTTATTTACTGATGGATCTTAAACAAGATACACCCGATGAAATGCGATTTCGTACAAATATTTTTCCCGACGATTTGCATCATTATGTTTACGTACCAACAAAACATGTTTAAATTATTGTGCATGTGAAAAGAATGACTTAGTCTGTCACGATGTCTCCTACAGTGAAACACGCTGATCTGCTACGTGCTCTGCACAAAGCTAAACCAAGATTGCGTAAAGCTATTATTGCCAATGCAGACGCTTGATTGATTCATAGTATTTGTGAATGTTGTTATAATGTCTTAAAAGGCAATGTTCCACTGACAAGTGCGCAGAAGTCAAGATTAAAGCGTTACAAGAACACGCTCCGCTATCTCGTAGACAATACAAAATCATTGGATAAAAAGAAGAAACATTTAGCCGTACAAGGAGGATTCTTACCTGCATTACTTGCACCTATTGTAGGAAGTGTGTTATCCAGTATTTTGTTTAAACAATAAACATCATGGAACATAGCAAGAAGATGGTTTTAGTGCCACCAGAAATGCTTCAACGAATGCATGCATCATCATCCCGTGTGAGTGAAAATCGAGAATCTAATTTCGATCGTGAAATGCAATCTATATTGAATACATCGTATCCAAGTGATGAAGAAAAATGGAATCAGTACAATAGAATATTACAGAAATATCTTTATGTGATACGTAAACAAGAAGAACCAATACCACTTACAATTACATCAATGAAACCTGATGGTGACGTCCCGAATGTTGACGATAGCACGAAACAAGAAATTTTAGCCGCAATACCATAAATGTATCGTAAGAAAGCCGAACTACTATTCCGTCGTTTAAAACAAGATGACGCAATTACGTGGGATCATAAAGGAACAGTGTACATCAACGACAATAAACTACATGGATCCAATATTGTAGACTAGCAGCGTTCACCCCGCTTCGCTGGGGTCACCCCGGAACGCAATAAACCTTGTTAATTAGATAATTTTTACTTTTTCGCTTTCAAGTGATATGATAAAAACCATAGTAGATTGCAGTAAATGTTAACATTATATCGCCTGTCATTTATGTTAACCCGCCGAGTGACACGGTCATGCGGGTTGCATATAAATACGTTTATTTTTACCTATGATGAACTAACAAAGGATTTGTACGTTATGGACACTTGAATGGTCAATTATCTCAAGACACTGGTAATTGAAAATTAAAGTGATATGATAAAAACCATCTAGGGTCCAAATCCTAATAACCCCCCAAAAATGAAAGAAATTGGTTCAGCCGTATTAGCGTGATGAGGGAACAAAGGATTTGTGCGTTCTCTTTTATATATAAGATTTAATGTGTGATGTGACTCGACCGAGGAAACATTCTAATCCTCAAGGCTGGGAATTGTTTTGCAACTACCTTGCATCGTCAAACACACCTCAAGAATTGATTGGTAATCCACGAAGATTAAACTATATTGTCAAGCATAATAGTACAACAGCATCTGAAGGATCTGCACCACCAAAACCGGCACCTGAATTATTTTCTTCCGGAGAAGAAGAAGAAGAAGAAGAAGAAGAAGATGATGATGATGTTTTAGAAGTCCGACCAAAAAGAAAACGTATCATTCCACAATGGTCAACGTACAAACCATGAACAAAAAGTTGAAATCCATTTATTACAATCCAGCACACCCTGCATCGTTTTCTACTGCAAAGAAATTATGGCAAGCCACAGGAAAATCTATACCTCTAGCCAAAATAAAACTTTGGTTAAACAAACAACCTACCTACACGTTACATCGTCCTGTACGTCGTCGTTTCCGTAGAGATTTTTATCTTGTCAACAATATTGATGATCAATGGGAATGTGATTTAAATGATTTACAATCACTTCAAAACTATAATGACAATTACCGCTATATTCTTACAGTGATTGATGTGTTTAGTCGGTACGGGTGGGCTGTACCACTAAAATCAAAAAGTGCCGAGGATATAGTGAATGCATTTGAAATGATTTTCCAGGAAAGGAAACCAATTGTGCTACGTAGTGATCAAGGAACTGAATTTACCAACAAGACAGTACAAAAGTTTTTCAGGAAACACAACGTGCAACATGTTACAACAAAGGATCCAGATATTAAAGCCAGCATCGCAGAAAGATTTAATCAGACATTGAAACATCGTATGTGGAAATACTTTACCAAATATCAAACATACAATTACATCAAAGTATTGCCTTTACTTGTAAAAGCATACAATCAAAGTCGGCATTCCAGTATTAAAATGGCACCTGCAAACGTTTCTCAGGACAATTTACTGGAGGTGTGGCATAACTTATACGACAAAAAGCTACAACGTTCAAAACAAGATACGGATTTATCTGTTGGTGATACTGTTCGTATAAGTAAAACAAAACGTATCTTTGACAAGGGTTACCTCGAGAACTGGACTTGGGAAATATTCAGAGTAAAAGCCATTGTACCAAGAAACCCACCAGTGTATCGACTAGAGGATTTAAATCATCAACTCATCGATGGTGTTTTCTACAGAGAAGAATTACAACCAGTACCGCTCCCTTCGACGTTCCTCATCGATAAAATATTACGTACAAGAACAAAAGGTCGCAGAAAGGAGTATCTCGTCCAGTGGAAAGGATATCCTTCCTCATTCAATTCGTGGATCCCTGCAACTTCATTGAAGAAGAAGAAGAATGGAACCTGATCAAGATTTTTACGTTACACTTCCCAGTAATAGTTCCATGGATTATTTTCCAGAAAATACATTGACTTCATATATTACGAAATTACAACGACGTGTAGAGTTTCGCCAGAAATGGGATGTGGCAATTGTAGAGATTCATTATCCACATTCTTTGCTGAACATTAACAGTGAAAACAATAAAATATATTACAAATCATCAAGTAGTAATGATCAGGAACCGTGGAAGGTTGTAACGATCCCTGTTCGCTATTATAACAATATACGGGATCTTATTCATGCAATTAATATACATCATAAAGAAACCAATTTATTTATATCCCATGATGCAACTAATAATATATGCCTCATAAGACATCCCAATAAGAAAATCCATACTTCTGTACAAATCTCACCAAGTGTTAGTTTAATGCTTGGATTTGAACCAAAAAGTGATTTAAAAGATATGCAAAAGGGACAATATACACCGGATGTACGATTAGGTTTACCATCACAAATGTACGTCTACTGTGACATTATTGAATCTGTCATTGTTGGAGATACAATGGTACCCTTGCTACGAATTGTCAACATGGATCCTGTGAATCATACTTTTGGAAGTCATGCAGTACAAATCTTTAATCCTGCACATTATGTTCCGGTGGAAAAAATGAATTTTGAGCAAATACAAATCGATATAAGGGATAGCACAGGTCATCGTATGCCATTCACCTTTGGAACGGTGTGTACAAAACTACATTTCCGTCGTCGTCGTCATGACTGATCCGTATTTGCAATACTACCAAAAACAAGCGTTATCCGGTATCGGCAACGTCTATGTGGGAAGTCCCTATCAAGCAGGACATGGCATTGGAAGTTTCCTTGGTGGCTTATTTCGTTCAGTGTTACCACTTGTGAAGCAAGGAGCTAAAACTGTGGAAAAAGAATTATTAAAATCAGGTGCCAATATGATTAATGACGTTGTGATCTCGAATCAACCGCTGGAAGAATCGTTTCATCAACGGATGCAAGAGGCAAAATCAAATTTACAAGAAAAAGCTAAAAATAAGTTGAAAAATATGCTGGGAAGTGGATATCATAAACGAAAATGGGATGACGGCTCTCAGTTTGAGGTTGACCTTCCAACGATCAACAACACCATCAATCCTACGAAGAGACGTAAATTATCACATAAGAAGAAGAAGAGATCATTGGCATCGTCACCAGATATTTTTGATTAATTCAACGATGGCTTTCTTACATCATCAATCCTGTGAATGTGTAAAAAGTGAATTGGACATTTTTTCAACATTACCCACGCAAACCAGTGTTCTGGACAATCGTATTATTGGCTACAAACCAATTAGTTCAATAGCTGAAAATTCACCAATAGAATTTGTAGTGAGTGGTAGCAGTGATGAATATATTGATTTGCCACAAACCTTATTGTACATCCAAGCACAAATTGTGAAACCAGATGGTTCATCCTTCACCCAAACGGATAAAGCAATAATTGCACCTGTCAATGATTTTCTAAATGCTATGTTTAGTGAAGTACAAATCTACTTGAACAATAAACTGATCTCATTTCCGTCACATAATCATCCATATCGTTCGTACCTGGAAAAACTGCTCAATTATAGTGATGGAGCTAAAAATACACATTTACAAACAGCAATGTGGTTTCAAGATACGGCTGGTCATATGAACGCAACCACCAGGGAGAACAAAGGATTTCAACAACGCTATGAACTGACAAAACAAAGTATGAAATTCGATATGATTGGACATCTTCATTGTGACATTTTTAATCAAGATAAATTTTTAATTCATGGAGTGGAATTACGTGTGAAACTTATTCCTGCAAAACCAAACTTTTGTCTCATAGCCGGTGAAAGTGGTGTCAGTGCAAAAATCAATATTCTAGATGCATCGTTGCAGGTGAAAAAAGTCAACATTAGCCCTAGTGTCAAATTGGCACACAATAAAATTTTACAATCTACACCGGCAAAGTATCCTCTGACAAGGGTTCAAATGAAATCATTTACCATCCCGAAGGATATACAATCCAAAACTATTGATAACCTGTTTATGGGAACATTGCCAAATCGTATTATTGTAGGATTTACATCGAATGAAGCATCCAGTGGAACTATTACCAGCAATCCATTTGAATTTCAACATCTAAACATTAATTTCTTTACATTGTATGTGGATGGAAAAGCTGTACCTTCAAAACCGTTGCAACCCAACTTTGAAGAAAATCTCTACATTTCATCGTACCACCCATTGTTCTCAGGTTCTGGCATACATTTTACCAATACTGGAAATACAATTTCAAGAGCCGACTACAAGAATGGATATACACTGTTTGTATTTGACCTTACTCCCGATTCTTCTGCTGGAGATTGTCACTATTGGAATCTACAACGACATGGAGCCATCCGATTGGAAGTTCATTTCCAAGAGAAATTAGCAGCACCTGCAAACTGTATTGTGTATGGGGAGTTTTCCTCACTCCTAGAGATCGACCACCAGCGCAACATTATCCTGGACTTTTAAATTACAAGGTACGTATACGTTATGTATCATTTCCATTCACGATGTTGAATACATTACAATTAGCTAGTGCTTTAAACGGTAGTCCATTGTTCAGAAATCATTTTACTGGGGTATTTGCAAGCGATGAGTTGCCCTCACGGATTTCTCTTCCTCTGGCAATCATTGTTAATACAGATCCATCCACAAAACTAGGAAGTCATTGGATTGCAATTTATATTGATAATCGCGGTGTTGGAGAATATTTTGACAGCTATGGCCTTCCTCCTTATATACCACAACATGTTGCATTCTTAAAACTTCATTGTATGTACTATAAATATAATAATAGCCAAATGCAAAGTATTGGTTCATCCGTATGTGGCTATTATGCTTATTTTTATTTGTGCTGTAAAGCCCAAGGAAAATGTCTGCGTGAAATTCAATATTTGTTCACAACAGTACCCACGGTTAATGATCGTAGACTGCTGCAATATACCTTCCAGGTAATTTTATCATATTTATCATTGTAAGTGTATTTGTTTATCATCATCTATTTCTATACTAATCATCTTTTTCCTCGTTCTTTTTACAGAATTCACAATACGAAGTTTTGCAAACGGGTGCTATGCTGCAAAACATGGAAACAAATCATCACAATCAAGAAGAGGAGGCGGTCTAATGAAGAAACCCAGCTCAATATACAAACATTGTCAATACCTTAGTGTAACAAGAAAGAAAAAGAAGAAACCAGAAAAATGAATAAAATACAATTTATGCTTACTTATGTGTTTTTATTGTTCATTCCACATACAACGTTATCAGATTCTCCTAAAGAACTGTGCGATATAAGACGAGAACCCTGTGCAAAGTTTCCACCTAATTCCTAGAGAACATTGACCAGGGACCTCGTCGCGCATCGAAACCAAATCATCGATCACGTGACCGTACTACACCCGAGGGGTTATACCAAATTGAAAGGGGATACCCGTCCATACCTTATCAAATAGGATACATTGAGTCAAACACGTGGTTGTACTTAAAATTTTGACAATAGGACCACCGAAACATATTGAAGTCCTGTACTATGCTTAAATTGGACAATTTCAGTGTACCCCTTGCCAAATTTTAAGAAGGGTGCAACAATATACCCATGTCTTATGATAGGAAATAGATCCCTGTAATCATATAAGGTAATAGGATCTCATCCAAGGGGATAAAATGGACCAAAAAAAAAACCAAACACGTGGTACAACATATTTCTTACATTTATATTTTTGGCAATTTTGTACCCCTAAAAGGGAACGAGGTGGACCATCCAAATTTATCATGATACATATTGAGGTCCTGTACTATAATACCAAATGTTTAAATTGGGCAATTTCCAAAATTTAAGGGGTGGGCCAAGGTACTCCTCCCGGGGTGCACCAATGTACCCATGTCTTATGATAGGTAATGGACCCCTATACATGACCATATAACTATATAAGGTAATAGGACCTCATCAAAGGGGGATAAAATGGACCAAAAACCAAACACGTGGTACAACGTATTGCTTACGTTTATATTTTTGGCAATTTTGTACCCCTAAAAGGGAACGAGGTGGACCACCCAAATTTATCATAATACATATTAGGGTCCTATACTATAATACCAAATGTTTAAATTGGGCAAGTTCCAAAATTTAAGGGGTGGGCCAAGGTACCCCTCCCAAATTTTTCAAGGGGTGCATTAATATACCCATGTCTTATGATAGGTAATGAACCCCTGTATACTTCCATATAACCATATAGGATAATAATACCTCATCAAAGGGGATAAATTAGGTCAAAAACCCCCGAAATTTGACTTTTTGGCAATTTTTTACCCATGAAAGGGAACGACATAGACCCCCAATACTGATAGAGGTACACCTTGTCTCAAAAAGGTTGAGCGCATTCTTTATTGGTGTTTTGAGGCAAAAAATTTCTAAGTCCAGCTTCGGGTATCTTCGGGAAAAAGTAAGCCAGGTTCGAACCTCCAAGCCAGCCTTTGCAATCGGGAAAAAGTTTGCAGATGTGTTTTTCTTCTTTTCAATATAATAAGACTTGTTACCAAGTGTTTAAAACAGCAACATTGATTGAAATACTTAATGATACAATATTTC
The DNA here is from genome assembly GCF_964235325.1 of Thermobia domestica. NCBI lineage: Eukaryota > Metazoa > Arthropoda > Insecta > Zygentoma > Lepismatidae > Thermobia > Thermobia domestica. The sequence goes on from NC_137466.1 coordinate 82,229,087, forward strand.
GAAACTTTTTTTTTTAATGTCAGCACATGCTTGTTTGTCATTTAGCTCTCCATACGTAATGGAACATTTAAATACGTTAAAGAATCTTTCCATATGTAAAAGAATGCTCAAAGTTAAGAAATATAACATAATTATCGCCTGAGTACTAAAATAAAAGTCAAAGTAGAATAGAAACAGCGTTTGTAATGGATATGAATGTCATAATTATCTTGAGATCCGTTATACATCGCTAGAAGCATACTTTTGGAAGTCCTTGTGCTAGCTCATTGGTAAGCTGTCGGATTTCAAATCATAAGGTTGTGAGTTCGAATCCCGTCTCGGTTAATCTATTTTTTAAAATTATATTTTCCGCAATGCATGAAAAATTATATAAAATAATTACATTAGAATACATAAGTTGTGTATATATAACATAATCATTGCAGAACATAGTAATTATTATGTTTAAAATATAACATCTGAGATAATTTTCACAGTAGGTCGGTATTATATATGAGGATGTAAATACAAGTTAAGAAACTCGTTCAATAGCAATAAATAAATCATGTAGTGTATTTATTTGCAGCTATTTGTCATATAGAGGGTAATTCTCAACATTCATAATACAGAATGCCATTTATGTTCTTGAAAAGGTATTCGATGCATAAACAGAAGGTATAAACAGAGAATCCAAAGTCGGAACGCTCGCAAAAAAAAAAAATCATGAACCCCAAAGGTCACGTGAGCAGACTGGAATTGTCCTTATGAAGCATGCCACAGCAGAAAGTCTTTACATAGATTTTCAATTCAATTCCTGATATATGCTTTTGCAATGTGGAAGTGGTGATGCCTTGAGTCGCCCTCTCTCGCTCGCTCGCTCACTCTCTATTTATACAGAATATAAAAGTGGATTTATGTGTGCATTTCAACATAATTCTGATATATCTAGAGCAATTTTAACTATATTTCTTACAGTCTGGAAAAAGAGTACTGTCGGGATACATATCAAAAATGCTAGAAACGGGTCGATATTAGTATCGAATCCATAGTTTCGTGGTCGCTTAGGTGAATAGTTCTACTTTCAATTCAAGTCCAATTAAGCTCCCATTAGTACCCAGGGTGGTTACGTAGCGACATAAAGATATCGAAATCATTCGATATTAGAATCGAATCGTAAGTTTTCAGCGCCGCTAACAGTGCAGCATTTCCCATTAGTCCACACTAGTCCACATTTCACATTGGTCCCATTGCCTAGAGGGCAACATATTTGCAGAGAGCAAAGTTTAAAACTTGAATAATATTTTATTTTTTTCCGTATGAAAAAGTTATAAATCAAGAGCAAATATACTATTTCACGAACAATCCTCTTTTACTATTCTAATATGTTTAATAATAGCGTAAGAAATCTAATAGTAATTCAGAACATGTTTCACAGTTGTTATTTTTTGTTACATAGTTGTAGCTGTAGCATGTAGTGAGTGGAATTTAACTGTAATAAATTCACTAATTAACCATATTCGAATTAAGTTTTATTTTTAAGTTCGGGATGAAGGGGCGGAGAAATATGTAGTTATTGGGGGCACCGAGCTTTTCTACATTTTACTTTCAAGATCTCCATTTTTCTTTTGTCATTTGTTCTTAATAAAAAAGTTCAGTCACTTTTGGATTGTCATAGGATAGTAGGAGTTGGATTTTGGGATGCAGCCTGTGAGATTCTAGAGGAGCTAACTGCTTGAAAAAATATTTTTGAATCATCTGTAACATATGAAATAAGGATATGCATCATAAAAAAATTGAAAGTAACTATGTCTGCGTAATCATCACGGTCAAATTGCAAAGTCAAATGAATTGACGTTTGGTATATAATCAGGCTCCAATCCCAACTGGGAAGTTATCATACGCGTGTCACTTTCATTATAATACATATCCTTAGGGGGAGTAGAAGTCCGAATTTTTGCGAAAAATTTAGTATCTCACAAGCCGTTCAACTGAGAGCTGAAATTCAGCATATAACTCTTTATTAAAAATAAAGAGAATATGTCCTGGCATTTTTTAAAATTATCTTTTATGAGCGGGGGGACGGGGGTGCATTTTCTATATATTGGAAATTGGTAGTGGGTTGATTTGTAAAAATAATCGAAAACGATTGATATTAGTTGAGAAACAGATTGAGTAATGCAAACTAAAGTTCTTTTTGAATTTTATACCCACTGCTTTCTATTTATAATTGCTGAAGCTGGTGTTTAATATATGGAGCGTTCCGAGCATAAGGCAATCAAGCCATAAAGTTAGAGAAAAATGGCCATAAAATTTGTAGTCTAAACTTAATTACATGGGCATTTTCAATTAGTACGGCGTGCTTAATTATATAGAAAATTAGTTTCTCTCTCTCCCTTTTTTTTTTTTTTTTTTTTTTTTTTTTTTTTACGTTGGTCTACTTTTCCTTGATTTGAAACTTTCAAACTTCACCCTATTTTCTACTGAAATGTGTCTGTAAGGCAACAAAGAAATAATTATATATGATAAATTTAAATTCATTTTAATTTGGAAGATGAGAAACACTTTGCCATTATACAATATCGTAAAGGTCAGACCCACCAGTATTGTAACAGAGAGGTGCTTGAGCTATAACGGTAGAAATTCAAACTCCGATAAGTGATAATTTCACAGTCTTGTTTTATTACAAGTGTAACCTCTTTAGTCAATGGAGAGCAGGGGCGGATCCAGGACCGACTTCTGGGAGGGGCGGTGGGTTGTCATACTGCTACTTTTAAGGGCTTCAAACTTTGGGATGGGTTTTATTTATATATGTAAAATAAGAAAGTTTCCTCTTCTGGGGGGGCGATCGCCCCCCCTGGATCCGTCCCTGATGGAGAGGATGACGTGGGCCATCGGTCAGAGTTGATGTCGATGGATTTTGGTGGGTCGGAGTTGGTCACAATGGTTCAGAGTGGTTCATAGTTGGTGGTGGGTCAGAGTGGATCACGATGGTTGATGGATCAGAGTGGGCCAATGGGGCATTTGGGTGGTGGGTGATAGTGGGTCATGATGGGTCGTGGATCAAATTTTCATTGACCCACACCATCTCTGGTTAAAATTGTACTAAAGATAAGAGGCACCGAAGATGCATGTCGGTTATTATGCTCAAATTTTGCTCATGGATAGTACTCCACCAGGAAGCAATAAATCTGAAATGGTTCACGGTATCACCTTCTAGAACTCGAGATGTAGGGGTTTGTCTGATTGGCTAAATTAAGACGTCAATGATTTATCCTTCAACAACCAAGCTTTTTATGATCGTTTCCGTGGGGAAGTCAGAAGAACACGTGCCTAGTAATCGTAATATTGATAGTTTGCGTCCACCCCGGGTATTTGTTTTGTGTTTTTTTTTTTTTATTCACCTAAATATAAACAAATCACACATATAGGCATTTTGACATATTTTGGGAGAGTAATTTTGTGGTTCGTTGGCGTTTCATCGCGTCTCTGCTGCTGGTAGTAAAGTTTTCAAAATGGAACTTGGGCCACCACGGATCGTCGCTGCGGGGCCACCAATTTCTGGCGAGAGGTCAATAGTTGATCATCTGTAGTCCACCGACGCTTACAGCTTAGAGTAATGAACGATGTTTTTGCCTTGTAGAGTTCATGAATACCGACGTCGGCAGTCAACTAGCTTTTAGTATTCCTTTACTAACCATCTATTGTTCATGTTTGTACACGGTGTTGTCATAATAATAATAATAATAATAATTATTATTATTATTATTATTATTATTATTATTATTATTATTATTTGTAGCAATAGTAGTATAATTGATGATAGAATAATTATTGTCTATGTATTGTCTAGGTAGGACTACACACAGGATTTGGCTCGTTTTGGTTCGACTTGACTCTAATCCGAGTCGAGTTGGAAGATATTTTTCGCGCCGAGTCCAAGAGTAGACCTCAAAGATGTCTGTTTCGAGTCGAGTCTAGTTTCAAAGAAAAATCGTTCGTGCCCATCCCTATTAATGAGAGCTTAATCGGAGTTGAGCGAAATTGAAAGTCTCACTATTTATCTAAGCGACCCCGAAAACTATGAATCTAATATCGATCATTTTCTAGCAATCTTTTATATGTATCCCCCTCCCATTCACCATAGGTAACCCGACAGCACTCATTTTGAAACCATAAGAAATGTGGTTAAAATGACTCTAGGCCAGTGGCTCTCAATCTAATTCCTATCACGATCCCCTTTTATCACACGCTCTTGCCAGCGACCCTTTTATAATTTGTTTTATAATAAGCTTGTGTGGGATTTTTAACATACCTATTTCTATAATAGTAGAATCCATTTTTTTATATAGTGAACAGTGCCATGGAAAATCAGCGCCCGGGGCGAGAGTATAGTACGATGTCACCGTATATATGAGTGACGTCGACAGACTAGCTACGAAGCGCCACCATGGTTGGCACGAAGCTCAATAACATTTTCAAAATAAACCCTACCTTTCCTTAATTTTGAGCACATTTTATTACGTTTTTCCTTATATTTTACACATGTGCACATGCACTTTCCTAACATGAGTAACACACTTCCTCCGAAATGTGTGGCCCCTTTTTTCGGCGCCCGGCACTGACAGTGGATACAGTAACTGTAATATCTATATTCCCAACGACGAAGGTGCTGGTTCAAGATGGATGTTAAACTCCTTCATTGAAGAGACCATTAACGTATCCGATCTAAGTCCACAACTTCTTGACCAAATAATAGAATGATCATGCGACAAGTCTTTGCAACTGGTTTTTTGTAACGAAGACTTGGACAAGTTCTGCCTGATGAGGAGAGAAGAATATCCTGGTCTGGGCATTGCTGCTTTAAAAGTAATAATTCCATTTGCTATATCGTACTTGTGCGAAAGTTTTTTTTTTATGGTAAACATTAAAACAAAGATAAGAAATCGCTTATCAGTTGAAAATGGCTTGATAATGTTCGTCATGAAGATTGAACCGGACATTGCTGCACTAGTGAAATTACACCATGCTTAGGTGTTTCATTAGGTTTTAATTTTAATTGTATTTCAATGTGCAAGTTTTGTTGCATGTGTATTTTTCTAGTATTTCTATATACAGTTCTTATTATTTTTGTATCATACCTCTTTGATTTAAATTCATTTTTAAACAACTCTACTAACTAACTAACTCTATGGCCTATGGAACCCGGAGGTTCAATGCCGCGTTCACAAAAGCTCTACACTGACTTCTATCCTTAGCCAATTGGATCCAGTTTCTACTTTGTATTCTTATCTCAGCGAGATCCATCTTAATATTGTCCTCCCATCTGCGCCTAGGTCTTCCTAATGGTCGTTTTCCGATTGATCTTCCAGTCAAGATTTTGAAAGCGTTTCTACTTGCTTCCATTCTAGCTACATGACCTGCCCACCTAAGCCTTCTAGACTTGACGACCCTAACAATGTTGAGTAAACCGTATAAATTATGTAGTTCCTCGTTATGAAGTTTCCGTTCCGCATTCCCGTTCCTCTTGGGTCCGAATATTCGTCTAAGGATCTTGTTCTCAAATACTTTCAGTCTATGTTCTTCCCTCAGAGTAAGCGACCATGTTTCGCAACCATACAGAACAACAGGCATGATTATCGTTTTGTATATTTTAAGCTTCAAATTTCTCGACAGAATTCGCGACGACAAGATACTTTGAACCGAATAGTAACACGAATTCTACACCCTTTGATAATGTTCAGTAGACTTATTTTTTATTGTTCTTTACAGTGTGTATAAAAAATAAAAGTATGCCTATCAGAACAAAATTAAAACTAATATTTAAAAATAATTTCTGGTATTAGATTCTAACTGTATTTATCTCTTCTGCCTATCTTCGCGATCCCCTAGGGGCCGCGACTTCCAGGTTGAGAAACCCTGCTCTAGGCATGCATGAGTTATGTTGGAACATACATACATACACTTTTATGTGTATAAATGCAGATAAGAGAGGGTTGAGAGAGAGCGATTAAGGAATTACCGCTCTCAATCTCTTCACTTTACTTTTGCGATTCGCGAATTTCTTATGTGACAGTTTGGGGCTAGCTAGTTTTTTTGTCTTGGACCACGATCCGATTTTCGATATGCTCTACCTAAATGCTGTAATGCGAATATTGAGAAGTTATCTGCGATGAAAGTAGCTGCAAATAAATACATTACGTAACTTATTTATTGCTATTACACGATTTTTTAAATTTGTATTCAATATTCACGCATAACACACCGACGTTCTGTCAATACCTCAGATGTTATATTTTAAAGATAAGAATTACTTATGTCGTGAAATGATATGAATATATATATTCAACTGATATATACAACTGATGACATGAATATATATATTCAACTGATATATACAACTGATGAATTGTAATGTAACTATTTTACATAATTTTCATGCATTGAGGAAAGTAGAATATCATAAAAGAATTTCACCTGAACGGGTATCGAACTCACGATTTAAACGCTCGGTGGTGTACCACTGAGCTAACATGACCGCTTTTCGGAAGCTGCTTCTGAAATATAACTGAGCTCATACGTAAATGCTCTTTTCCGTATGGAAATCACAATGACGAAACGAGAGTGGGAATACATAGTCTCGAAATATTGTATCATTAAGTATTTCAATGTTACTTTTTTCTACACTTAATACCATTTCAACATGTCTTATTATATTTAACAGAAGGAAAAACATATCTGTACATCTTTTCCCGATTACTAAGGTTGGCTTTGGAGGTTCGAATCAGCAGCTTTAGTTTACTGTTTTCCGAAGATACCCGAAGTTGGACTTCGAAAGAGTTTGTCTCAAAACAGCTATCATCATATCGCTCAATCTGTTTGGTATATGGTATATGTTTTTATACGTGTAAAGTCAGTATAACAATTCATTCTTTAAACAGCTTTTCGTATGTATTAATATTCCTTTATAAAAACTGTTTTTGATATCATTATTACGGCGCACCATTTTCAGATTTCTTTCGCGAGTCGTTGACCAAGTCGTTCCCCACTAGCGTTGCCAGACTCACAGCTCGGAATTATTACAAAACCTGATCGAACTTATGCTAGATTCGGTCAAATTATGCTAGATCCTCATAATTACTAATTCAGCAGTTTAAAAAAACGAAGTTGAGATACGATAACGTAACTTAAAATACACAGAGAGCAAGAATGCATGGATAGAACTCAATACTTCACGCACCAAAATTTTAACTCAACTAAATTAATGCAGTCGTTGCCAGACTCAATGGCGTATATATCGTATAAATGAATGCAAAGTTTTTGTTTACATATTTTGAAAGAAAATTACTTCGCAGCATAAGCGGAGTTGGGAATCGTCTGCTGGGGGGGGGGGGGCAGATTTTTGGTCGGTCTCGGAGCTGTCATTTCAGGAATAAATATGATCATGAAGTCAGAAATAAAGATGGTGAAGTTGTCAAAAAGTTGGGGGGAGAATGGCCCATATAGCTCCGCCCATGCCTCGGAGTTAAAGGATTAGAAAACCCTGGGTGGAGCCACAAAATAGCCCAAAGACGTTTCGAACTTACTTCGGAAAATAAGACTGCCTGTATGGTTTACCGACTGTATGAATCAATGGAAGAGGATACATTTCTGCCGTTCTTTTTCTTCCCACGACCAACTTCTTTCTCATCTCCAGGTTTTACGACTTTTTGATAAACTTGCTGAAATTGTGCTAGATTTGGGCAGGATGCTAAAAGCAAGATGCTAGATGCTAGAGACATGCAAATTATGCTAGATCTAGCATCATTATGCTAGATCTGGCAACGCTGTTCCCCACAATAGGCGTGTCGTGCAAGTAACCAATCACACGTCAGGTACTAGCTTTTACCTATTGCTTCCTTCTCACAGCTCAGAACATTGGTAACTATGGATAGACGTACAGCAGTAATTACTTTATGGGAGTTGGAAGGTTATTCTGCAACTGCAGCTAGCAGGCGAGTAGGTGTCCCGGCCTCTACAGGAAGGCGATGGATTCGGAAATATGGCGCTACAGGTCAGACTGATACTTTACGATCTCCTGGTCGTCCGCATGTGTTAACCGAAGCCCAAGATGCGAGATTAGTAAACGAAGCCCGGTTAGACCCACTAAGGACGTCTAGACAGCTAAGGGAAGTTTCTCTCTTTCCTGGTAGTAAGCATACAGCTCTGCGAAGACTTCGTCATGCTGGGTTACGTGGCCGTGTTGCTGCCGTGAAGGAAAAACTCTCAGACGACCACAAAATTTACCGTCTCGCGTTTGCACAGGCGAATGTGGGTCTCAATTGGGAAAACGTAGTTTTCTCAGATGAATCCATATTCACAACATCAAAGGAGGAACGCCGTTTTGTGTATCGTCCGAGAGGCACCCAATATGACCATGGATATGTGGCTGCTTGCAATCGCAGTGGCCATGTATCTATTTTATGTTGGGGTTGGATTTCCAGTCGCGGAGCAGGACAGCTTCATAGAATTGAAGGACATCTGGACAATGCTCAGTACTTAGACATTATCAGTAATATCATGGTGCTATCTGTACGGGTATTTCAGCCTGATGGTGTAATTCAGTTCCAGCAATACCAGTCGCCAATACATACTTCCCGTGTGATTCAGGAATGGTTCGCAGGGCACCCTGAGATTGATTTAATCGACTGGCCGCTCGTGGAGCAGACCTCAATCTCATGGAAAATATGTGGGCAGAAGTGGAGCGTACTCTAAGGGAAAGTTGGCCTGAGGCAGATCCACCAAGAACTCAGGATGACCTGTGGCATCTTGTTTCCGAAGCATGGCTGGAGGTAGGGGAAGGAGATAGATTTGTCACCCATGTAATAGATTCCATGCCCAGAAGAATGGAGCGTGTAATAAATTCAGAAGGGTCTTGGACACAATATTAATGTCCCCGCCTTAACTCCCGAAAACAGCCCTTTTCAGGGCTCCCTAAACGCTTCTGAAAATATTTCTAGAAGTAAACCACTCCTTGTATCCGATTTCTGTGCAATCCTACTAACAAAAGAATGATAATTAGCTGTAGGCTTTGAACTCAAGACCTCTTTATTGGCAAGTCAGTACTCTACCAGTGAGCTAACATGAACACGCAAACCCAACCTGAAGAAACACGACTTTCAATTTCTGGTATTCGATGACAATGATGCTCATATACTTGGCAAATGTTGTATTCAACTTGGGATATTCCGCAACACACACACACACACACACACACATAAACAAAGCGAAAGAGAGAGAGAGAGATGAATATACAAAAGCATATTCAACGTATTGGAATGAGACTCTAAGTAACGACATCCCGTTCTAAAGAGAATTTGTGTTTCTTCCCGTGACGTTAAGGGGATCGGGAAAAGTTATGTGTCTTGAAGCAGGATACGACTTTGGATACTCTGTTTATACACTTTCTATATCCGTAGGAATATATTGTATTTCACGAATGTAAATGACATGCTGTAATGAGAATATTGAGAAGTTACATCTGTATGACAAATAGATGCAAATAAATACACTACATAACTTATTTATTGCTATTAAATGATTTTCCTAACTTGTATTTACATCCTCATATATAATACCGACCTACTGTGAAAATTATCTCAGATGTTATATTTTAAACATAATAATTACTATGTTCTGCAATGATTATGTTATATATACACAACTTATGTATTCTAATGTAATTATTTTATATAATTTTTCATGCATTGCGGAAAATATAATTTTAAAAAAATGATTAATCTAGACGGGATTCGAACTCTTAACCTTATGATTTGAAATCCGACAGCTTACCAATGAGCTAGCACAAGGACTTCCAGAACTATGCTTCTAGCGATGTATAACGGATCTCAAGATAATTATGACATTCATATCCATTACAAACGCTGTTTCTATTCTACTTTGACTTTTATTTTAGTACTCAGGCGATAATTATATTCTATTTCTTAACTTTGAGCATTCTTTTACATATGGAAAGATTCTTTAACGTATTTAAATGTTCCATTACGTATGGAGAGCTAAATGACAAACAAGCATGTGCTGACCTAAAAAAAAAAAAGTTTCGAAATATTGTATCATTAAGTATTTCAATCAATGTTGCTGTTTTAAACACTTGGTAACCAGTCTTATTATATTGAAAAGAAGAAAAACACATCTGCAAACTTTTTCCCGATTGCAAAGGCTGGCTTGGAGGTTCGAACCTGGCTTACTTTTTCCCGAAGATACCCGAAGCTGGACTTAGAAATTTTTTGCCTCAAAACACCAATAAAGAATGCGCTCAACCTTTTTGAGACAAGGTGTACATCTATGGTCCTAGGCTACCACACCAAATTTTTAGATTTGGCAATTTCCCAAATTTAAGGGGGGTGGTCCTATATACCCTTGCCAAAATTTAGGGGGTGGGCCAAGGTACCCCTGCCAAAATTTAGAGGGGGTGGTCCTAAGTACCCCTAGGTCATTGACCCCGGGCCTTGGGGCCCCTCATTGAGGATAATCAAAAGTTAGGTCAAGTCAGGCCCTTACTACTATAACATTTTCGGTAGTCGAATTGTTTATATGATCTCTTCAGGAAAATGGATTATTATTCTTGGAATTCATTATCCATAATTGGCGGAATATATTAGTTAATATTTTTATTGTATAATTTATGCATTCAGAATAATACTATAGAAAGTGCACATCACGTAATTTGATGGAGTTTTCTTATTATGTTAATATTAGTGTTGAGTGTTTATTTTTATTTTCCACTATTTAAAACACTACTTGTTCGAACGGGAAAACAGCTTTATGAAAAGTATTTGAACTCCTTTTCCCCTTAGGATCTCATTACATTAGAATGATATATTATTGCATGTGACCTCTTCTCACCTCAGAGGTCACACTGGTCCTTGCACCCCTTCAATTTCCTTACTACACCCACCCCTTACCCCCATGAACCGTCTTTTCCTTGTGATACATATTACACAAATACAATTATAAAAATCCGTAATGTCACTCCCTTGCCACTCCTACCGATCACCCTCAGGCCGATGGAGGATGAATTTGGAGTTAAATGGCATCTGGAGGATGACTATTCATCTCAGCGACTCTGAATGCTACGGATTAGATTCTAATATTGGTCGTTTCCGATTATCTTTACATGTTGCATGTTGCCATTCAGATTTTTACATCAAGTATGACATCCTCACAGCTGTACATTTTAATCAATTAAATATCGCAAGACCTTTGTGAGGCCTAAGGTTGAACATCATGACAGGTACCATTTTAATTGGTTCTGTAACTGTTGTCTGGTTCTGTTTTGCGCTTATATTATAATCCCCGTTTACCAATTAGGATATCCATTTTAATCAATTGAATATGAAGGACGTTCAATTTTAACCGGAACTTTTTCTTTCAGGTGTTGCTGTGCGCAGCTTGGCTTTCGTGTTCCATCCTGTGATATGGTAGTTATGACAGTTTTCTGCGACAACGGGTAGTTGAGGAAGTAGAGTGTCAGAGAGCGGCGATAGTTGATAGCAATAAGCCTGGCAGTGTGCTTTTCCAGTGGAGTAGTTCTGCATCTTCAATTTCCTCCTGAAGGAAGGAGTGAAACCTACTAAACCTGCTGAAATCTTCAGAAGATTAAGTGCGCAATATGGCGAAAAAATTCCCTCTCAGTCGCAACTGTACAAGTGGTGTTCAAAATCCAAGGCAGGAAGAGAATCAGTACCCAACGGGCGCGTACTCCACGCCGATCTACTGCAGTCAACGAAACCAACATTCGTCGAGTCAAGTAGTTCATTCTGAGTAATTCACGCATTAATATGAGAGATTTGAGTGCGAAAACAAACATCACCGTGGGAAGTGTGGAAACGATAATCCACGAACACCTGCACTTCCGGAAAATCATAGCCACATGGATCGCACAAATGCTAACGTTCGACCAGAAGCAGTGTGTAGAAAAGGTCTTGTCTCAGCATCTGCATTGGTTTCAGAGAGAAGGCAATAGATTCCTTGCAAAGATAATAACCTGCGATGAGAGATGAGTATATCATTAAATTCCGAAGTCAAAGCGCCTGAGCATCGAGTGGAAGCATCCAGACTCGCCGCTGCTGAAAACATTCAAGACACAAGCATTCGCTGGCAAAGTAATGCTGACGATATTCTACGACAAACAGGAGGTGATATGCACTGATTTCCTGACACGCGGGGCCACAATCAATGCGAAATACTACAGCAACCTCCTCCGCGCCAAAGTCAAACAGGCTTTGAGAAGAAATAGGTCACAGTCGGTGAAGGATGGCGTCATCATCCTGCATGACAACGCACGTCCTCATATGGCCATTACAATGGTCATAGCTAACACCAAACTTGGTTGGGAGATACTAGACCATCCTCCAAATAGCACCGATCTGTCACCTTGCAACTTCCATCTTTTTTGCCCACTCAAGGAGCACTTGGGGGGGACAAAAATTCCACATCATCGAAGAAGTCAAAACGTGTGTGCTGAAGTGGCTGAAAGATCGTCCTAAAGGATTCTACGCCGCAGGAATAGGCACTCTTATACCGAACGGACAAGTGCGTGCGTGTATATGGGGAGTACTTTGAAAAAGGACAGTAATTGATTCGCATGTTGTCTTCTGTAACAGAAAAAAAAAAAAAGAAATTCCGGTTATAACTTGAACGCTTCTCGTATATGATTCTTGGGGAGCTAAGGTTGATAATCATGTCATATATCATTCAACTGGTTCAGTAGTTATTGTATGAAGCAATTAGATAGAACTCACATTCGCTTTTTTGTAATGTTTTCGCATACTTTATAACATCTTCTCCGTTCCTTAGGATACCATTTTAATCAATTCAATAGCATAAGATTCTTGGGAGGTCTAAGGTATTATTTTAATGGTTCAGTAGTTATTGTTTGATTTTATTTTTCACATAAATTAAGACTCCGCCAAACTCGCCTCCTTAAGATATACATCGTCCCTCTCAAGACAAAGAGGCGTATCTCATTTTTTCACATTTTCAGGAAAGCGTTTTCAAGTTTTTGCAGTATTTCTTCTGTTTATGACTTCTTAAGTTTGAAACTTACCGAAATTATTCCAATCTGCGTAACTGCAGTAAGGACAACTCCTTTAAAGTAGTATTGTATGCTTCGAATATTTTAAACATTAATCACTCATTTGTTTAAGAAAATGAGATACGCCTTTTCGTTGTGTGTGCAAAATCAATTTCGTGATAATTCTGCTGACTTACGCCACCTTGTTTAATTATTGAATTGATTTCTAACGTAAAGTATGGACATTTATTTTAGCATTTTTTTTGGGGGGGGGTATGATATACAGGTTAATATTGGGAATATTTAATAGTTTCGTGTTGTCTTACGTACAAATATCCCAAAAACAATAAAACAAAAAATGAATAAAATTCTTATGGAATAAATATCTGAAATTGCAAGTACTGTTTGAAGTTTCTGTTTAGTTCAAAATATCTAATGATATTTAAAAAAAATGTATTCAGTTTTTAACATAATAATTGAAATAATAAAGAGCCTTACAATAACTCAATACTCATAAACACAAACATTTTTTGACTTTTTCAGCGCAGCAACGATTCATAAAACAAAACATGGTCTAGGAATTTCACAACAGGTGTTACTCTGTGGCACTGGGCCATTAGGTCTTTGAATTTCTCATTTGATTGTAGTAGTGGGTTCCTGTACGATCCTGACACGTGCAGTTCCGTGACAGAAGAAACGAATTATTTGAAACTGATGGAGTGATATTCATCTTGCAAATGACTGGTATTGAACATATCCACCATTTTTGTTTTGTTCAAATCAGGTTGTAGGTATTCCCTTTTCGAATTTTCCGGCAATAATGGGACTCCATGCGAGGAAATCTTGATAAATGTTCCGAAATTGCTTCCCTTCTTCGTCTATCTTCTTCCACCATTTTTACTGCCCTGCTTCCCCGCTTATCTTTGGCAACAACTGTACTTTGTTTCTTTTCCAACGCAGTTCTCATGACTTCTTCTGATATACTTAGAGTATTTAAAAACATTGTCTTACATACAGGAATCTGACTTCCTTGTCTGGGGAGGAAATAGTAATTACTCATTGATGTTCTAGAATCACCTTTCTTGCAAGTCATTTATTTAGTGTCTTTACGTATTCACGTATTCAATGTATTCACGTTGGCTTTGGATGTTGTCAGTTCCGTAGAAATCTTAAATAATAATAATAATAATAATAATAATAATAATAATAATAATAATAATAATAATTCCTTCACTTTTTGAGAACAAATTACATTCCTTACCTAGTTTTGTACAGGTAGTAGAAGTGCATCTTTGTTTCAAATTTTTAGGAGGCCTTTTGGAGGCAAACATAAAAAATGCTAGCTCGATTTATAATAACGCCTTCCCTTTCTTAAAAAAATAAAAGGAAAAAGAAAAGAAAGAAAAGCAGCAAATTTAAGATCGTTTAGGGTTCAGGAACAAATATTTAAATGATATGGGAAACAAATCTCACAAGCAAAGTATATTATGTTCCAAAGCAGTATAATTGACATAAAACAACTTACAAACTACGAATATATAATAATGCAGAAGTGGGTAAAATGGGCGCATCTCATAAAAGAATAACAGAACGCACTCCAAGAACAAGATGAATAGACGAATCTTGAGATACGCCTCTTTGTCTCGAGATAGTTTCTCTCGATTTCGCGTACGCCCTTTCGGTAAAACTATATAACTAAGCAACCAAAGCTCGTTGAAATACGCCAGTTATACCATCACGTAGAGCTCAACGAGACGATCAAGAGGTAGTCATAACTCATTTTCGATAATTCTTTTAGATACGCCTCTTCGTCTCACATTTAATCAGTTTAATATCATAGATCCTTGGGAAGTCTAAGGTTAATGGTCATGCCAAGTACCAGTTCAGTTAATTCAATAAATAATGCGTGAGTCAATCAGAGAGAACTTGCATCTGCCTTTATATATAGATTAGCCAATGGCCCCACATTATTACTGCGAGCAATATTAGGAGTTCCTTCTGCACTTTTTATAAAGAATTCGCCGAAGTATACAGAATTACAGTAAATCCGAAAAATAAATAACGACAGATTCCCGAGCCAGCTTATGTGTCCGTTCTTCTCTAAGTTTGGCTTAAATGTCATCGGAATTGGTATCCAACAGCTAAGCGACCCGAAAACACAGTACTCGACAATAAATCTCGACAGGTTCGACAGTACTCTCGGTCATTTTAGACATTTTATATTTCACCGCTTCTCACTTCCAATACTGATGGGGACTAAATTTGTATTTTAATGATATGTGGAGTGTGTCTATTCATCTCACGGCACCCGAGAACTATGGAGTAGGCCTAGATACTATTATCCATAGTTTTCGCCCTCCACCCACTAGGAGTTCTAATGTAGGCGGTCCCTGGTTCAATCCCAGCTCGCGCATTGGGGACTTTGTGGTGGACAAACACCGTGCTTGTGGGTTTTCTCGGGGTTCTCTCGTTTCCTCCCACTTTCTTAATTCCACCATTTCACTCATTTCTCATAATCATCGTCTCATTTAGCCTAACCGGCATAACCGTGGGACTTAAAACTGAGAGATTTCATTTCATTTTCTAATTTGGGCGGAATGTGAATTTGGGATCGGAAATGTATTTATCTCAGTGCCCCCAAAACTACGGATTAAATACTAATATAGATCATTTTTTATTATTTTTACACTCTCCTTCTCAAACCTCCTAGGGTGATAGGGGTATTAACCACACAGGGAGCTGAATTTGAGCTTAATCGGCATCGGAACTTCCACCAATTAACTTGGTGATGGTAAAAATAATTAAGTCGATACTAACATCGGTCGTTTTCGATAATATTTACATGTCACTATTCCGTCCCTCGTGGGTGTTAATGGAGGCTGAAATTGAATTTAAACCATAATGACAGTGTCGTGATTCATTTAAGCGACCCCGAAAACTATAAATTTTACACTACTGTCGGTCGTTTTCGATCATTTTATTATCGGCCCCTCCCATTCCCTCCTAGCTTTGTCAGGGGGTTTCACCTCCACAGTCCTCTTTACCAAGCTGGAAGTAATATGTATAACACGTTTGATTAAAATTGCTCCTGAGATTCGAGATTTATGCTGAGACATAGATATACACAGACAAACATACATACAGTATATATATATAAAGGTTGCACCTATTCACTAGGCAAATTACTGATTACTGTAATTCGATAGAAGAATACTATGTTCGACTATAGATAAAACATACGTTTTCTTTAATTCACTCGTGTGTTATTGAAGATTGGTCAAGGCCAAGCGCCAAATTTCGTCGTAGACAAAAGTTAAAACCACTCGTAATTTCTTATTAAATATTCGGCCAACGTGGACTTGAATTGTCATAGGGCCATTGAGCACCCTTGTGCCTATATGGTTTCTAAACTATAAAATTCTCCAACACTATTAGCGTCTAACGGAATAAAAATAGTCCTAAAATGATACATATAGCAACTGATTGATCTCTTTTAGCTGAACAAAACTATGTAGGCGTGTATAAATGCTCATGAGTGGTTTTCAAGAAGTGCGAATATATTGTAAATTTAAAAATTGATTTTGTACAGAAACAGCGCCATCTATTAAGATGAAACCGATGCTGAAGAAAAACGCAAAATGTCCCGTGTCATAAAAAAAACATACCGTTTTCGGCTCTTACAAGGGACGTATGCGAAACGTGACAGCTAAATATTTATGAAAATTGGTACCCTGACTAATTGTGGACCTCTAATCATTGTGGTGATACTTACTCGGTGCGAAAATGCCTTGTTTACCCACTACGTATAATACATATACCAAGCTGTGACCGGGTGAGGCTGTGCCGAGTTATACCCCAAAAACTCCAGTAAAAGGAAGACAATGAAAAATGTATGCAGGTTATCTGATACCTACGGGAGCGATACGCGTCACCAAGAACACGGCAGTAGTATCACACAAAGAGTGTTGCCATTCCATTACAAATTTGTAATGCACCACTATTATATAGCTGAATCACAGCGTATTACATAACATTTTAAAAGTGTGGCGATATGACATTTGGTCCTCATCTTATGATCTTAAGACTAAAACGATAAATTTTTGGAGTCGAAATTGTAAAAAAACAAACTATTGATTTTAAAAGTGCTCAGTGATATTCATATGTGGTAAGTTATTTCTAAAACTTTGTTAATAAGAGTCGTATAAATATGAATATGTCTGTACAAAAATAAAGGCCTCGGATCAAACGTCTCTTGCGAAATAACTAACTGTATCTAAATTCCTGACTGTTTGACAACTCAAATATTTAGTTAATGGAGTAAATTCCGACTGTGATTCTAAATTCTGTTTCGATGAGAAACATAATACTCGTAAATATGAATCAAATACTTAAGAGTATGGTCAGCTGTAGCAATTACGCCAATAAACTTTTGTGTACTCGATATGCAGAGGTTTAGAAATAGTACGCAATAAACAAGTTAATGGCTTGAATTACGGCTATGTTGAGCATTTAATCTAGCTCTTAAAACAGGGATTAAGTTCCAAAGTTGGTCGTTCGTTTCTACCAAAATTTTGAAAATTTATCGGGAAGAAAATGAATAATTTGCTTGTTTGTGTGCTTGATAATGTATAAGGAGAATGAAATTTGTATTTAGTTTCTTATTTAAACATGGAACCATTTGGCAAGCCGAGGGAACTAGTTGGCGCAAGGTTACTTCATGGTAAGACTATGGGAATGTAATGAGCATTTGCTTTGTAAACATGGCTGGTGATAATCAGGAAAATTATTAAAAGTAAGTAAAAGTCATGTCTTAATAAATCTAAAAATAAATTGTAAAAAATGCGGTAAGAAAATAACTGTACAGAAACATGGAGAAAGTTATACTCCGTAACCAACATAGCGGCATCGTTCTAGAACACAGATCCCCCTTCTCATTTAGCTGTAATAGAGACAGAAAACAACGTGCCCTGTGGGGCTCTAACCCGCCTTCAGTCGCTAATGCTCGCTCAGCAGTACTGTGCGAATTAAATATTAAACTTTGGTACAGAAAGGAATGAATTATTACGCTTTTAGTTAAAAACTAGGCGGACGACCAGCTTCGGAATAAATGCCTAAAAAAATGGTCCTCGACGGAATCTAATATGAATAATTTAATAAAGTACGAAGGATAAGAGGATAATTAATGTATTCTATAATTAGTTAGTTGTAATGAATATATGAAGATGATAATCTGCAATAAAATGTTCGAAGTGTAATATGTAATTTGCTAAAGAGATTTAGAATGATTTTGATTGAACGTCATATAAACATTCACTTGATACTTCATATAATCTAGCAACGTTCAAGCGTAGCTTGACATGCTACTCGATATTTATTTGCCAATCGTTAGTATTAAAATATATATAATATCCTGTTCAATAAATCACAAGAATTTGGAATATTTCGATATGAAGTTGTTGTTGTTATTAATATTTCTGTATATATATGTTATGAAGAGTTGCGTGCTTAACTGTGGGAATTTCTACATCTGTGCACCGAGCCTCCTGTATGAAGCCCGCATTACTCTATAACGTATCATTATTTCAAAGTAACCCTGCCACAAAATGGATGTAAGTGGCTACATGATGAAATAGTAAATCTACCGTAGTGGAACTAGTAGACTATAGTTCACTTAGAAAAATGGATACTTTGAAAGTAGGTACACTTATCAGAAAGTAAATGCAATACAAATTTATAGTTTTTCATTATAGAACTATACCATTTTATGGCATTAAAATAATCGGCATAAAACATGAAAGAAAATAAGCAAAAGGTAGGTTATCATTGTTGCCAAATAAGGGAGGTATGAGGCTGTAAAGTTGAGAAATTATGGGGTCCGTACAGAGAAATGAACAATGTACAACAAGAAAAAGACTGCAGAAGGACCAAATGTATAGTCGAAGTAAACTACAGCATGCACAGCATCCAGTGACAAACGGGCTTGAAACATGATTCACCCAAAAAAAAAAGGCTCATTCTATTGCCATTCTTTACTCTCTTGTAATCTCTGGGCAGCTGTAATGAAACATGAAACCCTGATAAGGCACTGTATACAAATTGTACAGTAAAAACATCATAACAGCAACAGTGGCGGCGTAAGGCAAACTGGGGCCCGGGGCCAGTGAAGTAGGTTGGGGCCCCTTTTCAAACAATCGTGATTTATATGCTTTTATTTTTGACATTCATTTGCATAATCATTCTTTCTGTTTGCTCCTCCCCCTTTCCCGTTTGTGTGTGTGTTTAGATCATTATAATCTGAGATATATTAAACAAATAGGGCTGACATTCAGCATCCCTGTCTATTTTTTTAAATGCCTAGAACCGCCTTCAGGCTGGTATCTACAAATAAAACTGGACCACAATTATCATTGCATATTTTTTCTTTTTTATTCATTTTTAAACGAAGGACACGATAGAAAAAGGATTAGGGATACAAGCGTAACGGAAACTACAACCCAGAACAGAAATAACAATCTTCAGGGTGCATACCACTAAATATTTTTCAAAAACTAAAAATTTTTCTTTTGCCAGTTTTTCGTAAGTGAAAAGTGATAATGAAATGTAACTTACCATAGTAATAGATAATGTTATTCTACACCCGAAATATACGAATTGGAAGAATTTTCAGTGTTGCTATCCATAGAAATTACAGTGTGACCAGAATTTGAATTACCCAAAAATCTAGATTATGGCAGCAACTAGAAAAATAAACTCAACGGTAATTGATTGCTTATCATGCTGTCTGTGTTCCTTGTTAACTACTTTTTAAATAATATTTGTATTTATTTTGTAATAAAGAGTACAAAATAAATAACTTTAATAAACAGTAGAATTAAAATACAAATATAATTAAAATTAAAAACAAACAAAACATAACAATCAAGAATCCAGAATTCATCCTACACCTATACTATCGTAGTATCAACGCGTACTGTAATTAGATGGAATAGTGGAACTAGTGCTCCTAATAATACAGTTGGAGACAAATTTACGTGCAAAACGTAACAATGAGCTGATATTGAAAAAATTGCAAATAATTATATAACCGATGCGATTTTTAAATGTAAGCTCTGTGTTTTCTAGAATACTTTTGTTCGGTTCTCGCCTTTGGTGTTTCTCCTGTGCAATTTCTCTTATGGTTTGAGTTTATTCATAGTTTCTTACCTGTTTGAATTTACGTTAGATGGGTTTTATTTGATTAGATTTTTCTTCCTACAATTAGCCCCATTCACTTTAACATTCGGTTTCTCTCCAGTGATAATGTACGATCTATTCAGTCCCGCTGCTTTTGTCGAAATATCAATGAATAGTTAAGCACTAGAATATTTCTCTCCAGCTTGTCTTTTTTACTATTGTTTCCAGATTTCGCACTTGTTTTATGATTATATTATTTTGTGTTTAATAATTCAGTCATGTTTATATTCTGTCACTTATGACTATTTCCATTACCATTTACTAACATACTTAGTATTAGAATATATTATAACAAACAATCCTGAATATATTGAATAATTGGGGATATCATAGATTAAATATGTGAGCACAGAATTCTACTACGGGTTATACCATCCTACTTTTCATTACCACCTATCACCAGTAAATTGACAAATCTTGATAGTTTTTTATTACTCTTTTGGTACTTTTGGGGGCTCAGTGGTAGAGCGCTCACCGCCGATGCTTAGAGTTCCTGGCTCGATCCCATTTCGCGCCGTGTGGACTTTGTGGTGGATAAACGCCGTGCTCGTGGGTTTTCTCGGGGTTCTCCCGTTTCATCCCACTTTCTTCATTCAATCTTTTCATTCATGTCTCATCATCACCATCCCCTTTAGCCTAACCGGCATAACGTGGGACGTAAAACAAAGATTTCATTTTCTTTTGGTACTTTTGTATTTTTATTGTCTTTACTTGAAACATGAAACTACTTTCGACAGTAGTTTCACTACCATATTCAGAATGATACCTTCCTTGCTTTGGTAGCAGCGAAAGACTCAACTATATTATCAGAATCCAGTGGATGCTATTTCATTTTCAATAGAAAGAATGGCCAGATTTGTGAATCTTTTCTGACTCATTGTGGAACGCAAGAATCAATTTCATTTTGGTGAAAAACCTTTCACATGATGCGACAGATATGGGCAGTGTTATCAAAATCTGAAGAGCTGTTGCCAAACTTTAGTAAATTTCAAGCCCCATTGAAGATACATATTTCAGGATACCTTTGGTGAAAAGTCAAGTTGTTCTTTAGCTTTCTGAGCACACCTTAGTGAACGGATTAAATCCTTACAATCCTGAAATAATAATAAGCCATCCAGGTCATTCGGGTAGAACAAAGCCAAATCAGAGCAACATGCTTTTAGCCTTTCCTCGCTCTCATCATCTAGCTCCTGCACAAAGTTGGCCATAGAACACAGGAATCGAAATCTATCGCTCAGGCCATGCATCTGAGTAAAATGATCATTTATTGTCTCACCTCATCTAGAATTTCATTGATACAGCGCTTCACTTAGGCCTGTGCAGTCAGGTTTCATTCTTTGCTTCTCCAGGCATGCATCTCCTTCTACTGTGTGTATCCACAGTTATGTTCCATGTCCTGCAACTTCTTTCAGTTGTGGATATGATTTCCTTGTCCAGCGCAGGTCTCCAGATATTAATTGTGTTAATCAGGTTCTGTAACTGAATAAGAGCTTGATTGAAACTCAAATCCTGAGATTGAAGGCATTTTTGGATCCGATCAATATATGAGAGACTTGCAGACCAGAAATATAGTAAAGCGATGAAGTTAAATGACTGGATGCTTGCAAGAAGAAGACCAGCACCCCCTGTAGTATCAAACGTTTCAATCGAAGTGTTACGCAGATCTTCCAACGGATCAATTACTTCATCCAATTGACTAGAAAGTGCCTTTAAAGCTTCTGTTTTTGATCTCCATCTAGTGTTATTTTCACGTTTCAGACCAGTCTTTACGTGATTTTGCAGCACATTCCATCGGTGAGTAGATCTAGAGAATACCAACAAGCGTTCCATTGCTCCCAATAAAGCCACCACCAGAACGTTAACGTGTAAGCATGTAAGCCACAATGTTCAATGAATTATTGTTACAAGGAACGAAAATGGTCAAAGGACTTACATTCCGTATGAAAGTTTGAACTCCAGAATATTGCCCGGCCATTGTAGCCTGATTATCACAAGACTGGCCTCTGGAATCTTAATACTAAGCCTATTATTACGTTGAAGTTTCTTCAGTATTTCAGCAGAAATACTATCAGCAGTCTTTCCTTCGACAGAGATGAAATCAATAAATGCTTCCCGAACTTGAACAGAATCATGTTGTATTTTAACAAATCGAATGATTTGTGACAAGTGTTCCATATGAGAACAATCAGTTGTTGAATTAAATATAATGCTGAAGTATTTTGGTTATTTGAACCAGGGGCGTCATTTCAGACTTCGCTTGGGGGGGGCAAGAGCACCACCGACATAAGACTTTCACGTTTTGTACTAGTATATTAGCAGGCAATCTATTAAAGTATATGTATTCCTCAAACTCTTGGGGGGGGGGCAATTGCCCCCTCCTGCCCCCCCTAAATGACGCCCCTGATTTGAACACTTGTTTTCTTATTGAACATTTTCTTCTCTCTAAATTTGTGGGGTGAAATGTAAATTCATACGCCAAAAAACAAGAGCAGAAATGGGGAAACCAGCTAAGCAAAAGGGTTTCGCTCACTTAAAATTCTACTTGTAAAGGACAAAAGAATAAAGACAGAAGGAAAACAAATGAATCAGCGACTATAGCGTTTGCACCAAAGAGCTTTTAATTAGGAACAGAATGCTAGTACCCTAATAGAGCATTATATATGTTGATCCCTTCTTTCTACCCTTCTCTTAAACTGATATATGAATAAATAAATAAATAAATGAATAAATAAATAAATAAATAAATAAATAAATAAATAGTGATAGTTTAGGAAGCAGGCTAGCAGACGGGGCCCCATTACCTGCATCATAAGACCTTAGAATGTAAATAACACAATATACTTTGACTTTCATTATATTTTAATCTACACTCAGCTTTTCCCTTTAAATTTCTTTGAGGGTATTGAACAGAGTGAAACTTTTATTTTATTCATATTTTAATCCACATACATTTTTCCTTTAAATTTCTTTGGAGCCCCAAGACAGTAAAACTTTTATTATATTTTATTTATTTTTCGCCTACATTCAAGTTCTTTTTTTCTTAGGGGCCCCAGGAAAGTGAAACATTTGTTTTTTTCCTGCATTCAGCCTTTTCCTTTAAAATTCTTTGGGGGGCCCTAAGAGTATGAAACGTTTACTTTATTTTTCACCTATATCAGAGCTTTTTCCTTTAAAATTCTTTGGGAGCCTCCAAGAAAATGAAACTTTTATTTTATTTATTTTTAATCTACATTCAGTTTTTTCTTTAAATTTCTTTCGGGTCCCCAAGAGAGTGAGACCGTACGCTATAGTTTGTTAGCTTATACGGAGATCCAGCACTGATTAGCTTTATTAGTAAATATATTTCTGTTGTTTCATCTGTTGTTTGGTGTAATATTGATTGACAATTAATTGCGTTTACATTTAGGGAAGGTGTGGATTATAAACCTTGACGGCTCTTGTACGGCTCATGCTAACAAAGTTCCTTAGTAACTACTTTTTACCTACCGTCGGGGGCCCCCACAAAGTGGGGCCCGGGGCGGGGGCACCGCTTGCCCCGCCCTTACGCCGCCACTGAACAGCAATACAAAGCTGTGTTCAGTGTCACCCCATCAAATCTGTTCACAGTAGCCCCACAACGCAGGTTGTCGGTTAAATGTTCATAATTTTTCACAGATGGCAGCACCAGTCATCATGTAGCAGTCAGGCATGATTAAATCCCCGCCAAACTTCCATGCATCAACAACGTGGTTCTGTGCTGTCTCTGATAGAAATTACACACTATTTACACAAGGTCTTAAACTACAGTATGGCTATTTTATTAGTTGATCCTTACATTTATGTTTGCCTCTTTCGCTTTCCTCTTCAAAACAAACGTGACTTCCTCACGCGCACGACTATTTACCTCATCACACAAACGTCTTCCAATTCCACCACTTTCTACCAAACTCAAGGTGGCGGTTTTTGGAAACAAATCATAAACATTAATATGTTCAAAGTCGCCCGCCGTTCAGAGCCCCATATCCCACTCTATTAGGTTACCTGCATACATTTTTAATTGTCTACATTTTTCTGGCGTTTTCGGGGTATAACTCGGCACAGCCTCACCCGATCACTGCTTGGTATATGTATTATACGTAGCGGGTAAACAAGGCATTTCCGTACCGAGTGAATATCATCACGATGATTAGCGATCCACGATTAGTCTGAGTACCACTTTTCACGTTTGGCATATATCCCTTGTTAGTTGCATAATTTACTAGTAATTTCTTATATAGAATTCTACAGTTCTTTTTCCAAGGAAAGGCCAACCCTTCTACAAGAAAATGTCATCAAAAATCTATATAAATAAAAAAGAAAGTCACTATATTTATGATTTCGTACCTCTTGAACCACCCGACCGATCTCGATCAAATTTTCAACATACAATAGATGATGTTCGGGCCTGGGATGGTTTTTATCATTTCAGTTTGAATGTGCAACCTAGGGGTGGGGGAGATAGATATATAAAAATGAGATATATTGATCGAATCCATAGTTTTCGGGGTCGCTGAGATGAAAGGTGACAATCTAGATGCCGTTTAAATCCAAATTCAGCTCCGAAAGTTGGGGAGGGGAGGGGAGGGAAGGTGTATACAAATGAAAGAAGAATGGGTATTCTGCTAGTATATACATATGCATTAAAAAAGACAATCGATTCGGGTTCCTGTTAATGTTAAAAGATAATATACTAATTATAAAACTTGAAATCGGAATTAACTTGTTACTTTGGAAAGCTAACGCCTTCTTCATTACTGGCAAAACTAATAACGACATAAGAATGACTAGTATATACCTAATCGGACTATCAAATTTTGCCAGTTTGCCCAGTGTCCCGCTTCCTTTATTTTCTAAATCTGACCGCCCTAGTAAAACCTCATTCATTTTTCATCATGACACTATCAAAATGCCAGTATACAATATAGTAAATTAGATACAAGCGAACATTTAGATTAACCCTCTTAGATTTTGTCCATAGTTTAGACATATATTAATCGATAGATTGGATTGGATTTTGAGTTTAGCGTCCCTTTCAGTAACGAGGGTATATGAAACGTAGACCTACAATTCAATGTGGAGCTCGAACCACATGAGAATTTAGGATTTAGATTTCTGGGCTTTCGACATCCAGGGCCATTTAGCCCGTCACGTACGAGGGATGACGTCCCTCGGCGAGCACACTATTCGGTGAAAGGGAAGAAATGAAGCAGCCTGGGACCTATAAGTTAGGCACCACCCCGGCATTTGCCTGGTGTAAATGAGGATAAACTCAGAAATACCTCATTCAAGATGATTGGCCTGAATAAACTTTTTACACTTTTTCGACCGAATGCCCCCACTGGGAATCGAACCCAAGTCTCCTACGCAAAAGGCCCAAACACTATTCACATAGCCACGAGATTAATTAATAGATGAAATCGACAAAATGCTTAAGTTTAAATAATCATGTATAGTTTTCGAAAAAATAGATTTACGAGAACTTACCCTCGAACATCTAATTGTGTTCAGATCGATGTACTCTATTGATATATCGATATTTCTATCGAATACAATATTTTTATAAGATTGGTGTGGTTAACATTCAGCATTCATTTTTAAGTTTACAATTAAAAAATGTTCTTTTGGTGTTTCTCAACCAACACATGAAACTCGTATTTTTTTTTTTTTTTTTTTTTAGAAATTACGCATGAGGATTTATACTCGAAAGTTATTTTATTGAACTCAACGAGGCCTATCAATTGTTCTATTTTTCATTTTTGAACACTTTTTTTGTTTGTTTTCTGATACACGCTATTCTATAACTATTATTTTGTAAGGATCAAAAGAAGTATCCACTTCAAAGTTAACTGAATTCTTGTTCATTAAAAGTAAACTTTTAAGCGATTTTCACAATGCTTACAGAAAGATCAATCTCGAAGTGTGTGGATAGATTGTGAAAACACATCAAGGCCACTTATATATTCTTTTTCTTCTCTTCTCTTTCTTTCTTTTTTTTTTTTATTCACAAGGGTCAAGAGCAGTCTAGACTGGAAAATTAATCGAATTCTTATTGTAACTCGTACGACATTGAATATTTCTTTCATTGATTTCTTTCCTCACAAAGAAAAAAAAGCTGAGAAACAGGAATCCTACTGCTAACAGAATCGAATCACCATTATTTATAATGGAAACAATTCAGAATTATTAGTAAACATAAAACAAAAACACGACCATGATAGTAATAGTATACAGTGAAATGAAACTTCTAGTTTAAAGTCCAACTATTATACCTTTTCAGGCCAAAATAGATTAATAATTAATTAAAGTGAATGATTATGAAAAACTTGGTGGAATGAGAATGTAGGAAGAATCGGATGAACCCCGTAATAATACCCACGATCACAATGATGGCCACCACAAACCCACATAACCTCGGACCCTTCGCACTAGACTTGAACGCTCTGCCACTGAGCTACTGTGCCCCTCTAATGGCGTAAAAACACAATTATTAACTAATTAAACTGTTGAAAATGTTTAGTAGATCTATTTTTTGTTGTTCTTAACAGTATGTATAAAAATAAAAATATGTCTGTCAGAACAAAATTTAAAATAATATATAAATATTTTCCGGTATTAGATTCTAATTATATTTATCTCTTCCACTTATCTTCACGACCTCCAGGTTGAGAAACCCTGCTTTATACATATATATATATATATATATATATATATATATATATATATATATATATATATATATATATATATATATAGTGAGTATTCGTTTAAGTTGAACGTAGGAAGTTTGGTACATAAACTTCTAATTGAAATTAATGGAAAATGTTCAACCCTTTCAAAAGATTGTCTCTCAATTTCTAGTATTAAAATTTTCGATTCTTTATTCAGAAAACGCTTGTAAGTATTCGCTTAAGTTAAAGGCATGAAATTTGATATATAAACTCACAATAAAAATTAATAAACATGTATTGCAACGTATACAAGAATTCCGCTTCTAAAAGGGAAAAGAGGAACAAGTTTAAGAATATTCAAATTTGCGAATTTATTATTTACTAAATCTTATTTTTCCCGTGAGAACAATGGGCATCTCTATTTGCTTTATTATAAGCATTCGCCACTTGCTTTAATAAACATGTTTTAAATAAACACTTAAAATTCGAACCCCATTTAGGGGGCCAGGAAGTCATTTGGGAGACCGGAGCCCCAGTTCTCAATGTGGATAGAGCTCTGATTACGAGGTAATAAACATACCAGTTTCAATAATTTTAAAAATAATTCAGCTGCTATCTATCGTCCCCAAACAGACTCAGTGAAAATTTTGTTCTGCAGAAAGAGGACTAACAGAACTTTATTTAATCTTCAATTTGGTTTTAGCACTTTCAGCAGTCTTCACTTTCAGCAGTGAAGCTACATGAGACGTGGACCTACAGCTAAACGTGAGATCCGAACCACATGAGATCCAGCCGAGAATTGAACCGGGTCTTTCACACTGAAGGTGCTTATCCTAACTGCCTAGCCAAGAGGGAGCTCAGAACTCAGTGGTAGAGCGCTTACTTCTGGTATATGGGTAGGGTTGCCAGACGTTCGGCTTTTGGACATATAAATTGATGTCTGGCTTCGTACCCAAGCCGGACGCGTTTTTGTCCTCTGAAGTAGAGATGATTCAGGAGATCAATCAGTGAAACAGATTTTCAAGATGCGTAAAATATTGTCTAGTTGCAGATAGGATAAAAGTTGTTAGTGCCATGACTTTATTCGGTAAAAGCAACTTTTTTAGTGATTTTTTTTTTAAGTCAAAGTGTCCTCCGTTTTGATTTTACAAATTTGGCAATCCTATGTATGGTTGGTTGCCTTCCTGGTTCGATCGCCTTCTAAGTAAACTTGTGGTGGACATCGTGTCCATGGGTTTTCCCGGGGTACTCCCGTTTTCCCACCACATTCTCATTCCCCAAAATTTTTCCATCACCATCCAATTGCCTTAATCAACCGTCCCCTTTAGCCTAAAAGGCATAATCCTGGGGCCTTAATCAACTGAAAGATTTCATTTTTACCTTTCTAAAAATAAATCCAACATTACAATATTGGCGTTTAACGGGAAAAGATGTCCAAAGACGAGACATACACCAATACATAGGTACCAATGACTTGAGTATAATGATATGGATAGCCTAAGTACAAATCCTCATGCGTAGTTTTAGAGAAAATATTTTTTTTTAACCTGAAAATTGATGTTGTGCGATAACCTCATTAGTTAAGATGAAACTGCTACTCTCATCAAGTATTTCATTACGGCACTACAGATTGAGAGTACACAATTAAGCATAGCCTAAAATTATAATCCACTCTTAAATTTTAATTGTCGTAAAGAAATATTAGATAATTCTCTTCTTCAACATTACATATTTAGAACAAAAATTTCAAGTTGTAACTTGCAACACCAGACAAATTTTGCAGGTAATTTTGATTTAGCAATCAACAACGAGAATAACAACAATGTTAAAAGCAATAAGAGGAACTTCTCCCAAATATTACAGTATCTTTAATATTTAGAGATACTGTCCAGTTGTTAGGTTGCTGAAATAAAATTTTAAAAGAATGTAAGAGGACAGGCGTAGGAATTGAAGCCGGAATCCCAGGCTTGCAAAGCAGACAAGTTACCACTAGCGTTGCAGACAAATAAAAATGTTTGGATGACCAAGACAAGACGGATCTGTTCCAAAAGATTTAAAAAAAAAAAAACATTTTTCGAGGCGAGAAATCACTTTTAAGACGAGACAGCCTGAAATCTTTACTTCAAGCGCATCCCTGGGAATAGCGCATGGTTAAACTGTAACATTGTATCTTCAACTCTATAAACAATAAATATTGTAACGAACATCTGTCGAACATAATCCCACGATGAAAATGAAAATTTTAATACTTTTAGCATAGTTTTGGTTCACCCTTGTTGGTGCAGCACTAGCCGCCTTTGTAGACATAATTTTACTTCAACAGAATAATCCAAGATGATACATATAGGAACATATCTGTTACACTGTATGTACGTACATGTCATCCTATTTACAAGAATTATAGTAAATAAGGACTTAACCTTACCTGTCACGAAGATTTGCCACTCCACCTTGTCCCGGATCGATCCCCATAAATTCAGCAAGATCCTTCGCTCCTTTGTAGATGTCAATAATCCAAAACTGTGCCGTGTATGTTCCTTCAATATCCTTTTCCGTAACAAAGGTGTTAATCGTTAGCGCGTGAAACACGATTTGAGCTCGTCTCGCACGCTCCTCGATACTCATTTGTTTCCATCCGTCTAATAACTGAATACAACTTTTACACAGGCCGAATGTTAGTAACACTAAAAAACAAAATAATACCGGTGGACGTCGAATGGGTACTTTAGGACCCATCTTGCTATTTTAAAAAATAACTTTTTTGTATAGAATTTAGAAGCAGTTTCTCTGCAAATTTTCTCCCTTGAAATCTTTGTATTTGTTTATCTTGAAAGAAAACGACACTTACACTAACACACAGCAGATGTCACAATATGTTACACTGACAGAATATACTGGACAATATCTATTTATTATTGTCTTCTTAAGAAAATAAAGAAATAAATTTCATAAAGGTTACATTGAAATTTTTAAAACCATGTAGCAATTGGTACGATTAAAGAGAGTAATAGTAGAAACGTACACAATGAAATTCAAAATGGGAATATGAATAATAGCCAATCGTAATATTTGAAGAACATCAATTATTTATATATTAGAAATGGTAGGAGCACGTATTTATGCAGCAAAAAAATAATTTCGAAAAAAAATATAATAATGTCACGTTTCTTACGGGCTAGAGATTCTGTCGCCCTGGACGAGCGCAATTTTCTCAACTGGGAAACTTGTTAGAACAGAAAACTCGCTGTTGCTATTTCCTTCAAAGAGCTGAAGGTAGTCGCGCGCGTTTCACTGTTGCCTCTCAGCTGACGACTGACATTGCTAGCGCCTGCAAATCCCGCCTCTCCGATACTAGAGACACCTACAAGACAATTGCGGAAGCATGTTATATCCCTCGGTACATACTCGATTTTAAACGCTGTTTTAGTGCAATACAGTGTGAATATGTCAATACTGCAAAATTCGTTTACTTAATGGTTCAAAATAAGGGAAAAATTATGTTTCAAAGCTAGTAAAACATTAAAAGAAATATTCATTTATTATTCTGAGTAAATATTTATGAGATGTGCATTTCAAGTAACCAAAAATCGTTTTAACTTAAAAAAAAAAAGAAATGGGGACAATTTTTATTACTTCAATTTGTTAGTTTTATATATAAAATCCATATATTATTTTTCTTCAAGTACAAACTTATACTAATAATGTAATGATTCCCAACCTGCTGTACGAGTATCCTGGAGTTACACATCAGACGTTTAAAGCATTGCGCCGAAAATAATTAGTACATTTAACCTCATTAATCCGAATATTTGTTTGCACGAGCTGTTCGGATTACTGAGGAATACTAAAAAAAAACTGCCTGAAACAAGCTTAAAATAGTACATAAAATACTTAGAGAATGTACGTACGTAACAAGAAATTGAAAAATTACGCAATAAAGACCTACTACAAAATGAAACTTTGTATGTTACTGTTCTTTAAATACTACAATACAGTAACTTTATGTAAAAAAATCATTTGAAAAAGACTTTAATCATTTTTAATCTCCTTTTTTGATCTTACAATACAGTACGTATGTACAGACGACGACTGAAGGCCGTTCGGAGTACCGTGTGTACAGATTAACGAGTGTTTACTGTAATAGCAATCGAGAACAGAGTGCTTGAATAGTAGAGCGTTCATCTCTGATGAAACGGGTTCCTGGTTTTATCCCAGAACATGTGATAATTTTTAGTGGACATCATAGTCCGTGGGTATTCTCGTCATTCGCCCACTCCCTCCCACATTCTAATTCCATCAAAATAGTTTCACGCTTGTTCATTTTCTTTAATTATCCGTCTCCCTTAGCTTACAGAGCATAATCGTGTGATGTACAACTGAAAATTTTAATTTCAATAAGTAACAGCGGGAAATATAGAATACTATTTGTCTGTGGCGTATACAAAGTATAAAATCTTCAGAATTTGGCGAAATAATTTAATGTGAAATAAACAATCAAAGTATAAGTAACTCAGAATTTGTTGTAACCCTAGCCGCACAAATCTTTCTAAAGACACATACGCCTAATGTTTTATTTTTTTAAAAAATAAAAGTATTTTTAAGGGGTATTACGGTTGGAGTAATTGTTAAAAACGTTTCATCTATACAAGGTATATGTGTGCAAATGTTTAACAAGTGATTGGTAGAATTCGGATTTAGCGTCACTTTCAACACATAGATTATATGAGACATTGACCTACAGCCTAAGGTAGGATGAGATTCATATGATCTCCCACCGGGAATCAAAGACGTGTAGAAATGAATCAAAAAATAGAAACATTTGGAAAACTCTGATATATGCAGTTAATTACTACTTTTTATTTACTTACATAATTATTTATAGAATATCTTGTGTTCTTTCGTAAACTTACATGCTGTAACTTCCTGGTTCCACTAATATTCCGAAAGTTATTTTTTTTTATTTACTCCTTGTTCTCCATAAGCCTTTGACTCGTCTGCAAATAACCTGCACGCTAGACATTGCTAGGAGACAGCACAGCTAGCTACAACTATTAGCCTAACTGTAAGCTATTAGAAATTAGCGTTATTGATAGCCTAGCTGTTTACCGTATACGAGGTGTGTTCAAAAAGAAATCGTACTTTTGGTATAACTTTTTTTTCTCATTGTACAACATTTTAAGCACTGTTCGCCTCAAAGTAGGCTTCTCCACTGGCAATGCACAATTTTCAACGTTTCTAAAGTGTTTGCAAAGCCTCCTGGAACGCAGTCTCTGGGATGGTGTGCAGGTCTCTTGTCACATTATCCTGAATTTCCTCTATAGTTCGGAAATTATGCCCTTTCAAAGTAATTTTAAGTTTGAGAAACAGGAGAAGAGGTCTGCTGGGGCTAGGTATAGAAAATAGGATAGGTGGTGTACAACGGGAATCTGATATTTTGCCAGCTAATTGCGGATGAGAAATGAAACGTCAGAGACATTGGCATTCAAGTCTGGTTTTCCCACAATTCAGGCCTCTTCCTACGCACAACAACCCTCAACTGCGCTAAAATGTCTTGGTACAACTGTTTGTTTACCAGCTGACCACGTGATACAAATTCACGATAGACAACGTCTTTTCAATCAAAAAACAAACCAACATAACCTTCATCTTTCACCGACTCATGCATGCTTTTTTTGGATGAGGAGACCCTGTATGAATTGAAAAGCAATTGAAATGTCTCGGTAAATATTTCGCCAAGTTTTAGCAAATTTCACACACACACACACACACACACACATATATATATATATATATATATATATATATATATATATATATATATATATATATATATGTGCGTGTGTGTGTGTGTGTGTGTATTGCTCTTCAAGCTCTCAAGCTCTTTCATTGTCACTGTGTCATCAATTTGACGAAGAGCTTAAGCACGTGCTCACTTCCGCGGCTGTAGCTCGTCAACTAACGGTCATAGCGAAACACAGCAAATGGGAATTTGTTGATTAAAGCTTCCGCTAGGTGTGCTCAGTAACCGCAGTAGCATGCTCCCTCTGCCGATTAGCGCACTATTTCAAAAGTGTAGTTTCTTTTTGAACAGACCTCTACAACCCGAAACTCAAATATTTTGAAGTACAGTATATTAGTGTTATACACAGAGTGAGATGTGTTTGCGTTATAAATAGAATTTGTCGCCTGATGACATTAGTGCTCCTAATTAATCGATACACTAAACACTCTTTAATATGGTAGTTTTAACAAAAATATCATAGAGGAATCAGTTTAAATAAAAAATATAAACGACTAGATTATCCATTTTTGTCTTTACTCACATTGTGACCTGTGCAGATGATATAAATATTCTATTATACAAAGTCATTCTACCAATTATGCGCCTTGAAATACTCTTCTTATTTGTTATTGTTGAGTTACAAAATTAAATATGAAGCATTGGCTTTCGGTATTTATTTAATGGAATATTCTTGCATTAGTAGAAAATAAGAAAAAATAATACAGCACAATGATATTTAGAACAAGCTGTAATTAGTTGCTTTATGGTAGAATAAAATAAACAGGAGCGTTATTCTCTTTGGGGAAAAAAAAAAACTACTGTGATGTCACTTTGCTTTCGTGATTTAGATCTCTCCTTCAAAGATTTATCATCGAGTCTACACAGATTTACGGGTTATGCAGAGTTGTACACTGAGAAAAAAAATGTAGGTGGCGTACTTAAAAAGATAGGTTACTTGCGTAATTCCTGTAGTTTTTGGACTTACCATACAGCAGGCGTTTAACTGAAAACGCATGTTTCATAATACTTTCTGTATAAGTGTTCCATCTATACGTACTTTCCGTATGAAACAATATAGGCGGTCAGGATCTCACATACAAATGGACGTATATAACATATAACTGACATATACATACATATAACATACATCATATGTATGTAATATAAGGAAGATTGTTAAATGTCAGACATCCTGCAACGGCATGATGTAACATCTAAGAGCAGTGCCTATGTAACATACGGATAACATATGCTCCATACTGATTTCTATAGTAAGCAAGAGGATACCGTATATTTGTACAATATACTGCTGTCCGGAGAACGGATTTTTCTCTGTGTAGCTTTTGTTCGATTCAACAAATTTTGTTGTGTATTTAGTTTATTTGAGAAGCCTATTTCCACGGTACTTTATCTTTATCTGCCATAGCTCCTTCTTCATCCAATTCTACCCTCTGAACAATGACGTATTTAGCGGGGGGGGGGGGCTTCCAGGCTTAAGCCCCCCAAAAATCTTACTTACTATAGTAAAGTATATGAAATATCTTGTAGAATTTTCACATTTTCAGGCAAAGCCCCCTCTGATAGTTAGGAAAGCCCTCCCCGAAACAAAATCGTAAATACGCCACTGCCTCTGAACCTAGGCACTTTTGTGAATTCACATAACACTTTTGCATAATCTGTTCCTCACTCAATTCTTTGACTACTGGCAGACACTTATCGATTTCGACTCAAGCTATAACTTCCTCACATAGTACATCTGTGAAAAAGTTGTTTGTTACACCTTCTATCAAATCTAATATCATATTTTGACCATCACTGATAACATTTAGATCTTGATCTGCATATTCATCAGTAGGCCGAAGTTCGCTACAGCATCACTGTACTGTCACTTGTTTCACTTGATTCCAATCTAATACATAAGTGCAAAATGTGCAGCCTTGACAGTCTTTGGTAGTCATTTACATCACAGACAGAGTTCAAAAGGCCTTGCACAAAGGTCTTCTCTAAAACAAATGAAGTTTTGAATCGCACCTTAATTTGCGACCTGGATGTCAAGGTCAACAAACGCTCGAATCCCCTTTAAAAAAATGAGTGTTACCATTGATGTCGGATTACAGAAAGTGATGAACAACTGTAGAATGCCAGGTTACATTGTGCCTACTGTATCATGTGCCCATAAACAGAAAGTCAATTATGGTAATATGTTGGTGGAACATCGAGTTATGTAAAACGCATTTAGCATTGTAGCTGTTTGGGTATAAAGTAAAAATTTACTAAATACAAGTTTAAAAAGAAAAACTGAAATTCAGATAGGGTATAATTAGACAAACTTAAAAATAAATGGTAGCTCATTTTTTGAAAGAAATACATAAAGATTATCATTTAGACGTCAGCGGAGATTGAAAAATGAAAATGAAATCTTTGAGTGTTACGTCCCACGGTTATGGCGGCTAAGCTAAAGAAGACGGTCAACGGAGATTGAGTTCTATGGCTCAGGTATAGATTCAAAAATTCTCCTTACATCTACACATCGTGACTGTGGAATGATCATTATAATCCAGATTTTGAACATAAGAAGATAAAACAGCCTTCTCTGTGCAAGATAATCTTGCATATGATGGTGAGTATGCCTGCCAACTGCACTGAATTTAAGTTTCGGCGTGCTTCGAAACTCCACGTTTAATAGTAGGTCCCGCCTTTCATAACCTTGTGTACTGCATAAGAACATAGCCAAATCAAAAATCAATTAATTAATTAATAAAACCAACCAATCAAGCAATCACGCTCCATGCGAAATTGACATAATCGATAGTCTGCAGCTTTTGCAAATATCAAAAAAAAAAAAAAAAGAAAGAAAGAAAAAAAAATAGTCGGCTTTCAATATCTCGAATTTTCTTAAGATATCAACAGAATTTTGAGATTTCCAATATCATATCATATTTTACTCACGAATTAGGATCATCTTGACAAATTATTTAATTTCCATTAAATTGTGATTTTCGTGAACCCTAAACGCTTTGAAAATACAATATGGGTACGTAAAATAAGATGGTTTACTTAATCTTCGTGACCTATTGCTATAGCACTAAATGAAAACATTTGTGTCCCTCATTTTAAGTAAAATAAGAATACGTGTTCACCTAAAATGGTGGATAATTTTTCTTTAAAAGAATCGTGGAACTCATTATAAATCGATTGTAACTTTCTGCAAATTATACCTAGGTATATTTCTTGATTTTCTTGAAGATCAACTTTTAATTAGTAAAATTTCGCGTTTTTCACTTACTTATTACTATTCTATTGATAAAATCTATATAAATCTCGAACTCAGGGGGGCAAATGTCCCTCTCTGCCCCCCCCCTAAATGACGCTCCTGGGAGAAACGAGGATTAGGTGAGAAACGATGCTTCACGGTAAAATAATATATAATTTAGATACTATATTGTATAAACATAATTCAATCTTTGATCCTTCCTTGATCTTTAAATGGAACTCGATGTGAACCTTCTCTTTGTATTACTACTATTACTGTGTTTTGTCCGTGAAAATGATTGATTTTAGTTTCATTCTGAATATTAATGTGTGACCTGGTGATCAACTGCACGCAAGAGAATCGGATGCTACAGTACTTTTATACCCCTCCTCGGTCTTTTATGACTGACTGATATAATCAATAACTTTGCATTCTGAACAAAAAGAAAGAAAGAAAGAAACAGAAAATTGAAGTCGTTATAATTTTTGATATGTTCGCCCTTGAATACTGTATGCCGTCCGTTTTAACCTATCATACACTTCACAAATCATCCAGAGACAAAACCAACTAATACAACATTTATGCTCAGACTGTTACACATGATGTTTGACACACACACACACACACGCACACATACACAAATACCTACAAAGACAAGAAGATAGAAACGCATTTTCTGTCAGTTAAAAGGAATAGGTCAAGGCCATTTTGCTCTTTTTCGTGTTGTGGTAGGAAACGTTTCTCTTTTTCCCTTTTGCTAAGCTAGAAAGGTCTTTCTCTTTAACTGCTTTCTATAGAGGTGTAAATACTCATTTAAGTTGATCAAAATCGTTTTCAATACAAACGTGATTTACAGTCTTAATTGAAATTATCTAAAAGCATAACTGCTGAGCAAACTAATGTATTTTAGAAAAAAAATAAAATAACACCATTTTCATCTCTATTTTTTTTAAAGAAAAATAATCAAATAAATTCAAAGGATCTTGTCTAACACCTTACATATTTCCTCATTCGTTCCAGACGGGAATATAAAAGTGACTTTGTAAATTAATCTTGACTGAAGTTTGACCTCAATTAGTGTTCTATATTCTTTTTTTTTTTTTTTTTTTTCATAGCTTCTGGGAAAGAAAGGTGTAAATTAATGATATCCATAATGTTGATAACCCTTTCAAATTTTCAACAGGAATTTTTCGTCTATTGGCGATAATGTTTCCATTGCACCACTTTTTAAAAAATATAATTGTCCGTTAAAAGAAACAAGGATAAAATAACATTATAAACAAATTAATCTTTATTTTTAAATTTTTAATTTTCTCCCGGTATTAATGGGAAATCAAGACGTAAATTAAATATCCACAAACAATGAAAAACTGCTTTTTCCCACAGACTTTAACTTACAATACATGATATCCTGAGGGATATAAATGCATTATTAGTGGTTCTGCGTAGCGTAGTCACTTACATTCTCGTCCTTAGTGCGAGAGGTCCCAGATTCGACTCCCGGTGCGACCACTTGGTCGAAAAGGGATAACAGCTTTTTCAGGCCAATCAATTCTGGGTGACGTTTTCCTCGGTTTTCCTCATTCATACCAGGCAAATGCAGGAATGGTACTTAACATACAGATCCCAGGCTGCTTCCTTCCTTTTCCATTCCTTTCTTCCTTTTCCCCTTCCCTGGGTAATGTCGTTGCCGAGGGACGTCAAACTTTATACGTGATGGGTTCAAGGCCGTAAATGCCGATAATGCCTATAATGCACAATTACTTATGTATAAATAAGTAACTCTGCATTAGGATTAAGATACAAAATCCTAATTTCAGTAAAATTTTAGTTAGTAATTAACCTCTTGAATCCCAGCCTTGTAGATAAGCGTGCAGAACCTCACGACCCTGCTATACAAAATGAATTAGGCAATAAATAATGCAAAGCTTTGTCTTCGACATCAGATACATCGAAATATGTAGTCACTATATTCATTCTTCTCTTCATTCGGAGCGTAATTAGAGGAACTATAACCCTCTTCTTCCTCCATATTCTACTGCTTTTCTTATACAAAGTACACAAGAACAAAAACGTACGTCTCATAAATAACAGGGGTTCGTACTCTCAGCAACAGATGGCATAACGATCGTGCTATTCTTGTTATAATGTAACCAAAAAAGTTCTGTTGCTTTTTGTGGAGGTCTGTGTTCAATTGGCCCTCACACCGTGAGTTGAATGCGAATGGAGATAAGGCGAAGGCCAGTTGTTGGTTTGGGTATATCCAACATACTACGTGGTTGTGACAATTCAGTCACACCGTGAACTTGCGTAAGGACAGAGTGAATATGGAACATACACAGAGCGTCAAAACGGCGTGTATGCTGTAGAGTTCAAACTGAGGTCACATGTCGCTGCAGTGGGGCAGAAGATATGCCAAGCCTTTGGTGAGGGTGTCGTGACTACAGCGGTAGTTTAAGAAGTTTAAGGACGGTGACGAAATACTCGAAGACGCACCACATGCCAGGAGACCAACACATGTACAAAATGAACATCTTCAGGCAGCAATTAAAGCAAACAGTGCCCAGTGTGAGAAACTGGAACTACAATTCAGTGTGAGTGACCACCAGCAACGGCAGCACAACCAGCAACTTGGGAAGCACTACAAGTTGTGTCGATGGTTCCCACATCGTATGGCTCCGGTCAGAAGGCAACGCGAGCAGATACTTTTTTTTTTTTTGCTGTCTAGCCTGAGGAGGGAGTCGTTTCTGGACAGGGTGTTGACATGTGATGAGAAGTGGGCCGTGTACGAAGCTCCACGGCGCCGTCATCATTGGTTAGCATTCCATGAACAGGTTCCAAACCAGCCGAAACCAGCACCGCACCAGAAGGTCCTCCTGTGTGTTTGGTGGACTGCTCGCGGCATTGTGCATTGCTAACTGGTACTAGGTGGTCAGTGCATCAATGCAACTGTGTACTGTCAACAGTTAAGCCGTGTACAAGAAAAACTCAAAACTCTGGAGCCAGCATTTCTGAATCGCAAAGGGGTCCTCCTGTTACAGGACAACTCTAAGCCTCTCGTGGCTAGGATGACCCGAGACACCATTCTACGCCTTGGATAGGAAACACTATTGCATCCACCATACTTCCCGTACATTGCACCAACCGATTACTACCTGTTCCATTCCTTGGACAATCACCTTAGACGACGCCAGTTCAAATCCCTAGTAAAGGTGCAAAATGCACTTGATACCTTCTTTGCTTCAAGGCTCACCAAGTTTACCGCAATGGAAACCATGGCCTTCCAGAACGTTGGCAGAAAGGTCATCGATGCTCATAGGGACTATTTTTGGTCTTCCAGGTAAGTCTTAGGTGACATATCAATGTTCGAAGGTGGGGAGTGAAAAAGCGACAAACTTTCTTGGTTACCTTTATACTTGCAAAGGTCACGAGCTCTAATGATGTCACAGCAAATGCAGACTTCGATCCTCTCCAACCAGAATAAATCCGTACATTTTCGTGGCCATTATTATGGAAGAATATTTCCTCTTCAGCCATTGGAACCAGCTACGTACAGGCAGTACGTAGTGGTAGTCAAGAGGTTAAATATGCTATTATCGTAAAAGCTTCTATGTGACTAACTTCTTAACTTGTGTATCTTTGCTATATGGTTTAATCGTTCGATTCTAGCAGGGATCACGGAATATTCGGAGTTGAACCAGCATTTGAGAAAATGCACTCAACTCTAAATGGTTTAGAACAAACGCATTTAGTTTCACGTTATGAAACTCAGTAGATTTGCAAACAATGCGAATTTAATGTTACAACCGGAAGTAGTAGATGTATAACTTCCGACTGTAATAGAGCGATAATGTGAGATATTAAAATTTTTAACCGGAAGTTGGATCGATATCCAAAATAATTTCTCGTTACCTCTTAGTGAATCCAAGTTATACTACTTATTAATATTCCCAATTTCAATAGAAGAACAAAAGTTGAGATGAAATCCATTCTTGGAATTCGGAATTTATACTAAAAACATGTTTGTAGGCCTCCTGCCATCGTTTTCGTTCTATGCGAATCAATACTAGAACCGGAAGTGAGAGTATATATATATACAGGGTGCGGCACATAAAACCGGCCCGTAAAGTGAACACATAAAATGAAATGTAATGTATTGAATATGATTAACTTCAGTTCCCTTAAAACACGTCTGCAACTTCTCTCACTCGCATGAACCTGTTGACTCAATCTCCTGGTTGACTTTCGAGGACTTCTTGTCATTATCTCCTCCACCTGCACCTTTAATTCAGGTGTGCAGACAGATGGTCGTCTGTTCCTGGGAGCATTTTGAACCGATCCTGTACGCCGCCATTTTTCAATCAATTCCTGAATGGTGCTTTTTGCTGGCACAGAACGTCCTGGAAATTTCTCCCGAAACAAATTCTTTGTTTTCACAAAAGATCCAGTGAGAATGAACCCTTCAACAATGGCAACACGCTCGGGTATCGAATACGGCATTATCACACACTGACACTCACCCGGTTTAACACAACGAGGCCTTTTTCTCAACTGGTTTCGACAAGTTTCACTGGCTGCGGCTGCACGTGATTGCTGCAGGTCAGGTAAGTCGACCCGACCTCGACACGCCATCTCTTGGTAGGAAGGTAGATTATTTAAGTGTTGCCAAAAACACAATATACCAGAATATTACGACGGGCCGGTTTTACGTGCCGCACTCTGTATTTGTCCGGTACAGAAACCAATATCAAGAAACTGTTTCTCAGTAGCTATTATAGCATTTTCACTATGGTGCATGAGAAAAAAATGACTAGGATTTCCGTGTGCATACACAAGGTACGCTCCTTAAGTAATGTAATTTCAGGTATAAAAGTACTGCAGGTGGGAACACCATGCCAAGTCTGGAGTTCGGTGTCGAACTAGACTCGCTGTGATTGAATAATTTTATTCACATGATTTATTTTGTGTTAAAAACTATTACTCTCGTAAGGTAGGGAGTCATAGATTTAGAAAGAACCAAGAGGGGACACTCGTAGGAAGGTAGTAACAACATTATATACCTAAGTTACCACCGTCGGAATGGGTATGGCGTTAATTCTAGATTTGAAATGGTGGTCCCACAATACAAAATTTTCGCTGGATGGTGGTGTAGATCGTACTACTGATGAAACAACATTACTTAATGTGGTGACGCGCATAACCTGGTAAAAACAGCATTTACATGCCGACTGGGTTATGCATTTTTCTCCGTGTGATCAGTCTTGAAACCAGAAATTAGAATCTTCCACCTCTTTCAGTTTGAATAAAGTGATAAACTTTTTTTTGAAGCATAACTTCTACCACTTCCGGTTTTAGTGCACGTATACGGGTGAAGATAGTATCCTTTATTGTGACTCTGAATCAATCTTAAAATACCATTCGTCATTTTCTATTACTATTTCTGTTCTATGGTGATCAACGTTAACACCGCGGAAACAGTTAAATCCTATCACTTCTGGTTAGGAGAGAAGATCAGGGAGGATACAGAACCTAATCTTGAGACGCTGATTAAGGAAAACACGTCTCAATATCTTTTTATCCCCTTTTGCTCTGATACCTGTCAACAGATGGAGGATGAACATACAGACGAATAAATCTGTTCTATAAAACTTATATAAAGCAAAGCATGGTTTGGAAGCGTAAAATGAGGGCATAGTGGTTTCTCGGTAGATCACTCACCTCTATTGCGAAGGGTCTTGGTTCGATCCTAAGCCATGTGCATTTGTGGTGGACCATATCGTTTCAGTAGATTTTCTCGTTTCCTCCTGTATTGTCATTTCACCAATTCTTTGATACTCATTCAATTAAAAAAAAATCTGTCTCCTTTAGCATACAGTGTATAATTATGGAATATGAAAGAAGATATTCCATTTCACTTCATTTTCTGGTTTAGAAACCATAACGGCAACTGAAGCCGATGTACTGGTTGTTTATTTCCCGTCTCAAAGCTTCCTGATCGATCATAACCCTTAACGGCTGTAGTTCCAAAAAAGTTTTATTTTTATACACACAAACATTTTATTATTATAAATATTTTTATTGAAATATATGGGCTACCGTGTACAATTCAAAATTTACCAATATCTGACGTTGGAATACAATGGTCAAATACAGCAGCGATATAGGATGAAGGAACAAGTGCTTGGATTTCTTGTTCACTCGAAATTGGGTGTACGCAAACTAGAAAAAAAAAAAGAAAGAAAGAAAAAGAAAAAAGAAAAAAAGGAAAAAGACCCGCTTCTGCCATGAGATTTCTGATTTAAACCTAAATGTGTTATACCATCATCTTCAAGGTATTTCTCACAGGTACTGCGCAGTCATGAAAATAATTGCGAAAAAAAATCTTTTGTAAAACATTCTTATCAACTGCATTACTTGTAGAAAGGATATTTTTCGGGTAGTGTAAAATTAAGAAATAGGATGAAAACTAATTGCACCCAATGTTTTTACTCATGATTTTACTCATGATTTTAAGATTTAAAAAACAATATTCTTATCAACTGCACTAGAAAGGATATTTTTCGGGTAGGGTAAAATTAAGAAATAGGACGAAAACCAATCGCACCCAATGTTTTTACTCGTGGCTAAGCGGCTAACGTACGTGCCTTTGGCGTTGGAAAAAGAAGTTCGATTCGCGATGGGAGCTTATATGGTTCGGATTCCACGTTAATCAGTAGATCCACATCTCATATAACCTCGCTTCTGAAAAGGACGTTAAATTCAAAGCTCAAGCTCATGGTTTTACTCATACTTTCAAATCTTCATTTTATCACAACAAAAATTTTTTTAAAGTTAATTTTTTGAAAACATTGTTTTTTTAAAAGATCTTTATGGTTAATATATATATATATATATATATATATATATATATATATATATATATATATATATATATACTTTTTATTGCAAGATGCTTTCATATTCAGTGAGATCTTTGGTTGATCTTAATAGTGGATTACTTGGTACCCTACTATATAATTACATGAATAAATAACTCCAGGTTACCTGTTTGACAATCTTAATAGTTCAGCTAAAGATCTCTTTTTATATTCATTTCATTGTGAAAGACAATCGCTCTTAACTTTTCTCCTTGCTGTCTACTAAAGTAATACTTAACAAACTTATTTGTTTAAGTCTTTTCTGAATTTTCAAACTTCTTGTTGATATAATAATCAAAACGTCTGCAACCAACCAAACTTCTATGATAGTGAGGGTTGCATAAGAAGTAGGCATTCGATTTTCTTTTTGTGTGCTAACTACTTTTAGAATAACACGTCAAGCTACTACAAAAAATACGCAAAAGAAATATTATAAAGTAAAACTCCAATTATCTAAACTTTAGTCTAATCATACTGCTCGCCATATACCCAGATTGATGTCTGGTAATTAAAACATGTTTTAAAAAAACTGATATTCGTTCGTAAAAATATTTATCTATTAAATTGCTACAATAACAACAAAGGCGCTTTTATTTATTTTTTATTTTTATTTTTATTTATTTATTTATTTATTTTTTCGTTCCCAACAAAGGCACCTGAGCTCCAACCTGTAACTCTGGATTTCAGACCTTTAATTAACGGTTATTTGTGATTTCACGTTTAATAAAGACAAATATTTTAAAGTATGTGTACTTTAAGTAAGTTATTTAAATAGATAAATAGATCCGTTTTTCAAAAGATTTAAAAGATTATCCTTTTTCAATTATTGTTCAAAGCCTTTGTATTTTATTAAGTCTTTTCCAAACTCAATGCAAATGAATTGTGCTGCCATCTTTGGATTTCTTTAAACTATACGTTTGTGGACGTTCATATGTTTATGGCCAATCCTTTCGACAATGAGATCTCGGAAACTACAGGCTCTAGAAAGATGACATTTTCACTGGTCATTTCCAAATTTTGTGTAGATTGTCCGGTTCTAATTGAATGCTTTAAAAAAACACGGTCATTCCTTCTTTATTACATTTTTAAGGGTACACTGGAAGTGTTGAAATTTAAAAAAAACTAAAGCATCATATCCTCTGGGTTATACATTCCAACATAACATAGTTGTATATATGCGGTAGTATATTTCTCAGGCGTTTGTTTCATGCCCAAATGATAATGAAAAACGAAGGATAACCATTTTACCAGGCTAAGATAAATTATTGTTTGGAGTGTTTTTTCCCAATGAAAACCATATATCACTGGCATTATAATTAATTGTATACGTAATGTATTTGCTTATTACATACTGCATGCAAGAAGAAACAAAAAAAAAAAAAAAACTGATCATACATGAATTAGAAACTTCAATCGGAAGTAGGCTCAATCTTGCAGACGGTGAGAGATATTGAGAAAGTAATCGAAAAATTTCCCCCTGCTGGTACCCCTTGCTGATTTTTATCAAGACGTCTTTCACTTCTCTCTGTAAAGAGACGTGTACAGATATTGTGAG
The DNA here is from genome assembly GCF_964235325.1 of Thermobia domestica. NCBI lineage: Eukaryota > Metazoa > Arthropoda > Insecta > Zygentoma > Lepismatidae > Thermobia > Thermobia domestica. The sequence goes on from NC_137466.1 coordinate 82,273,564, forward strand.
GAATGACAAGGGAATTCATGCTCATATGTGAATGATGCGCTGTGTAGAGAGCACAAGGTCAGCTAGTAAGAACATTAAAATCTATATTACATACCAAGAATTTTAGGTATGATTAAAAAAATAGATTGAAAGATCGCGATCTGACCAAGAATTTTAGTAATGATTCAAAAAAATGCATAAGAAGATTGCGATCTTGGCCCAATAATTAGTTTTTGAATCAGGAGCCACAACATTTTTGAACAGCCCCTAAATTGAAGTTCGTTTTTTTTTTTTTTTTTTTTTTGGAATAAGCATATCATATTGAATTAAGTGATAGTTTGGGTGTGGCTGCACTATATGTAGTTCTCCAGATATAAGGCCTATAAGAAATATTTTTTATTGAAATATATTGGATATTTTGATCCAATAAACCAACGCTGAAATTTATATTTAATAGGAACTTTCTGTACGTTTAATAATTGTTTGTATTAAAACTGATCTTATTTTCAACACACATTGGACCAAATTATTATTATTATTATTATTATTATTATTATTATTATTATTATTATTATTATTATTATTATTATTATTATTATTAAACAATATCTACATTAAACAATTATCTACATCACAACTCATCATTCTGATGATTTCCTCAATTATCCGGAGTTTTGCATATCTGGATTACATTAAAAATAGCTCATTAATTCGAGTAGTTGAAGTTTCACTGTATTGCCATTCGAGATACGTACCTACAAAATTTCAGAGTAGTTCTATTTAGTATGAAAGTGCGTGAAAATGAAGTTGCAATGTTTGAGCCAACGTATAAAACGAACAGAAAAGTTAACACAATAAAAACATTGTAAAACAAAATTAAAACAATGCCTCCCCAATATAGAGCAGAAGTAACCTCTATTCGGTATCTACAGTAGTTTCAGTTTTTGTTTTTCCATCTTCATTCATACTCGGTTATGCGTATCCGCTGCCACAAAGTTTTCCTTGCCTTTATTTATTTTTTGTCCTTCTTTTCGTGCTATATTTGTTGTGAGAGTTTTCGCAAAGAAAAACAAAGCGGAACTGCTATATAGGGATCGTGGGCGGGGGTGGAGAGGGGTAACGACGAGTGAGACAAAGAAAAGAAATGAAAGAAAACCACGAGATCTGCTGCTGTTGAAATTAGAGCTGGGAGTTCACCTACCTAAGTGCAGATACCCCATAGCTGTCAAGCCCTTGTGAATTTATGTCACTAGCAGAAATGTTGGTTTTTACTTAAAAAAAAATAACAATAGGTGGAGTCGAATACTGTGTTTTGCTTATTGCTCTCTTCCCTTTCGATTAAAACAAAAAAAAAAAAAAAAAAAAAAACACTCTAACACTACATCTCAAAAAGAAAATACAGTTCTTTCGTTCTAGATCTTTTCTTAGTGTTTCGTTCTGTATGAGACAACTTGATGGATCAAACCATATTCAAACTGAAAAAAACAAAAAGTCTCTATATATTAGGCTTTCTCTTTCGACTTTAAAGTGAAAGGAAGGGTCAGCGTCCATTTGACTGTCAATATTTCTATCCAGAATCTCGGTGAAACCACAAATCTTACCTAAAGAAAGGGCGTAACCCATTATTCTCCTTAGGGCAAAACATACTGTATGAACGAGGCAGATGAGTGTTATAATCTCTCAGAGGGTTTTGTGTTATATAAGAGTTTATAAAGATAAGAGTTTATAACACACACCGGTTCCACAAAGAATATACCGATAATCAGAGATTCTTGTGACCAATGAGAATATAGATATGTTTGCACTAAAGACTTTTTTGTTACTAAATGATCCAAGTTCATCAATTAGTACTGCACATATGAACACTAGAGGTACACTCATGTCAAAAATGATTGTCGCATATCTATAACTGTCTTCTTGTAAGAATATAATTTGATAATGGTGCTGCAGGGCACTTTTAATACTGATCATATGAGTATAATCGAGAAATGTATATTTGTGGTAAATTTCATAAGGAAAGAATTATAAATACGAAAATTAGAATGTGTAAAACAAAATTTTGCTAAATGGAGAAGAAAGTTTTATTTTCGTTTTATTGTTTTTATTTTGCTGCTCTTTTGACATGAAATTTGCCACATACATATCTTTGCCGATTATACACATATTAACATTATAAGAAATACCGGGCGAATTCGTTGTCAAATTATATTCGTAGAACAACATATTTATAGACATGCGACAATAATTTTGGACATGAGTGTACATATGTTTGGACATTATCTTCAACTGTAGAACCACATCTTATGCATGTACACAAGTTAGTACTAGAAAAAGGAAACAATACCGGAAATCTTTCAATACAGGACCAATTTCATCTAAACGAAAACTCTTCTTTCCTATGCAAAAGCCTTCATTAAAAAATGACGCAAAATGAAATCTTTCAGTTTAATGTTCCACGATTGGCTAAGGGAGACAATGATTAAAGTAAGTGAATGATGATGGAATAATTAGTGGAAATATTAAATTGTGGGGGAACGGGAGTACCCCGAGGAAACCCACAGACACGATGTTGTCCACCACAAACTTACCTGGCCAGCGATCCGAACCAGGGATCCCACGTATCAGAGGTAAGCGCTCTATCACTGGGCTACCGTGCCCCTTAGTCTTAACAAAAAGTGAGTTTCGTTTGAAGCTATGAAACTACGAAAGATTTCTGTACTATGGAGCTTATCGGAAGTTCTAGATCTACCATTTCCAGTTTGAATAGAGCAGACGAAAGGCGCATCTATTCTTGGGACATTGAACCCATTTTAAAATATTTCACACTATCTTTTATCATTTCTCTTTATTTATTTATTTATTTATTTACTCATGTTTCTAAACTTAAGGTATTCCGAGATTTTGGGGTCTCATTAAAATAACTACAACCTCCCCTTTTGCTTTCCTTCCTTTCTAGGTCAAATATTTAACAAAAATGCCGATATGTGTGTTAAATTATTTTAAATAAAAAGTCCCAATACCAATATTTATGTCTCTAATCTTAAGGAATTCCCAGACACAGACATTTTATAACAACTACAATTTCCATCTCTCCCTCTTACGTCGGACTTCCAAATATTCTTCTTTAATGGTATCTTTTGTTACAAATTCTATATGCTGTCCAAAATTTTAAGTTAGACGTTGATCAGTCAGTCAGTCAGGATTTTTTTTTCTTCTTTTATACAGGGAGATTTTTTGAAAGGTATACTACAGGCGTTACACTCAGTTGCAGTTCCCTAACTCATTACTTGCATTGACGTAATAATTTTCTTTTTTCAATCTCTTTTCCTGTATTTAAACACATATCAGCAATCGATATTATATTTTTACAGTGCTGTTGAAGGAAGCGCAAATTGTCTATATTATTGGAGACTGCCTAAGGTTCTGGCTTTCTTACAGTAGAAAAATTTATTTCATTTCTTGTCTTCAATGAACAAATATTAATTTTAATTTCATAAAGATGTTTTAGTTTATCAAGTTTGAATATGAGAGTTCAATAGTAGGGAGATGAGAGAGGAGATGGAAGCTATTCTTGGGACGCTAAATTCAAACCAGGAAACCATTTCTGATTATGTGTTACCGTCTCTGCTCTGATACCTGTTAACAGGTAAACTGGCACCAATTAATTTTGTAATAAGATACTTCCTATACTCTATAATAATAATAATAATAATAATAATAATAATAATAATAATAATAATAATAATAATAATAATAATAATAATAAGAAGAAGAAGAAGAAGAAGAAGAAGAAGAAGAAGAAGAAGAAGAAGGAGGAGGAGGAGGAAGAGGAGGAGGGAGGAGGAAGAGGAGAAGGAAACCGAGGGTAAGAATCACCATCAAGGAATCCCTCTGGTGATGATAACCAGCTCCGAGACGTCGCCATCCTTGACTTCTCTCTTCCCCCCTTCTGAAACCAAGTTTTTAAACTTTAGTGGGAAGAATGGAATGGAATGAAATATCTCGGTTTAACGTCCCACGACTATGCCCTTTAGGCTGAGAGAGACGATGATTAAAGCAAGTGAATGATGATGGAAGAATGGCGGAATGAGAAAGTAGGAGGAAGGGGAGTACCCTGAAAAAACCATGGACACGATGTTGTCCACCACAAACTTACTTGACCGGTGATCGAACCAGTGACCCGACGGACTAGAGTTAGGAGCTCCACCACCGAACCATTGTGCCCCAAAATTTTTAGTGGGAGTTGAACTCATGATTGCCATATTTATGCTAAAGGCAAGAGTGAAACAATAAGGTCGGTTTTCATAACTGAATAAAACTAAAGCTTAGGATTATACTGTAAGAGTAGGTACGCAAGTTTGAAATAAGTTAAGAATTAAGAAAGTAATCCTGTTTTCGAATCGTACGAATCTTCCACTGCACTGAATTGCCGTGTCAGTGATGACATTGATAATTAACGACCGGATTTTAAGGTGCAAAGTTGTGATCGAAAAAGGGGAAAAGAAAGGCACTGAAAAAGTATTCAAAATTATGCTAATAAAATGCATTTATATTTACTTGCAAAACAGTGCTGAACATCTTTTACTCAACAATAGCAAAAAATAACCCTACAGAATCAAAGGTAGATTTCTGTGCTTCAAGAAACTTGTTGTATTTGATTATGCACAACATTTTTATGTTCTCGAACGTAAAGTTCTGACACTTGGGGCTCAGAATGAGATCCTTGTATGCGGAGAAGCTCCCCTGAACATCAACGAAAACCAATAGAGCATATCTTGTAATAATATAGAAACGGAATTCATCTAAATTACTAAGTTTTCTACATCCAGAGTTTTTCTGAAATTTAATTCCAGTTTGGCATGGGCAAAAAGGGAGGATATACGTATGGGAGGCTCAAAGAGGTGGAAAAGGGGGGGGTGAATGTGTTCATTTCAAGCCCCTCCTAAAAGGTACAATATATTGTGTTTATATCGCCTTATTTCATGCCTCAAAATACATAGTTATCTTGTAACTCTGTGTACAAAAACAGCCACATTTTGGAAAGTTGCTGCATCTTATTATAAAATCCACTCTCTAATGATAATTATCTCTCGCAACAACTCAGTTCGCTAGTTCTGTCGCCATGTGATTTATTTCTTCAAGAGCTCGATAAACAACAGTATTACTTACCACGATTCCTCAAGTCCATCCAGGATCTCCATAGTGAAATAACACTATAAATAATAATATCAACCAAGCATTGGCGGGCATAGCAATAATTTGATTACTGTGTAGATAAGCACTACGGTACCAAAAGTACATACATTAAATTTGATTAACTTACATCAAACATGGACGCGGTCTCAATGCTAGAATACTTACTACCTTTCGTGGGGTCCTTCGATCGATTCCCGGTCAAGTAAGTTTGTGGTTGACAACATCGTGTCTCTGAGTTTTCTCGGATACTACCGCTTCCTCCTACATTCTTACTCCACCGCTTCCAGTAATTACAAACTGTTTCTGAAAGATAATTCGCTCCTGAATCCAGATCTAATTGCAGAATTTCCCTATCGGTCTGTTTTCATGGGAAAATGATTTTTGTATATGGGTACTGCAGCTTACGAAATACATTTAATATGTATTTTTTGTTAGGTGTAATGAGTTTGTAGGGGGAAAATGTTAGCGCATTGAATTGTATAGATGTCGGGGAGATAGCCCGACTATAGCGCTGTAATGACAATATACTGAACTACATCGATTCAAAATTTTGTCACGAGTTATAAGCTTCAATTGTGAAGCTGAAATCAAACTAGTCGGAATAAAATCTGTAATATCGAGTTTAGTGAAAAGTGAATAGAAAAGTTTCGTCATAATAGTTACTCTAAATAATTGTTCGCTATACTAAAAAAATGGCAATAATAATATTGTGGTATGATACCAGTTAAGAATTGTATTTGGTGAGTATTTTAAAGTTTATGCAAAGTGACCATTTTAAACGTCATTAATATTAGAGTAATATATGGTTTCAATTTTGGATTTAGTTATTTATACATATTTATATATATACATTTTAATAGGTTCAGCTGAACTAAGCTATTAATACTTAAATTTTGCCAGAAAATTATTTTTAGAGGGGGTTATTCATTCCTCCTCGCCCAGTGACGTTGTAGTATTTGATCGCCATTATTTAACACACGTTACATAGGACATGGACTAGTAACAACTGTTCCTAAGGTAAAGTAATTTAAAAAATCGGTGTTAGTACACAAAGAATCAAAGAGGAAGTGTTAACGCTCTTTGATAGTACGCTCACTTCTGGTGTGGAGGTCGCAGATTCTATCTCTGTTCGGACTATGTGGGTTTTCTGAATACTGCTAAATCACGTGTTTCGGAATATACGTTTAGAAGTTCCGTCCCTGGGTGCTGAACAAGAAGGTGAACTGCAAAATTAAATTAAACAAAGATATCAAAGCAATGAGCAACGTTAAAGTAAATAAAAGTTAAGAAACATACCTAAAAATAACACCGTCCCGATTCTCTGCAACTTTGGTGCTGCTAGGGGAGGATTAAGAAATTGAAAATATACAGTTCTTACAATGTTTTACCGAAATTTAGTGACCCATTCCCCGCCTCTCTAACAGAACAAGATGTGCTAGGCATGTACGATTCAAGTGTCCCAGCTACTTTTTAGGTATCCGACACTTCGCACGTATGATATTCATGTGCTAAGTATGTAATTCAGCCTCCTACATTTTTAAGTACTTGTTACACCTAATTGATATTTGCAACTATGTACCACAAATATAGCATTTATATACCTGGCTCAGTTTCGCACTTCAACAGTCATTTGTTTCTGTCGTCACTTGGGACATATACAGGGTCAGTCCTTAAAGTAGTAGGACTGATTTTTTTCTTTTATTTTTACACACTGACAGCGGTTACTCCACCTGTTGTTGGTTGAGGTTGGTCTAAGGAAAGACAGGAAGCAGCGCCAGTCGGCTGCCAGCCATAGCAGGGTAAAGATCTCTCGTCATCGTAACCTCTGCGAGTGACCCTCGTCACGCTGCGTTATGGCCAATCTTTTGGAACAGCGTTAGGCCATCAAATTTTGCGTGAAATTCGGTAAAACTGGGAAAGAGACTCATGAAATGATCAAGACGGCGTACAGTGATAACGCCATTGGAAGATCGAGTGTGTTTGAGTGGCACAAGCTGTTTAGGGAGAGGAGAGAAGAAGTTGAAGATGCTGCACAGTCAGGGCGACCTTCGAGCTCCAAACGGAGGAAAATGTTGCAAGAGTGAAGAATTTGCTGGACAGTGACCGAAGAATAACTGTTCGCATGATTGCCGATGAACTTGGCCTTGCTGAAAACCAAGTTCACGAAATTGTGCACGAACAATTGCAAATGAGGAAACTTTGTGCTAAGTTGGTGCCGCGAGTGCTGACAGGCGAGCAAAAGGACGTTCGCAAACGGATCTGCCAGGACTTTCTCGAAGAAGTGAGTGAAAATCCAAACTTATTAGACAATGTGGTAACTGGGGGCGAGACGTGGACATTTGAGTATGACCCTGCGACCAAACCTCAAAGCGCGGAATGGCACACCCGAAATTCCCCACGCCCCGAAAAGGCGCGCATGACGAAATCAAAAGTGAAAAGCATGCTCATTTGCTTTTTCGATTCACAAGGAGTGATCCACAGGGAATTTGTTCCATACGGGCAGACTGTCAATGCAGTTTTTTACCTCCAGGTCATGGAACGGCTGAGGAAACGCATCGTCCGCGTCCGCCTAGCCATCGCTAATTCCTGGCGACTGCATTATGACAATGCGCCGAGCCACACAGCCTTCTGAGTGGTGGCGTATCTGGCCCAACATAACATTGCAACTTTGTCTCAGCCACCCTACAGTCCCGACCTTGCCCCACCATACTTTTTTCTCTTCCCCTGCCTCAAAACCACCCTGAAAGGGCATCATCACGGCTTGATGGAAGCATTACAACAGGCCGTGACGAGGCAGCTGAACAGCATTCCAGTTTCCGCCTTCCAGGAAGCGTATGAAAACTGGAAATCCCGCTGGCAGCGGTGTGTGGATTAGGAGGATCATATTTCGAAGAATATTAAGCGCAAGTGTTATTTCTGTCAATATCTTTAATTGATTCAGTCCTACTACTTTAAGGACTGATCCTGTATCTGTCATGTTCTAGGTATGTCCTTTAGGTACACATTGTTTCAGATACCCTAACAGCACAAGATGTACTAGGCATTCGCCATTTAGGTGTCATAAATTCATCTCCCACATTTGATGCATTTGTTGCTTCTTTTTCTAAGCGATTGTGTACTAGAAGCAATAAACGCATCAACTTTATTAGATGGCAACTGTCGCCGATCATTTGAAAGTGAATATGGAAGAACTGTGAAATATAGTAAATAGACACTCATCATTTTGTTAGAAAATTACATGGCGAGCAGATTTTATCTGATCCCAAGCAATTATAGTCGAATATATGCGGTTAAAGAAGTACTCTGATTAGCCGAATGCAAAAGACTTCAATAATTTATCCCTCTACAAACGAAGTCCACTTCATCGCCTCTGTGGCCAAGTCGGAAAAGAACGCGGCTAATAATCCAAAGGTTGGTGGTTCGCGCCCACCCTAGGGTAACTGTACATTTTGTTTTTTACTTGTTTAAAGTGTTGTTTAGACTCACCTTAATGAAAGCACATTACGCATATAAGCGATTTAACCTATTTTGGGGGAGTAATTTTGTGGTTCATTGACGCTTACGGCATGAGGAACATACCTAGAACATACTAGGCACGTTCCCCAGGTACATGTCAGGCAGGGCGGACATAGACTGTGACTATCACTTGCCATCCATGTGATTTCTTTCTCAGAAGTATATAAGGCACATACTGGACAAATTCCCATGTACCTGAGGGAACATGATAGGCATATGCCTGCTATGTAATTGTGCTGTTAGGGCTCCGTATGGAATTGATGACAACAAACTTCATAAAAGATGAAAGATGTATCATTCTACAATAATCTGACACTTAAATCATTCTTTTGTATTAATAAACAGCTGAGGGATGTCGCTGCGAACACATTCATGTTTTAAGAAAATACGGCTTATTCCTTGTATAGTGGTGAAAGAAATTGTCACAATAAAACCTTGCCTGATGAAAAAAAAATCAATTAATTCTTCAGTTCAGAATGAAAAAGAGTTCCTAAGTTTGGTTCTTGTGAATGAACAAAAAATTGTAGACCAGTGTTGTTATTATCACTACAATTAAGTTGTAAATCATATGATACTAGTATAATTTCTATCGGATCAACATTCACGCTAGATTTTGTTAAAATACCAAGTGTATTTACTCAAAACATTTCGTAAATTCGAAATGGACACTGATTGATAATGGCAACACGTCGAGTTGAGTTAATTTTGAATTTAATGTCCCTTTCAGTAGCGAGGCTATATGAGACGGGACCTACTGAGTAACATGGAATCGAAGGCCTCCCACGCCAATGGCTCATACGCTAACCGCTTAGAAACAAAGGAGCTTCAGTGGTAAAGTGTGATAGAAGTACTGAATACGCATGCCTCTATTCCAAACTTTTGAAAAAATATTGTTCGTCTATTTCTTTCTTTCTTTTTTCTTTTTTAAATAAAACATGTCAGATGCAAGTAAATATTTCAGCCTTATCGCTTCAGAATAACGCAATAACAATATGTTACCTTCTGATTTAAGTGGCAAATGTGTATATATACATGACAGTACTTTAAACAGTTGTCAAAATCAATTATTTACAACAATGATGAGTGCCCTCGTAGCTATATGGTTAACCTATACTTTTTGGGACGGAAGGCTTGGGATTTTAGTCCCGGACAAAGCTCATGTGGTTCCAATCCTACGTTAAGTTTTACGTCCGGGTCTGATACAATGTCGCTGCTGAAAGAGTCGCTAAACTCCAATAATTAAACAAACAAATAACAGGAATCTTCAACCCATGAGACAGTGTGGACCACGGGTCACAACGCTATAGTGTAGTATTTAGAACTGTATGATATTGCCATATGCTATTTTATTATTTAATTGGATTTTAATATTAAACGTTTCATTTTTCAAAAGGTTGTGAAGTACTTCAAAGAACTCTCCGGATTACTTTTGGTCAGTATACGATACGTCGATGACTCCCTGGTCTACAAGAAAAATATACAACTTTCGAAAACTTCGATTGAATTATATTTTTAATTAAAATACAACAGTTGATTACCATTTTGACCTCATTATCCTTACTATATACTGTTCTCTTGCTAGTGTCATAATCAGAGATAAAAGTGGATCTGAGAAGGTAGGGAGACGCGTGACGTCAAGCCGTCTCCCGTGCCTATCTTTGCCCATTATAATTTTTTTAAAAGCGGGGGGACGCCACAGATATTTTCTGGAAGTGGGGGTACGATGTTCTCCCGCGTGCCCCCTCACTTTTACCCTTGGTCATAATGAAATATTTAATAGGAGTGTATTTTATTATCAGTTTCACCTTAAAAGTTACCGTATCTATTGTACAAATTCGGGTATTTCATAACTTCTTTCTGGATTTCGGATGTCTGTAGCCCAATGATAAACTCACCCAGACAGGGCGAAAGCGTATGCTTGAATACATAAACTCCCTTTTTATTTATTTATTCTCTTTCTTGCTATTCTCACAAATATTCGATACATTCATGCTTGATGACTTTGTACTATGAGTCTTTAAATATGATCACTAACTTACACTAAGTGCATGATTATTTATCAAATATCTGCTTAATCTACTGGAAGCAGGTACCTGAACATAACTTCAGAGGAGAGAGTCATGCGGAGCAGAATTGTTTGACTTAATTCCGGAAATTAATGCAAAATCTTTGTTTAATTTAAAATTAACGTAACGCTGATATATAGTGGCATACAGACAGTGGTGAGTTTGCATATTAAATTGTGCAGGAGTTGCGTCCTCTCTGTTCGATACTTATCTGCTACAATATATTGAACCTGTATAAGCGATGAGTTGGAATGCATAGAAAGTTACTTGTTCACTTCAAATTGGAATACTTCCACACTCTTGCTGCATCGGCACAGGAAACCTGGATTCGATTTCCTACTTGAGCTTGTGTAGTTTTAATCCCATATTAAGTGTACAACTACATATCTTACAACCTCGATGCTGAAACGGGAAACTCCACTAAATAAATCAACCAGCTAACCAGCGGCGCAAATTTATCTTCAACATTATAGGGGGAGGGGGGGAGAACGGGTAAGACCGTTCCAATATTTTTTTTAAGCGAGGTTCAAAATATTTATGAAGTTGAAAAACAATGCTGCGGAGGAGCAGGGGAGCAGAGTTGTCTTCAACATTGGGAGGTAGGCAGAGTTGAGGCTTATTCTGGAGGGACATTAGTTTCATCTCACTTTTCTTTGTGGCAATCGGACACAAATCAAAAATATTCTCCCCAAAAAACATATTTCACATCGGATTATTAGTGGGGACAGTCCTCCTCAGTTCCAAGAATGGAGGGGACATGTCCCCTCATCTCCCAGGCTTTGCGCCAGTGCAGCTAACTATTGCTTCTTTACTGCAGTACTGGGGCCGTTCACCTCTGGTGCTAGGGGTCTCGGGTTCAAACCCTGCTTCCGCCAAGTGAACTTTGTGGTGGACAAACACCGTGTGCGTGGGTTTTCTCGGGGTTCTCCCGTTTCCTCCCACTTTCTTCATTCCACCATTTCATTCATTACTCATTATCACCGTCTCCTTTAGCTTAACCGGCATAACCGTGGGACGTAAAACTCAAAATTTCATTTCATTTCTTTTACTGCAGTACTGCCTCTAGTGGAGAAAGGACTAATTACACACTTGGATATTTACTCTCCTCGACGAGATATGATTTTGTCTCCTGTTGATGAGCTCGTCCCTGAGCTACAGACCTCCGAAATCCCAGACAGAATTATGATAACTATACGACGTACGTTACTTATGCGAGCAATTAATGATTTGTTGATTAAATATGAAATTAAAATGGAATTTAGAAGTTTGTGTATGTGTGTGTGCATAGAGTATTCGTAATTCATTTCAAGTTACAAAGAAATGTTTTATTACTTGAATAATATATTACCAACTGAATGTGCATTAAATATACTTGAATTGCGTATGAATGCAGATCTATATGAAGAGACCCAATTTATTGACACCGGAAGCGTTATAATTAGCAGATTATTTCTGCACAAATATAATTTTAACATAATTAATCGTTCTGCTTCAATTTATATAGTATATACACAAAATGAAACTACTAATAGATTGACTAATCAGTATTCCCATACTAACAATGTATTAATACTCAGACCATATAGCAAAAATATACTGCAATAGATAATAATCATGTTGAACAAAATACCACATTCATTAGATAGTTACGTATATTGTCTTTTATTAAATTGTATAGTGAATACTTGAAATTCGAAACCATTACGTGTGAATTGTAGATTGTTACCTTTTCGTTTCATAATGAAAGTTTGTAAAGTACTAGTTGTAATTTATTAACCCTCAGTGTCAGCTGCAGTTATAATATTTGCATTAAATATTTTGCATAAAACTTATCATCCTTCTTTTCAATAGTGATTGCTAGTAATACTACAGCAGTTTTTCATAATACTACAAGAATAAGTACAGCACACCTGTATTTATTACAGTACAATGCAAGCAGGTTACATTCAAAGTGTAGCCACCCCGTGATGGACTGTCTGCAACCACCTTCCTACTTGTTCTTCGATTCCACTTCCATACCACGTCTTGTCCCTGGAGGTAAAGAAGTTAGTCACTACTAGTTGGTGAAGCATCGTGATTTCATGAGGTACCCCATGGAGCGAAACAAGTAGTAATGCGAAGGGACAAGGTCAGGAATATACGTCGGGTGTAGCATAAGTTCGATGACATTAAGTTCCTGATTTTTTGTTGTAATTTTCCAGTCGAGTGTAAGTTTGCATTATTCTGTTTCAGCAGGATGCGCGCTTAGTACACCAATGCAGGATATTTTTCAAGAAGTGAAGCATACATCTACTCCAACTGTTCGGAATAAAGTTTGGCATTGATGATACTACCGTTGGGAACGAACTCGAAGTAGCTTACTCCTTGTAGCATTACTTCATACTCGAAATGGCCCTATTTAAAGATCGGTTCTGAAAAATTGCCGTTTCTTAACCACTGCTTTTAGACATTTGGATTTCGGAAAAACACCAACCTTTCGACGCATATGACAATCCGTATCAGGGAATGCACATCATCGGATTTTGAAGTAGTTGTAAGCACACATTCACTCTCCTCTGGACCTGAGTTGGGGTTAATTTATATGGCACAATGAGGCAGTTCCTGATGGTTTTCTCGAGTTCCTGAAGATGACACACTACAGTGAGCTGGAACATACTGAATTTGTTTGACTATCGTCGTGTGGTTGTGAATAATTTCTCTCAATGACACGTTATATGACTTCAGAATCTGTTTACCTGGGCCATGGCTGAACATCGACATATTAACATTCTGCATGAAAATGCTGGAACCAACGAGTTCTGTGCTGTGGTTCACTCCACCTTTCCCTTTCGCATGATAAATGTTTCGGATTACTCCGCAGCATTATGCCCGGGTTTGAGCTCATACAGTAACAATTTAGGTATCAGACGTTATTAAGTATTCATCGTCACTACCAATAAAAATCGGCTGACAAAGTGATGGCCTCAGTGTTAAATAGTTTGTTTACCACACTACCTCTTGCACCAGTTTGACCTTGTAATTACGGTCAATCATACGCCTGTTATTTGGGCTGTAGAAATATTGAAAGACTTATGACTCACGTACTACAACAGAAAGTAATAATAACTTAGGAGAAATATTATTATTGCTAACTCTGTGGCCTATGAAACCTGAAGGGTTCAATGCTACATTCACGAAAGCTCTTCATTGACTTCTGTCCTTAGCTAATAGGATGCAGTTTCTACTTTTTATTTCTATTTCTACAAGAACTATCGTAATATTGTACTCCCATATGCGCCTAAGTTTTCCTAATGGTCATTTTCTGATTGAACTTCTAAAACTTTGAAAGTGTTCCTACTTTCTTCCATTCTTTCTACATAAACTTCTCACCTGAGTCACCTCATATGAATGTTTGGTAAACCGTATATAAATTATGTAATTACTCATTAGTAAGTTTTCATCATTCCCCATTGCGATCCGCCATTCGCGATTCGCAATTGCAGTCCAATCGCCTCAGGATTTTATTTTCAGGTGTTAAAGTACAACATTTGCTACCACCTGGGCCTACTGAGCAGGAACACACAAATCAAGTTTTGTTGAGAGAGGTCCAAGCTTTGCGGGGGGAGTCCAGTACTACAATCGACTCCGTCTATGTAGTATTAAACAGATATTATTCTGCACCCGAAAAGACGATAAAATAATTGTAAAAATACTTCCATCTATATTTTCAGAATAAAAATGATAGAATTAGATTGTTTTTATAAAAGAAAAGAGTGCAGATGAAGTGTAAAATCCAATTTTCATGCTATATCAATTATTTCCCTGTTAATCAAGTATAGTTTTATGGAAAAAGTATACAAACGTATAAGTTAGAAAGTTTAAGAGGGTCTGGATGCAGTGGATTCCGTTTCCCGTAGGTGCGCCCCTGCAACTCAGACTTGTTTTTTAAGCAATGAAGTTAGCTGGGAGAGGCTTAATACTTTCTGAAGGTGAATATTGCTCCAAATACTCTGACAGGCAGACAGTATAGTCTGGAAAAGACACTAGAAATGGAAATATTACTTCAGTTATTCCGTAACATCCAACAGTCACATTGGGGATACGGACAAAATCTCGCGGCCGAAACATCGCCGCCCAAAATCTCGCCGGCCAAAACCTCGCGGGACAAAATCTCGCCGGGCCAAAACCTCGCGTGGCCAAAACCTCGCCGCCCAAAACCTCGCGGGCCAAAATCCCGCCGGGCGAAAACCTCGCCGCCCAAAATCTCGCCGGGCCAAAACCTCGCCACCCAAAATCTCGCCGGGCCAAAACCTCGCCGCGAATGAAACTTTATTTTAAAATTTACCCAATGTGTTTCTTAATATGCAATTCCACATTACAAATAATAATAATAATAATAATAATAATAATAATAATAATAATAATAATAATAATAATAATAATAATAATAATAATAATAAGAAGAAGAAGAAGAAGAAGAAGAAGAAAAAGATACAAAACATCGTGTGCGTGGGCTTTCTCGGGTTATTCCCGTTTCCTCCCACTTTCTTTATTCGATCATTTCCTTCATCCTAGTCATCTACGTCTCCTTTAACCTATAGGACATAATCAAGGGACGTCGTAAAAACTCATATTTTTTCATACTTTCATAAATATTATTAGATTTTTGTTAAAATTGTAAGTTTTTGGATGTTCCAAAGTTCACGAAACTACCGGTACCTCGTTAGTTGTCATTACTTTCCTTATGCAGACTTTCTTTCCCTATAACCAGTTTAAAAACATCCTGTCGCCCTACCTTCACATTGAAATCCTCTAATACAGAAATAGAATTTTCATATGGTGTCGCGGGACTTGGTCAAATACCCGTGATACTTCTTCTGAAACAGCGTCTTTTATACCGTCATCATTATCATCTGTTGGAACATTTACATTTTGGTCAGGCGAGATTTTGGGTATGGCGATATTTTGGGGCGCGAGGTTTTGGCCCGGCGAGATTTTGGCCCGCGAGGTTTTGGCACCGCGAGATTTTGGCCCGCGACGTTTTGGGCGGCGAGGTTTTGGCCAGGCGGGGTTTTGGCCCGGCGAGATTTTGTACCGCGAGGTTTTGGGCGGCGAGGTTTTGGCCAGGCGAGATTTTGGGCCGCGAGGTTTTGGGAGGCGAGGTTTTGGTCCGCGAGGTTGTCGCCGCGAGGTTCTGGCCGCGAGGTTTTGTACCCAAACCGTCACATTGAAGCAAAGATAAACGTTATTATTTTCACAGCCACTGTTCCATTTTACGGTAAAAAGTCAATTCTCTTGCTTATTTGCAAATGCTCTATGGGTCATTCTGTGAAAAAAATCATCACAAATAAAAGTGATTGTATCGATGAATCTTGTTTACATTTTGAAACTAAATTCAAATGTATTATTATACCTTTTCCCCTGGGGCTTGCCATGCTCCAAACTTTGATTTTTTCAGAATTTCATACATATTTAGCTTCTACTTATATTAAAACATTGTATAACCATCATCGTACATTCGTCATACTATTATGCACATACAAAGTTATATAACACATGTTTGTATTACAGTTACTGAAAGGTTTTTGTGTGTGTATGTTGCAATAACTATGTGTAAACTTTAGTTTGGGTCACACACTGATCTTTTTTCGGGTTGAAAATGGTAGTTTTTAAATTTACATCTTTTCAAGGGTGCTAAAAAAATCCATGCGTGCATGCAAATAACAATCATTTTTGTGTTAACTGACTTCAACAATATAAGCGTCCAAGCAAAAAAAAAAAAAAAAAAAACTGATTCTGTGCTTGCATTCACTGTAGTGATATAAAATATTGAATATGCACAAAATAAGCAAAATATTCACAAGTTTGCCCGCATCATCTTTCAAACAGTAACTCATAAACTAAACTGATATTTTGTGCTGAAAGAGCAATGCCTTACCTAAAAAAATGAGATCTTATTTCTGGCTCCATAGGGCCTATGTGTTCAATGAAGAACTAAGAAAAATGGATGACATGTTTCCATAAAAATGAGCCGCCAATACAAATGGGGGAATATCTTACCCGAAGGAACGAGAGGAGAGATGATATACTGCAATATCTATGACGTAACCATTATCTGACGATTCTCAACGAAATGGCCCATTATGACGATGATTATTATTATTATTATTATTATTATTATTATTATTATTATTATTATTATTATTATAAATAGTTACGTATTCAGTGTAAACATTTAACTTTGGTTTTATCTGGAATTGTTGTTAATAAATCAAATAAGCTGATTTCATGCAGGAAAGAGGCGCCACAATTGAGTGTATTTTATACGGGGCAGAAGCATGGACGTAACGCAAGTATGACATAAATACCTCAAATTATTTTAAATGTATCTATGGAGAAGAATGGAGGAAATTAGGTGGAAGAAAAGAAAGTAGATGAGGAAATGTAAGGAAAGTTTGGGAAGAGATAATAGAATTGGAGATGAATTGTGAAAAGAAGAGCAGGAAATAAGGATAGTTTTGAGTGCAAATTGTACTCTGGCAATTGTTGTTCAAATACAAGGCTCAAAATCTGTTCAGAAGCTCTCTGGTGCTCGCAGGAATATTGGGAGTATTGGCAAATACAACTCACCTCTCATACAACCGATGGGCAGCTGACCCATCACCACGCGCGCGGAACAGTGGCAAATCTATGGAACTGTCGAAGTGATTTAATCTTATAAAAGAAGATCGCTGGCATGTTCTTAGTATTAAAGACGCAGACTTTTCATCCACACATAACGATACTCGTTGTGTTGTTCGACGAATTTCAAGCCAATAGTAGCATGATCCGTACAGACACTACAATATTAAACCACGAATGCCCTTTATTGTGGCCAGTGCGAGATATTCCTTGACAATATGGATATCATAAGCACATTTAACGCCCGGGATAGCATAGGTAACTTTAATGTAGTCTTATCCATGCGGTTGCTGTAGCAGTTGCTCACTCGTATCGGATCCGCTAGTGTCCTTTTCAATTGCAGTTTGTCTGCGGACGCTATTGTTCATGCTGGGGAGGTAGTACGTCAAAGGCGGGTTACCTACTGTTTTGTATTGAAGTCAGTGATATTCAGATGTAGGATGACCAGATTTTTTTAAATCCAAAAAAAGTATATCCAAAAAAAAATTGACAGTAAGTATGAAGACAAGATGAATTACAGTATTTTATCCAATGCACATGCATATGAGTTAAATACTTAAAAACAGTTTTACTCACCATCATTCATACTTCTGCGACGATCTTGCTTTCTTGAGTAAGTTAATGTCATCCTTTATTGCCAGTCTGAACTCTTCACAGGTCATGCTTACATTGAACTTCACTTTCATCACTTGTTCCAGTGTCGACACTATGAGTTGACTTTTTTTCTCGCTCCAGTAAGTGTTAGTAGCACTAAAGAGCCTCTCACAATCAACATTAGTGCCCGGAGAATTGCACGAGTGGCACAATCACTTTTAAATTTGACCCAGCCCGCACTAAATCTTTGTACACTATTTTCCATTTGCCCATCATTGTCTCTCTTTTCTCTCCTCACTTTTCAAGGTGTTCTTTAACACATCTAGATATTGCACAGTAAGTGTCAAAAATATCATTATTACTGAATTCCAACGAACTGTATACATGTTTTACCTGCTCATAGACATATGCAAACGACTCCTGAAATTCTTCATAGGTAACTGATGTGTCAAGTAGTGAATGTTTCATCTTGTTTACTTCAAGTAGTAAATGTTGTTAAAACGTTGTGACCACATCTCTAAGTATGTTATCACTTCAAAGTAAAACCTTCTTGACACTGAGTACTCATATTCCTCTTTTATATTCCCTTCTTTTACAAGTTTCGTAAGTAAATTTCTAGCAGGAAATGAAAAAAAAGTTTTGTTCAATTCTATCTTTGTATTTTCTCAGAAGTTCAAAATATTTAACAGAAACTTCAGTCGCTGTTATATCCTCCCTCTCAATTTTTGTAATTGTTTCAGTGAACAAGATTAGCTGAGCATGCAGGAAATACAGCCACAACTCACTTGTTTCGGCTCGAAAGAAATTGACTATAGCTATTGGAGCATTTTCATCACTCAAAAAGTACCCCTTAAGTGATTCATACTGACGTATAATTTTTTCTACACACGTAAGCAGAGACAAGAATCTCGTCTTTGAGTGATACAAAAGACCCTCATAATGACAGCCAATGAACTCACAAAAGTTTTTCAAATTTTCTGTCCTTACAGTAAAAATACTGAAATGGTTGTATATTTTAAAAACCAAATTCTCAACATCGATCGGTATTACTCTCGAACACGCCACAGAAATTCCATTGTGAAGGATATGAGCCCCACACCCGATAGGCAAAACATTTTTCTTCAACTTGCACTCTAGTTCCCTATGCACGTTTCCTGTAGTTTTATTTTTTATGTTTCCAAAATTTACTGGTGTATTATCAGCTACAAAACCGATGACCTTATTTTCCAAACAAAACTGACGTAATGTGCCCATTAATACATTCGACACAGTTTCCGAGATTTCATTTGATATGCTATGATTTTTTAGAAGACATGTTTTTACATTAATATCAGTATCTACTTCACAGTACCGCACTAAAACAGGCATGAGTTTGGTTGCTTTACGATTGGAAGCATCACAAGCAACAACAACGAAAGGAGCCTTTGTAACACTATTACTTAAAATATTTTCTGACCACACTCCCACCACATTTGTTAAAGCCTCCGTTTTCGTTCTCGCACATGCAAATTTTTTATTCACTGTTGATTTCAAAAGTTTGCTAGTGCAGTCCATGCTTCTAAAAAGAGTGGTTTTGTTTAAAATTATGGTATGGCCACACAAGTTCTAGTAGAATTAAATCTAGTTCATCTGAAGATTCTGTGGTGAAAAAACTATCCAACTTATCTGCTTCGGAAGTTGATGAGCATTCAGTGTGCGACTTAGATTTTATATGTTGTTCTATATCATATTTCCCTTTATTTTTTATAGAGAACTTTCTTACATACTGTGCACCATACTTTTTAAACATCTACGCGCCTTTGGCGTGGGAGACCCGGGTTCGATTCCCGACGGGAGCTCATGTGGTTCGGATTCCACGTTAAGCAGTAGGTCCACGTCTCATATAGCCTCGCTGCTGAAAGGGACGCTAAAACTAAAATCAACTCAACTTTGTAAACATCGTTACTGCGGGCCCTTTTAATGCAAGGATAGCTTATTTCAAACGCTTGATTATACTGACATTTTCCTCGCGACATTGTTAATAAAATAAATCCATCCAATCCTCGAATAATATAATTGATTGAGTGTACGTACGCACGTTAATTAGAATAATAATCACTGCGCGATTCCCCTACCAAGAACTGACTCACTTTGAAGGGAAAACAAAACCCCGTGCTATGAACTGTAGGAATACCAGATATAAATTCCGAAAATATAAATCATTTCAGGTACTCAATCAATTTAATTAACAATTTAATAATTAAAACGTTGAAAGTTTGGATAAATCTATCACTTTAATTTTGCCGTCTTTACTATAGTTTTAGTACTAACTAATAAAAAACAGTTTAGTTATATAATTTTTTTTCTTTTGCGAAAAGAAAATCTGGCAACCCTACAATGCAACGAGGACGAGAAACGCAGCACAGCGTAGCGGGTCTGCTACTACGAAGAACTAAACAGAGTTGTCAACGTCCAAGTTTTTACAGGAAAAAAAGGCGATTTTTCAATGGGAAAATGCATTAAACGTTCAATGAAATTGAAAATACCACAAAAGAGTATAATTCGATATTTTTGGGACGAAAAAAGAGTATAGAGTATATGAACCTCGAAAAGAGTATAATACTCTTAAAAAGAGTATGTCTGGTCACCCTATCAGATGCGATCACTTCAAGTAATGACAAGCAACTGAAACTGTGACTGTGATCGTGGGCTTGGTTGGTAAACCGAACTGTTATGAATGAAAGGTCTTATACGAGGGAAACTACGAAAGTTTTGAGATGTGAAATAACTTACATACTTGAAATCAATTTAACACTTATATTTTCTCTAACTATTCACCATTACACTGTACACACTTTTGCATCCTCGAAAACCACTTTCGGAAGCAGTGTTGCCAGTCTTTTTCTTCAAGTGTTGAAAGTTCATTCTCGTAAGCCACTACAGCTTCTTCAGGGCTGCAAAATCTCTTTCCCACGCATGCGATCTTTGATCCTGGGGAACAGAAAAAAACACACGGGGCCAGGTCAGGGCTATACGGCGGATGAGTCATAAGTTTGACCCCCGTAGATTCTAAAACTGAATTGTGATGTTGGCCGTGTGTGCGGACGCGTTGTCATGATGAAGCAGGATACCACGCAATCCAGTTCTTGGACGCCGTTCCCGAAGCTTCTGGAACACTTTTGTTAGGCAAACAGTGGTGTACCACTGAGCAGTAAAGTCCTTTGTTCTTCAAGTGGAACAGTAGCAACATGGCCAGATTTGGAGAAGAAAGTTGCGACCATCTTCTTCCCCACACTTCGGAGTCGCTTCACTTTCGTGGGTGGATTTTCGTCTGGAAAGATCCAAACTGTAAACTGGTGTTTATTTTCAGGATCACATTGATAGATCCAAGTTTCATCACCAGTAACAGTGTCAGAAAAAAATGAAATGAAATCTTTGAGTTTTACGTCCCACGGTTATGCCGGTTAGGCTAAAGGAGACGGTGATTATGAGAAATGAATGAAATGGTGGAATGAAGAAAGTGGGAGGGAACGGGAGAACCCCGAGAAAACCCACGCACACGGTGTTTGTCCACCACAAAGTTCACTTGGCGGGAGCAGGGTTTGAACCCGGGACCCCATGCACCAGAGGTGAACGCTCTACCACTGAGCCACCGCGGCCCCCGAACAGTGTCAGAGACGCGTCGAGAATTGCCTCCATCAAATCTTGCAAGCATTTCTTCACACCATACTACACGCATGCGCTTCTGCTGTTCAGTCAAAGTGTGAGGCACCCAACGAGATGAAACCTTCCTGAGCCGAAGATGATCAGAAAAATTTTTGTTACTGCTGGCGATCCAATGTTCACGGTAGATTCAATGTCCTTGAAAGTTGTTCGAGGATTTTCTAGAATCATTTGTTCCACAGCGGCAATGTTTTCATCTGACACAGCTGTTGCCGGACGTCCAGCTCTCTCTTCATCTTTAAGCGATGTCCGGCCTCTTCTGAATTCACCAAACCACCGAAAAATTGTAGCACGGGAAGGATCAAGGTCCCCAAATGCCCCCTGCAAACGGTCAAGGCTTTGTGTCTCGTTCAAACCACTTTTGAAATCGTAAAGGATCATTACCCGAAAATGTTAACTTTCGAGCTCCATTCTAGACAGCCGAATACTGCTCACATCAACAAACAAGTGAAGGCGATACGGCCACGTCGATAAGCGAGGTGAGTTGAAACTTGCTTCACTTCTTCGCTCTGGATACCACTACCGAACGCAATTGTTGGAATTCAACTACTGTGCCACAACAATGCGTATCTCAAAACTTTCGTAGTGACCCTCGTAAATAGAAATCACCAAACTGCCGCGGACCGCAACCGCGTGGATAAAACCGGCCTTAGCGCCCATCTTACGTTAAGTTGTAAGCTCACGTCTCATATAAACTCAGTGCAAAAATGGAACTTTAAACTTTAAATCAACAACCATACAAAGGCCGGTGTGCTGAACCCTTCAAACGTCAGCATGTGCTTTACGTGTTGCAAATGTTCTTTAATACATTTACAGCTGTGTTACACTACTATATTTTTTTTAGTTGCATAGCAAGTTCATAAACATTTTATCAGTGATGTGTTAAAATCATGTTCGAAAAATGAGTCTGACAAGTGGAAGAAAACGATAGAAGAAAAAAAAAGGTCCTAACATTCGAAAATTATTAATTACTGTATTTTAAAACCAGTTCAATCTCTTGACAATTAGTATTAGGAACTGAATTTCTGGACTTTCGGCATCTATGACATGATAGCCCGTTACATTCCTCGGTTCTCAAACTCCTCGTGCAATTGAGAGGGAAGATAAGAATTGACAATGAAGGAAACGGCTTGGGACCTGTATGTTTAGTACTATCCCTGCATTTGTCTGGTGTGAATGAGGAAAACTCCAAGAAAATCTCACTCAAGATGGCTAGTCTGAAAAGGACTTATAGGGCCTTATGCAGAGTCGTTCTGACACGTGATTAGTATCATACTAAAGAGTTAGACTAACAGATGTTTCCTGCAGTAGTCAGCCCTTTAGTAAGACGCTAATCATACGTCGAAATGACTCTGCATAAGTCCCATACACTTTTGCGGCTCACTATCCCCACGGGAAATCGAATCCAGGACCGGTTGCACTGCCACTTGACGTAATGGCAAGAAATGAATACTAATAAAGTATGGAAAAATTAACGGAAAACATTCTATCACAAGAGACCTTAATCAAGAGTTCCTCAATATTAATAATGCCTCGCTTAACAGTAAGTTTATTACTCAGATAATACAGTGAAGTAATAGTAATAGAAATGTATAGAAATTATCAATGGAGAGGATTTGTTATAGATAATGGTTCTTTTAAGACTAAATGTATATATATATATATATATATATATATATATATATATATATATATATATATATATATTGTGGCAGGACTCGTTTTTCGAGTTAATAATTTTGTATATTTTCAATTTTATTTTTAATGTTTACGTTACAAGAATCGTATATTAAGGTTAAGGTGATTGAATGTTATGTATGAGATATAATGCAAGCTGCACAATGTTATTATTCCAGAGTCAGCATAATGTTGTAAATAGTATGTTAATAAAATGTCTTCGTCGAGAGTCTGGCAATGCAGGAAGGCAATGCAGACAATGCGTCTATTCTCGCATTAGCCAGATTCTGTGCATTGTACAAAGAGAATATGTAAGATTTCACAAATTTCACGAAATCACGGATATGCGGAAATTGCTTAGAATCGAGAAATCAGAGTGTGTCGAGAGTTGCAGTTTTTGAGTCTTGACACATGGAAGGAATTTGTTTTTCCATGTGAAAAGGGGTCGCACGTGCCGACAAGCAGCCGACAAGCAGACGACAGAAGTTGGACTAGGCTCAACAAAACCAGAGGATGAGAGAGGTTCAAGATCAGTTCTGGAAGATCAGTCCTGGAGGATCAAGTCTTGGAAATCGGTTCTTGTGATCAGGTCTTGAAGATCAGTTCGATTGAGATCAGTCAGTAGCAGTTGAATTCAGTCCATGATTAAGTCTTGGAGAACTTAGTTAAAAATCGCCAGACAGTCAGATGACAGCCAAAGGAAAGTCATCGTAATCTACATAATTCGTATCACGTAGAACGTCTAGTCCAGATAAACAATTGGGAGGATTCCATACCTCAATGCTCGTCCTCACCGTCCAGTAATTAGGAGTATTATCATAGAGGAGCTACGTTCGACATCAGGTCATCGTTGGAGCAACACCAGAGTCTTCAGGTATGTGTTACACCTACTCAGGGCTCAAAGGCTCAATACTCAATCATTGCAATACTCGTCTGGCAAATGTTCCTAATATCCGTTATTAAAAGCATCACGAAATCTTACAGTCAAATCTTAATTATGAGAAATATAGTGATATCAATTTAATGAAGTTAACGTTTTCTTATTTGTATTTATCCCCATTTGGTAAACCTCTCGCATATGAATATTAGATCTATCCCACTCATTCTAGATGGTGAGTGGAAGGCATCCAGTTACACTCAAAATTGCATCCCCAAACTAGGCACTGAGTGGCTGGGTTGTCAAAATATATATATATATATATATATATATATATATATATATATATATAAGTGAAGAATGTTTTCTTGAAAGTATATTCAGACTAAGTTTGAAATGATTTATGGTAACAGGACATTACTTTGATGTGTGAGACCATACTCTCTTTTTCTCTTTTTAATGTAAAGTTTCAATAATAGAGCACGCGAAAACAGAAATGAATTCTTTTGTTTCATATGTCTCATGTTCATGCACTTTAGGCTAAAATAGGCGAATGAGTAATCAAAGTGAAAGTTCGTGAATTATGAAATAATTAGTGGAAGAGGATGTGGGAACAGGAGAACCCCGAGAAAACCCACATACACAATGTTATCTATTACAAACACTCTTGACTTGGGATTGGTCAGTAGGGATAGACACGAAAGAGTTCGAGCGAGTTTTCTTTGAAACTCGACTCGACTCGAAACATCTTGGAGCTCGGCTCTAGAAGTCGACTCGAAACATTTCCTCCAACTCGACTCGAAACTCGACTTAAATTCGGGCCGAATTTTGAGTCGAGTCGAACCAAAACGAGCAAATTCGAGCTAAATTCTGTGTATAGTTCCAAGTACTCTCTTTAAGTATCCTACATAGATAATATAAATGATTCTACTACTGCTGCCATAACGACTTTTATTATTATTATTATTATTATTATTATTATTATTATTATTATTATTATTATTATTATTATTATTATAACAACACCGAAATCATGAAAGATAGGCGGTTTGTATCTGAATACTGAAAACTAGTTGACTGTTTATCGTTGTCGAAAAGTCTTCAGGAGGCAAGGACATCGGTCATGAGGTTCTGTGTTTGAGTTCAGGAGCAAGTACCGGTATAGGGCTCGAGCCAAAAATTGTTAAAAGTTATAGGGCGCCGGCCAAACATGTTCAAAACTGTTCAGCCCGGGTTTAAAGTTGTCAACGGTTCGAGCGGCTTGGCTCACAGCTCATTCAATATCGAGCCGAACCGAAAAGTGAGCCGAGCTCACCCAACGACTCAGTTCGGGACATTGTCTCAATTGAACTGAGTCGAACCAAGTCGATGGACTCGTTTCAAAGAAGTTGGCTAGAGCCAATGGTTTACATGAGCCCAGTTGGTGGCTGATTCCAACGGAGCCGGCTAAACTAAAATCAACTTAACTCGACTCGAATTCAACTCGAGTTGCGATTCAAGTCGAGTTTTAGCTCGACTCGTGCCCATCCCTATTGGTCAGGGATCTTTATTACCTGAGATAAACTCTGTGACACTATTTTGTTAAAATTGCCCCAACCGAGATACTTGTCCCCATAGTCTGATAATTAATTGTATTGAATATTTTAGTTAACCCACTATGACAAGGAACGTGAACACAAAAATTTGAAGGACAGTGTTAAAAAAACGTCCATGTTCTTCAGTAAACTTCGAATCCACGATCAATTGAACCTCGTGATCCGCAGTCAAATGCCCGAGACCATTCGGCTATAAATCATGGCTATCTACCTCTATTTGAAAGCAATATATTTTGAAGGAGTTAAGTAAACGTGAAGTAAATATTCTCTGCCCAACCGAGATCTTTTTTCCAAGTCAAAGTTTTAAAATTCCTCAACTATAATTTTGTAAATGCATTATTGTAAACAGAGATAATGCGAAGACTACACACAAGAAATGGAACAATAAGTTAACACATGATGCTTTGTGGCATCCTAGTTATTGCTTCTATTATCAACACACAAACAGATACAGGAATCAGAAAATAAATGATGTTGATGCATTTAGTGCTGACAGGTAAGCAATAATATCGATGGCCGAGCAAATAGTTTTGAAGTAATATCATATGAGTATTCGCCACGATTCGTACACTATCAACCTTCACCAGTTCATTCCTGTGTCTCTCAAACCTTCTCCTTCTTTCTTCTCTTTCTCTCAGTCATTGCTCAGAGTTTTCCAACGTTATACAGTGTGTTTGAAAAGTAACTATTGCCCTATATTATAATATATTTGAACAAACGCATTCCGAGCGTTGGTAGTTTTTTTTTTTTTTTTTTTTAAAGGGGCTAACGTTCTCCTATGTTGTGTAGAGTTTGCTTCCGCGAGTCGGCCAAGCTGTTGATCTTGAGACGAGAAAGCATTACCCCAAGAGCATAGAACACAATCGTTCAACATGTAATTATGTTTAGCTAGGTGGAGGTGTTTTTCCCAATGCATTGTATTAACTCCCTGATAGTTATAGGATTAGTGTACGCGCTTTCGGCGTGGAAGACCCTGGTTTGATTCCCAGTAGAGCTCATGTTCTTCGGATCCTCATTAAATTGTAGGTATACGTCTCATACGAGCATAGCCTCGCTGCTGAAAGAGACGCAAAAACTTCAATTTAAAAAATCATTCCAACTAATTTTACATCGACCAGTTGACAATGACTACGATAGACTCAGTAATGTAAACATTTAGGTAATTGTTTAACTACTAGCAATGGCTTTTACATGGTACTATAGATGACTTGATACAGCTATAATGAAACAAAATATAATTTGGCATCAATTACAGGTTGTATCTTGAATTCTTAACATAAAACTCACTTATTCATCACGCAATTCATCTTCAAAGGAGAGATTTCTCGTGTCTATATGGTTAGCATACGTGGGTATCGCGCTTAAGACCCTCGCGAGTTCAGTTTCCGGTGGGAGTTCATACGGCTTGAAACCATGTTAAGCTGTAGTTATACGACTTACATAGCCTTATTGATGAAAGAGACACTAAACTTTAATCCAACCAAATAATCTTGAAAGAACACAGAGAAAAAATAGGTATTGAGAAAGATGATAAGCAAATTTTATTGTCAGCATAGAACTAGTACTTTCAATATGATCCAGATTGGTTTGGTTGAATAGAATTTAGCGTCCCTTTCAGCAGTGAGGCTATAGGCTATAGGACCTACATGTTAAAGTGAACTTCCACCGGGAATCAAACTCAGGTCTCTGGCGCCAACGAACTTTAGAAGAAACATTGAATAAACCAAACGGGAAGATTATGCATACATGTTTCAATACATTGAGGGAAGTTTTCTTCCACTGATTTAAAAAGTTGGAACAGAAGTAGTGAATAAAATAAAGAAGCATTCTCTCTAACCTCTTCATTTATTGCCCACGTTATATTGAAAAAGACAGCAATGGAATGCCAAAATCACGAAACATCAAAGAATCCTTTGTTAATTTACTTGATTGAGTCGGCGTCAGCTATGCTGCTTACGAAGGAGTGACCAAAAATAAAAACAATAATTAAAAATATGAATAAAAATAAATCTTACATAAGCTCGATGAAATACTGAATAGTGAAAAAAATAGAACATAAAACAGATGCTATACAAAATATCGAAGAAATAACAAAATAGAAAATTGTTAAGAAAAATAACTGAAATAATGGTAATAAAAGAAAAACAAAACATGTAAATTCTAACTGCTGGAGGAAAATCCGATAAAAAAAATTGCACTCACGAAAGCAAGCATACGATCACTTAAAAATGAAATTCTCCTTTAAAACCAGACTAAGATTATTGACTAATCGTACATAGACCAGTGCAATTAGACAAAAAAATAAATCAAACCCGGAATTTTGTAATAATAAGCTGAAAATTGGTGGAATTATTTAGAATGTTATTCTAAACAATTTACTCAAAGTCCCCAAAAAAATCCCGTTCGAGGAAACCTAGATGTGACGCCATCAAGTGGCCGCCGATAGAATTTATCCCATACGTTTTAAAACGTATCTTCTCGATATTTACAGATAGAAATTTCATCCTTGCTTCATTTCACAGAGAATACGTACATTAGAAAATGTTATTAGTAACGATCATGAGTCATATGCTAACGCCTTCGTCAAATATGGAGTCTTAAAGTGAGAGGAATGTGTATTCTCAGTTGATGATTCAAGTTTTAACTGTGCATAACATTGCAACAATTCCATATACGGGAAAATATTCTAAAGTAATTGTTATTTGTGTATCTAAGAGCTTTCCAACGAGCCCAAAATCATTGTATCTCTAACACTAATAATATTATTAGCCTATTTTATGAAGAATTAGCAGTGTTCAAGTACCACAGATTATTCTGACGCTTTACTATTTGTTCCATAGAGGGCGCAACATTTTAAATCATAATTTAAATGTTTTTTTTTAATTATTATTATTTAGAAACGTAATAAAACAACCAGAGCTATCTGTGAATACTTTCTGACTTCAGGTTATGCTTGGAAACTTGTTACTAATGAAGTGATAGTACCTAGATAGATGATCTTATTCACAGACAGAAAAATATGCATTCGCTGTCAGACGCATTTCAAGGTGTATTGTCACCACTGGCGCAAATCCCGGGGGGATGAGGAGGACATCGTACCCTCCAAAACCCGGTTTGATTTTTTTTTTTTTTTGAAAAAAAAGTGATGATTTGTGCCCGATTGCCACAAAGGAAAGTTAGATGAAATTGATGTCCCCCCAGAATAAGCCTCAAATCTGTCCGTCTCCCAATATTGAAGACAACTCTGCTCCCTGATCCTCCACAGGATTGTCTTTCAACTTCACAAATATTTTGAGCATCGCTTAACCAAAAAGAAAGAAAGAAAACGTTCTTACTTGTCTCCCCAATGTTGAAGACAGATTTGCGCCGCTAATTGTCACTGGAAAATATAAATATACCTTAATGACTAGTAGGCATTCAGAATATGCTACATGAAATATTACAAAAAGTGTATGACCCAAATCGAACCTGCAAGCCATGGGAATGATACTTCAAGATGGTTAACAGTATGCATGTTTTCATTAAAGCAGAATGCTTGGATAATTGAGTGATAAGGGCTACATCAATAATGCGAAGTCTGTCAATATTTACTGGTAACTGAAAAATTCGTGAATCATAGTTATTTTCCAATTACAGCCAAGAAAGTTTTGTCAGGAATATGAACGGACATGACAATCGAGCATGTGCTAATGAAGACTGCAGATAGATGAACACAGGGATGATAAATAACCGAAAATGCTGTTTCATACTAGGTGTACGGAATATCTGCATCAGCACGATTGCATATAATAGACGCAATCTAAAACTTCAGCAATGTTTTTATTACATACCAGAAAAACACACGGATAAAGAATCTTGGAAAGTCAAGAATAACAAGAGCCTTCCGGAGATGATTATTCACACAATCCTTTTTAAAATTCTTCAAATTTGATGTTCATTACTATGGGCTTAATGGGTCATGACAACGTAAAATGTAGGTGTAAATCAAATCAGTCATGAGTCAATACTTCAGTGACGTCCATTTAAGCAAAGAGACCAGGTTCTATCAGTTTTAAGTGTACCAAAAACTATAAAATTTAAAGAAATGTATGTTTAAGTTAACCCAAACCATTTTTTTTCTCAATATATTCTATGTGTTGTGCGAAGTGAGGAATAACTGACCGAATGCTTCAGGTACGAATTGGTCACAGAGCCACTTAATCTTTGGGTGATGTTTCAATGCGGAAAGGCAAGAAATCGGCATTGGTCATTGTTTAGGAGATACTTGCTTCTTGCAAGAATATGTAAGGCTTTAAGGATACAAAAGTGAATTTAACAAAGGCAGTCTGAATGGTTGAAATATTCGTTCCTTTATTTTGCAACTGTGTTTTTTAAGCGAAAGAGGAAGTATTTTCACCAATTATGAATATACCTGTAGGTACGATCTGGCTGCCACAGGGCATTTTGGTATTGCTACTCGAACATTTCAAGTGTACTTTCTGAGTTTTCAATTTGCATTTAATTTTCGTTCATATTATCGTCAGAATCCGTAAATACAATCGAGATTTCCCACTGTATCATATGATGTAGACACGCTTGGCTAACTTTGGCCAGTCATCTCCTTGGTATACGAAATATATTTAGCAACACTATGGACACCGAGCTAATGTTTTCGATAGCTAACTCAGATCCATCGAAAGATGTAGGGTAGAGAGGTTATGGAGGCAACAATCGACCACCTAAACTCATCGATTGTATCCCAAGGACTGTTATTGGCAAATACCTGTAAAAAGGATTTGTATAACTTTTAAGAAATAATCTTTAATCGGTGGATATTAATGTTCTTCAGCCTTCTGCCAAGCAGATTTCTCGACGATTTCAACTTCAGAGGCCACAGCGAGAACAGGAGTACCATTAGTTCTTGTAATTGAAATTACTGGTTTGTTAGTCCCCTTGGCTGCATATACTAATGTAGAGTTCAAAGTCTGAATGCAAAGGGAAAAAGGGGAAAAAGACAATCCTCACAAACATTACAGAAATACAGAAATTCAAGTACGCATAGGGGAACTTCTTTCTAATGTCTTTCCTTCCACGTCGGAACTGGGTATGATACAACTTTTTCGTCGTTTATTATGAAGGGAGAAAAGGTAACTAAAAGTTCTTCAAGAAAAGTCTTTTAAAAATATATGTAAGTATATTTGATCTTTTAATCGCTGATTTATGTCCGTAAAGATGCTTTGAGTTAAGATTTGGATAAGTCACACATTTAGATGTAGTCGTATATTTGACAATATCTGTAGTAGAACATCAACACTACTTCCGAAATTATGTTTTATCAATGTTCCATTAAAGGAACATTTACCTGTTACAGTAAATGACAAAATACTGCATTGACATTTTGAAAACTGTTCTCAGAACAACTATGTCTATTATATTTATTTATAACTGCATAATAATTTTGTAAATGTATTTATAATGTCAAAAATATGTAACGAGTATGTTTGTTTGAATTCTAACGCAGTATAGAGTTTGTTTTGAGAATATTTGTTTATATAGACCTTCATTATATTTACAAAGTAAATAATTTTACCTTATTTTACTAATTTGAAACACTATGACATATTTTCTCTCTCTGTATTTTCCAGTATACGTAAGAGTAGAAACCAACAAAGCGCAAACCAAACTTGGTTTTCTGCACACATCAGTACCTTTTACAGTGTTACTCATGGAACAAGGGGAAGCAATCTCAATATGATCTTTTTCCACACTGTTCAAAATTTCGCCGTATTCCGCTTGCGAAAAGTGCATCTTCCTTGTCAGCGGCCATCTTAATGATGTCACATCTTGGTTTACCTCAACGCGATTTTGGGGGAATTTGAGTATGTTGTCTAGAACAACATTCTGAACACAATTTTCAACTTATTCCCAATTGAAACCTAATTGCTCCAGACGAACAAGACTGTACCGAATTCTCAACGGGATAATATATTTTTTACAATACGCTCGGTTGGCATTCGTGCGATGAGAGTGTCCGATTTGCAAAGGCGTCAGGATCACTTCATCTCACATGGGACATCACTCAAGTGTCCGGCTCCAATTTCAATGAAAGTTTTTTTTTTTTCTGATAGAGGGTATGTATGCATTATTTGTGATGACAGAAATTTTTCCATGGTGCGTTATATATATATATATTTTAAGAGTTGTGATGTGGTTATTAGAGATTACTGCAGAAGTCCCTTACTACCCTTTGTAAACGGAATGTTAATGTGAAGAACAACTATGTGGATACATATAAGGCCTAGGGGAAAGTCGTATGGTAGGTATGACCTTGACGGCAGCCATCTTGAAATCCGCCATTTTGAATTACGGTGAAGTTTTCTAAATGGGAATTGGGTAACATGATACATAATTTCGGGCTGGAATTTAATCAGGAAAACAATAGTGAATTTAGTTTTAAGATACGCAAATTTGGGGGAAAGTTGCAGATATATTAATTGTTTATACTTACTATGTGCGTAAATCCCATACCTCAGCTTCTAATCCACGTATTAATAATAATAAGCGGATAAAAGCTTCGGTAATACATATTAGGCCTAGAGAGAAGTGGTACGGTAAGGGTAATCTTGATGGCAGCCATCTTGAAATCCGCCATTTTGAATTAAAGTGAAGTTTTTAAAAATGAAAACCATAGCATGTGACACCTCATTTTAATAGCAAATTTTCCCAACAATACAAGGGTATGCTTATTTTCGTTCTATAGTTAACCAGTATGAATTTAGGACTGCTTTTAATGTGTACCGAAGCTTTTATCCACTTCTTATCGTTAATACGTGGATTAGAAGCGGAAGTAAGGGACTTACGCACATAGTAAGTATAAACAATTAATATATCTGTAACTTTACCCCAAATATTCATATCTTAAAACTAGCAGTATGGTTAATGAAGTATAGCCTAACACAATGATAAACTTTAAGACTAATTTTTTTGTTTAACTAAAATATTGTTCAAAGATAATATGTACTTTGTATGTTAATAGACAGATCAATTGAACTGATGAAAATGAGATGCTTCACGGTTAATTCTCATGTGTAGTTTTCAAGCAAAACGAGAAAACAATTTTTGTTGTGCTAGAATGTGATAATAATAATAATTGATAGCATTATATTATTCTACTGGAACATATCGCTTATTTGTTTGTGTACTGTTTGCATGTACGACGCAAAATGCGCAGTTAACTAGCAGATTGTATCTATTCCTATTTGTCTTCTTCTTACGACACTTCTGACAGCGACGTATATACTGTTTACAGGACTGGATTTACCAGGTTGCACTTGTGCACTCAAGCACTCTCCCTTCGTTGTAAATATATACACTATCTAAAATGAGTAGCAACTTTTTATAACGATTCTATACTAAGCAAGTATTCATCATACTCTAACTTGTCATAATTATAGAAATTCCTGATCTAAAGCAGCAAGCTAATTATATACTGAAAATTATATCGATTCAAAGCGGCCGTGGCTCAGTTGGTAGAGTGTTGCTTTTGCATTCGAAAAGTCGTGGATTCGATTCCCGAGAACAGATACTGAGCATTTCAACGGCAATTCCTCATTCACACCAGAGATACCTAAAACCATTTAGAAAGTTCAAATTTAATTTAAATGTAGTTGTTGGTGCACCCCCCGTTAGAAAATTCTGGTTCCGACCCTGACTACTTGTATCTTTTTTTAATAAAATTTCTAATATACATGTTATCTGATATCGACACTAAATTTTCATGTCTCGACGCTTAAAACTCGTGCTGGTAACTTTGCCCTATTCTATTGCAAAAAAGCAAGGATTATTGAATTCGTTAATCTGGAGAATATGTTCTTCTCATAATACTGTAAAATATGTGTCGAACACACAGAAATTGACATTAGGTAATATGAACTAGCCCTATATGTTTAATAAAACTATTGTATATTTATTTTGTAATACACCAACACTGTAATTGGGTTTACACCTGTTGTGTTGATGACATGACAAATAAATAAAATATACAAATAAAATATGGAAAGTTTCTGTATATAAAGGGTCTATACATATATATGAGGATGGCAGCACATGATTCATGCATTTATACAGGCAAGGAACTCATGAATTACATTTAAAATGTTTTCAATTCACTGGTGAAAACGATATATGTCTATTTATCTATCTATCTATCTATATACAGGGTGAGCACAGAAACAGTCCCAGGTTTCAAATTAGTGTAAATTTAATATGTGAAGGAATATTTTGCTGAAATTTTGAACAGTCACTGGCGCAAATCCCGGGGGGACGAGGGGGACATGTCCCCCCAATGTTGGACCTGGGGGGACAGTCCCCCCAATAATCTGACTTAAAAAGTGCTTTTGGGATAAGCTTGATGATATGTGTCCGACTGCCACAAAGGAATGTAAGATGAAATTGATTTCTCTTGGCTTTTCCGTTTTAAAAAAAAGAATCGTAATCTGTAGTATTTCAAACTGAATTTCGTGCTGTAGTGCGTTTAGTAGTCTCATCAATATGTATTAATTCCACTTCCACTACTTTGGCACAAATTGCAATAAATCCCAGAGGAGGATATACCCCTCTCCTCGTGCTGAAAAGTTGTCTCAGATGTAGGTACGGGCACGAATTGCGGGGAAATGGGGATACATGTCCCCCCCAATATTGGAACTGGAGGTTCTCCGAATAATCCGATTTGAAAAGTGCTTTTTGCAGAAAAGTGTGATGATTTGTGTCCGACTGCCACAAAGGAAAGTGAGATGAAATTTGTTTCTCTTGGCTTTTCCATTTTTAACGAAATGGAAGGCATGCGCCTGTCCGTGACGTAACCTGATATAAAATCTTATCTCATCCTCTCCCCTAGGCCCTAGCACAAAAAGAGTATATAGACTATCCAATGTCAGTAGAACTCATCTTTTCAGTAAATGCGCATTTAATCTATTTGTAGTATCAGCCTAAGCATCTAATCATGCTTCGTAAGCTAACTAACTCTATAGCCTATGGAACCCGGAGGTTCAATGCCGCGTTTACAAAAGCTCTCCACTGACTTCTATCCTTACTCAAGTGGATCCAGTTTATACTTTGGCTTCCTATCTCTGCGAGATCCATCTTAATATTGTCTTCCCTTCTGCGCCTAGCTCTTCCTACTGCTAACACCTTGAAAGCGTTCCTACTTTCTTCCATCCTGGCTACATGTCCTGCCCACCTAAGCCTCCTAGACTTGATGACCCTAACAATGTTTGGTAAACCGTATACATTATGTAGTTTCTCGTTATGTAGTTCTGCCATTCTCCATTCCCGTTCCTCTTGGGTCCGAATACTCGTCTCAGGATCTTGTTCTCAAATACTTTCAGTCTATGTTCTTCCTTTAGAGTAAGCGACCATATTTCGCAACCATACGAACAACAGGTATGATTATCGTTTTATATATTTCAGGCTTCAAATTGCTCGACAGAATTCGCGACGACATGAGATTTGAACCGAATAGTAACACGAATTCCCTGCTTTTAGTCGACATTTAATTTCTTCATGAATATGATTTTCGTCTGTTAATATTGATCCTAGACATATGAAAGTATCCACTTTATCAAAAGAATTATTTATAAAATAATATTTTAACGCATCCATTTACCGTATTACGGTCCCGACGCACTTCCATGTATTTAGTTTTCTCTGCATTTGCTTCTAAACTCATGCCCCTGCAAGCGTTTAATAAGATCTGTGCATTTCTTTCTATTGTTCTCCTGTCATCCCCTATTAAATTTACATCATCAGCATATGCCATAATCTGGTGAATACCGTTCAATTCTAGGCCCTGGTTGTTATCTTTGATTTTCCTTATAGCGTATTCCAGCACAAAATTAAATAATAATAGCGACAACGCATGTCCTTGTTTCAGGCCATTCTCTACGTGAAAGCTCGTGGCCAAAAATTTTCCTACATGGACTTTACTTTGGGATTCATTTAAACATGCCTTAATTGATCTAATTAGCTTTTTCGGTATTCTAAATTCTGTAAGAACGTTGTACAATGTTTCTCCCCTAACCGAGTCGTAAGCCTTTCTAAAATCAATAAATAGTTGATGTACCGGGCTACTGTATTTCCACTTCTTTTCGAGTATTCGGCGAATGGAAAAATATTTGGTCGATAGTTGATCGATTTCGTCTAAGTCCACACTGATAATCTCCAATAATTTCATCTGCGTATGGGGTCAATCTTGCTAATAGAATGTTTGAAAGGATTTTATATGATGTTGACAGAAGAGAGATGCCTCGATAAGTCAGTTTTGTCGCCTTTCTTGTGGATTGGAACAATGTTTGATTCTTTCCATTCTTGCGGCAATTCTTTCTTGTTCTAGATAAGGAGAATGAGTTCGTGTATCTTGTTCCACAATTTTTCGCCTCCAGCTAAAATTAACTCAGCCGGAATTTCGTTTACACCCGGATATTCGTGTTCCTTTAATTTATTTATAGCGATTTCTACTTCTATTCAGTTGGGTTCTGGAATATACGTTTCTGCGGTGTGTATCTCTCTTTCTCCACGCACATTAGTTTTTGCTGCGTGTTAAGCAAATCGTTAAAGAAGTCTTTCCATCTTTTTAAAATGCTATCTGTATCAGTGAGAACTGTTCCATCAGCTTTCTTTAATATAAGCACGAGGTTGATAGCCTTTCTAAAATTCATTGATCCCTTTATACATGTCCCGAATGTTTTTATTTTTACTATTATCTTCAAGTTCCTAAATTTTAACTTTCAAAAAATCGCGTTTCTTTGTTCCCAAAGTTTGGGAAGTTTCCCCCCTGATGTCTACGAAATTTTGTGCGGTTATTTCATTCGGATTTTGTAGCCAACGTAATTTTGCTTGTTTTCTCTTTTCTGTTCGTTCGAACCATGGTTTGCTGCTACGTATTTCCGCGTGTCCCAATTTTTCTTTTGAGAGAGGATGCTTCCTAAGCAAAGAAAAGAATTCAATTGCTGGAATATTTTTCTCCATAATCTTGAGGCTACATCTGTTAACTAAAGAGTATATGACATGCGTTGGGGGCCGATCCTGGGAGGTCGAAGGCCCCCCAAAAGCTCACGTGGACCCCTGTATTTTTATGAATATGTATTTTTATATGTATTTTCTCTTGTTATATGTATTGTTTTATGCATTTTTTATGAATGCCCCCCCCCCCCAAAGTTACAGCGAAATCGGCGTCCTTGATTGAGATTATCATTTTGCTCGAAGAGTATTGTTGCGTCATACATAATTGATATTCTTTCTTCATAGTTTTGGGGAAGTCATTATTTATATTATTATATTATTATAAAACAATTTTAACGTGGATCTTTGTGGATGCCTAATTAGAAACATACCAATTATAAATATGAATGTATTCAGATTGCAGAATGTGTTCACGTCAGTGATTTGTAATACTGATATGTACTACTACTTCATCTACATCGCCTAATATATAATATACTCTACAACAGTTGATCAGATTCGTCTACCGTAATATGAGTTTCATCCCCCTTCTCTAGAATAAGCCTCACATGTGCCCACCTCCCAATGTTGAAGACAACCAATGGCGTATTTAGGATTTTGTTTCGAGGGGCTATGCCCAACACAAGGAATGAAGTGGGCAATTGCCCACCTGAGTTTGAGAATTAAATATATTTTAATTTATGCATAAATTGATGTTATAATGGCAAGAATTACCGATAAATCCTATATGGTATGATACAAAAATTAGGAGTGAATCTAACCCTTTATTCTATTCATACAAGAAAAAGCAAGCATCCTCTTGGCCTTCCTAATTTCTCGGGCTAATTATTCCCCCGTTTTGATTTTTTTTAAATTCAAACATTTCCTTGTTTTAAAAATAACTAAACGGTATAATTTTTCCTTTGATATAATAACTCAAGTCCTGTCATGTTGATATCCGCGCAAGTTGGTGTGGAATACCAGTTCCGCTTATCAACTCCTCTTAGTTTTTGTGTTACTGATGACGGCCGACTTGAATCACAACTGACAACGGTCGATAAAGTATGATAGGCGAAATGAAAGAAAGTAACGCCAAGAAAAAGAAACAGAAAACCAGAAAGGACGAAAGAAAGAACGAAAGGACGCAGTTCTTACATGGAATGAAATTTGACAAATACAGTATTATTTCTGAACAAATAGCATAAGAAAGTCAATGACATTCTTAGAAATGGTTAGAAGAATTATTGTTGTACGTGGAATGCGGAAAACTAACAAATTTATTTCGGGGGGAGCTTGAGCCCGATAACCTCCTAAATACGCCACTGAAGACAATTCTGTCCCTTGATTCTTTACAGCATTGTTTTTCAACTTCATAAATATTTTGAACATCGCTTATATATATATAGTATACAGTGTATATATACAGTGTATATAGTATACAGTATATATATACAGTGTTCGAAGTGGAAAAAAAGCAGAGGCAGTATGTTTCATTATGATTTTGACTCAACATACCGGCTATTTAAATATTGTCTTGATCACTGAAAAACCAGAGACGGTATGTCCTCATTACTGAAAAACCAGAGGCGGTATGGCATACCACCACATACCGTCTACTTCTTCACTACATATATATACATATATAATATGGGAACGGTCTTATCCGCCCCCCCCCCCCCAATGTTGAAGACAGGTTTGCGCCGATGTGAACAGTGATGCATAAACTCAAAACGTTTTTGTAGCAATAACTGAAATCACAAACACTCGATGTGCGCGCCACCTGTAACGCGGGAAATATCGAGGCGGTAATCTAGCTCCAACCACAGGTTGTGAAGCATATCCGGTGTGATGGAGTTGACAGCATCACTGATGCGTTCTTGGAGATCGTTCAGAGTTGCGGGTAGTGGAGGTGCATACAATTTGCCCTTCACAAATCCCCACAGAAAGAAGTCATAAACAGTGAGGACAGGTGATCTTGGAGGCCACTTACAAAGAACTTGACCATTGACTCCAGAGCGCCCTATCCATCGGTTTGGGAGGTTCTCGTTTAGAAACCTGCGTACAGCACGATGCCAGTATGGCGGCGCTCCATCTTGTTGTAAAACGAAGTCGTCTATCTCTGCATTACTAAGTTGCGGAATCAACTAGTTACGTAGCAATGCTAAGTAACTTTCACCTGTAATTGTTTGTTCCTGAAAGAAGAACGGACCGTGCACCCGACGCTCTGATACTGCACAAAGGACATTGGTTTTCGATGAGTCACGTTCCACATTTACAGTTGCATGAGGATTCTGGGCTCCCAATATCCTTACATTGTGTCTATTCACCTTTCCACTTAAGTGAAATGTCGCCTCATCGCTGAAAATGATCTTCGTCAGAAAGTTTTCGTCGTCCTCCATGAAATTTTGCATAGTCTCACAGAACTCACGGCGCTTTACCTTGTCTTCTGTGTATAACTTCTGAACCAACTCCGGGGGCCACGGTGGCTCAGTGGTAGAGCGTTCACCTTTGGTGCTAGGGGTCCCGGGTTCGATCCCAGCCCCCGCCAAGTGAACTTTGTGGTGGACAAACACCGTGTGCGTGGGTTATCTCGGGGTTCTCCGGTTTCCTCCCACTTTCTTCATTCCACCATTTCATTCATTACTCATCATTACCGTCTCCTTTAGCCTAACCGGCATAACCCTGGGACGTAAAACTCAAAGATTTCATTTCATTTTTATTTTTTATGAACCAACTGCAGTCGGTACGAGTAACACCGCAAACGCTTGCGTAAGATCTTGCTTACTGTTGTTTGTGGCATCTGCAACTCTCTGCTAGCTTTACGTGTAGACTTCTGTGGGCTGTGTACGAAGGCTGCTCTTACGCGCTCCACAGTTTCGTCGAAGACTGGACGTCGCTCTGAATGTCCTTTTCTTTAATCACAAATGCACCCCGTCTCAATAAACGTTCTATGCCACTTCACAATGGATTTGTGTGTGGGTGGATCAGCATTAAATTGTCGTTTGAAATCACGCTGCACTCTCTCAAAACTGCTTGGTTTTGCAAATTGTAAAACGCACCAGCTTCGTTGCTGTGGGGTGAATGCCATTTTCGATGTTACTGCCCTCTAATTGCCCTGGTCAGAACTAGGATTCTGAAAAGATAGATGGGAAAATACTTTGAGTTTACTGATCTCTGTACAAAATTTCATGTAAATATTCAATTAAATGTTAATTATATGGCTCTTTAAAATCAGGTACTGTTTCTGTGCTCACCCTGTATGTATGTATGTATCTATCTATCTATCTATCTATCTATCTATCTATCTATCTATCTATATATATATATATATATATATATATATATATATATATATATATATATATATATATAAAAGAGAACGTACAAAATCCTTTGTCCGCTCATCACGCTAATACGGCTGAACCAATTTCTTTCATTTTTGGGGGGTTATTAGGATTTGGACCCTAGATGGTTTTTATCATATCACTTTAATTTTTAATTACCAGTGTCTTGAGATAATTGACCATTCAAGTGTCCATAACGTACAAATCCTTTGTTATTAGTTCATCATAGGTAAAAATAAACGTATTTATATGCAACCCGCATGACCGTGTCACTCGGCGGGTTAACATAAATGACAGGCGATATACAGCGGAAAATAGCTTGAATCTTCTGTTTAAAATATTTTAATTGATTTGCTTATTTTTACAGACACTTTTACAATATGCCAGCACCGGGATGACCGCAGCGAAGCGGGGCGGGTTAACATAAATGACAGGCGATATAATGTTAAGATTTACTGCAATCTTCTATGGTTTTTATCATATCACTTGAAAGCGAAAAAGTAAAAATTATCTAAGTAACAAAGTTTATTGCGTTCCGGGGTGACCGCAGCGAAGCGGGGTGAACGCTGCTAGTATATATATATATATATATTAAATAGATTTTTTTTAGTTGGCCATTATCAACTTTTTCCAACATATAGATTTCAGTGTAAGCAATTACCGCAGCGAAAAGCAGAAAGTGGCTAAAAAGTGACATCATGTTTTTCCATCCTTTTTTTTTTTTTTTTTTTTAATGAAACTTGAAGAAAACCACCCTCAAACTTTGGTACTAATTACGTCCCTGGTTTCGGACCACACTTCTTAATATATGTACACAAAAAAGGAGCAAAGCACGGAGTGAAAGTTATCGAAACACAACCTCTAACTTCATTCTTTTAAGCATGGTAAAACAACCCAGAAAATCGTTACATCATTCTTCTGTAATTCGACCGCAACACAAACTCGAGTAACCGAACCGTTGTATTTCAACTGAGCACACACAAAACAATTTAACTGGAATCAATGCCCATACGCAAAGGACCCCTGTTGGGTTGTTGTGTAATCTGTGTGTATTCATTTAACATCGAACCTCAGAGGCCTGTTTCAGGAGCGCAATTACGGACAGTAAGCCTCTTAAGAGAAGCAGCGGACGAACCCGACCTAACCAACCAACTGAAGTAAACATTTGTGATACAACAATAATTAATTAAAGCAGAGTTTCTCAAAGCCTAAGGGAGAAATAAGTCATTACTACATGTAACGCTGCTGTTCAACAGCATCTTATAACAGAGTATCAGCGGTCTCATGTTCCATATTAGCAAATAATAGGTAAGAAGTTGTAGAAGCTATTGTTATTATTACGGACAACTTAACCTAACTGTGGCTTCACTTGAGAGCAGCAGCACATATTTTTCTAATCTCTTTTTAGTTCAGTATGGTCTCAATTGTAATCACCATTTAACAAATTCACTTTAGCAGAGATATGTGATCAGTAAAAAAATGCATAATGAGTACTTTAAGATATTCTTGAAATTAAATTTTACAGATTAATTAAATAATTCTTTCAAAGTTTCAAAATTAGGCCTTCACTCATGTTATACATGACTGGATATTTTAATTATTAACCTTCCGGATCGGATGCTGCAGTAACTAACGACAGAATGGGCGTGCTGTGTTCTTTGTAAATCTAAAAAAAAATCGTAAATATTAGCTCGTCTCATAAGTAATATGTTTTAAAAACATTTTTAATCAAACTTCACAACACTCTGCCGTCTATTAACTAGTTGTTGAATTGTCTCTGAAAGAGGACACTGGTTTTTGGAGGCAAAGAACTGGGTTACTGTTCGTCGCACGTCAATGTGTATGTGTGTAAGAGAGAGAGAAAGAGATAGATAGATAGAGAGAGTCAGATTCGCACCCACGGAGATTCACCGGGCCCAAACTCTCCCTAAAACTTCCTAACTCAACATACATTTCTACACTTTCTCAATGAAACTATATTTGTTTAACAAGGAAATGGCTCATGTAGATTGGACTTTCGCTAATCCGGCCTGCAGTAGTCCGTCCTCTCAGTAATCCGGCGCACATCCAACCAAAAGCACGTGCACAATGAATTATCATGCGCATGCGCAACAATGCTTAGATAAACAATGCTTTATATACTGTACGTATCCGAAATTGTAGCGTTCTTTACAGTTCGGAATCATGTCTTCTAAAAGGAAACACGTTATGCTAGACCTCAAGCAGAAACTCGAAATTTTAGATAAGTTAAATCGAGGTTCTTCGCAGAAAGCCATTGCTGGTGAGTTCAATGTTGGATGAGCAACTATTTATGACATCAAAAAGAAAGATGTTATTCGACAATACTCAACACAAATGGATAGTGAGTTGTGGAAACGGAAGGTTATGCGAAAAAGTGAGAATGAAGAACTGGACGTAGCTGTTTAAGATGGTTCATACAACAAGGCAGTAAAGGAATTCCAGTCAGTGGACCGATTATAAAGGAAAAAGCAGCTGCATTTAACAAACAACTTGGCGGTAGTAACTTGTTTGCAGCAAGCGAGGGTTGGGCATCAAACTGGAAAAAACGACATGGCATTCGGCAGCTGACAGTCATCGGGGAAAGTCGCTCAGCTAACGATAAGGATGCTGATGAGTTTGTAAGGAAGATACGGAAGATAATAGAGGAAGAAGATTTAACTGCTGATGCCTTGTATAACGCTGATGAAACAGGACTCTTTTACAAGATGCTTCCTTCAAAAACATTAGCTGCCAACAACGAGAAGGAAGCTCGTGGATACAAGCAACAGAAATAGCGCGTAACATTAATGGCGTGTTGTAATGCAAATAGGAGCCATAAACTACCGCTTATGATGATTGGAAAATCCCAACATCCACGTTGTTTTCAACACACTGACATAAATACTTTACCAGTGTAGTATTGCGCTCAGAAGAAAGCGTGGATGGACAAACAAATATTCTCTCGATGATTCCACGAAACATTTGTACTAGCAGTGACAAAAGAGCTAAAGAAGAAAAAGCTTCCACTGAAAACTATCCTTATAATTGACAATGCTCTCAGTCATCCTTCAGAAGTTTCTCTAAAGTACGATGCTATACAAGCACTCTTTCTCCCACCCAATGTGACAGCTCTGATCCAACCAATGGACCAGGGAATTTTGGAAACAATTAAACGTCATTATCGACATTCACTTCTCGTCTCCTTGCTGAACGAAAGTGAAAACGACTCTATCGAGACTATGCTGAAGGCGTGGAAAGCAATTAACATACGGGATGTTGTTTACCAAGCAGCCGAAGCATGGGATAAAGTGGAGAGCGCTACCATAATGAAGAGCTGGATAAAATTGTGGCCATCCATTGATGATGAGTTGGATCCAGTAGTGAGTGACAGCGATGAGCCAGTGAATTCGGTATTATCAATTACTTTGTACACTGACATGTTGTACAACCTTCCAGGAGGAGAAGAAATTAATAACGAAGATGTTACTAAGTGGCTGAATGAGGAAAACTGTGAGACGGACCAAACTTTAACAGATGAAGAAATAATCAAAAGCGTGCAAGAAAGTAATGATGAAAGTGATGAAGAAGAGAACACAGGAGGAGAGAGCATGAAGATTTCTCACACTGCTGGTGCTGAAGCTGCAGAGGTCTTCCTAGAGTACGGTACATTATGCAACAACCAGATACATGCAGTACCGATGCAATGCTTGTAAAGTGTTGCGTGATAAAGCATGCCACCGTCGGGGATAATCATTGCGACAGTTAAAAATTAGGGACATGTTTCATAGTAAGTGGTGCTACTCAAGGGCTAAGTTTTCTTTGTAAATTAATGTATATTTGGATTTAATAAAGTATATCCTCTATGTTTTAAAATTATATCCTTCGATTTAGTAAAGTACAGTATACTATATCCCCTATGTTTTCAAAATAAATAAAAAAACAAGATAAATAAATAAATAAATCAAATAAACGCCAGACACTCAATATCCGGCACTTCTGCTAATCCGGCACCCATATGTGCCAGGAATGGCCGGATTAGCAAAAGCCTAGTGTTGCATGAAAATTTAATCTTACACTTCATCTGTACTCTTTTTCTTGTAAAAACAACCTAATTCTATCATTTTTATTTCCTGAAAGTATAGATAGAAGTATTTTACAATTACTTATCATCTTTTCAGGTGCAGAATAATGCCCGT
Source organism: Thermobia domestica (assembly GCF_964235325.1). NCBI lineage: Eukaryota > Metazoa > Arthropoda > Insecta > Zygentoma > Lepismatidae > Thermobia > Thermobia domestica. Next base: position 82,317,943 of record NC_137466.1, read on the forward strand.
TCAATAACATATAGACGTAGTGACTTGTAGTGTTGGACCTTCCCAAATCATGGACTACTTTCAACAAAAATCTCTGGATACACACCTGAAGAAAGAAAAAAAGAAAGAGAGAGAGAGAGAGAGAGAGAGAGAGAGAAAGAGTGCATATACGTGAAAACAAGATTTTCCTTTGAACTCTTGTGCAGTTTAAATAGCCAAAGAGTAATAATAATAATTAGCAGTGGTATCGGTAAATTACATTCAACATGCGTACTTGTTTCGTTTCCAGCCAAGGTTGTCTATGAACGTATATTAATTTTTCGAACACTAATATATATACAGTATATTAGTGGTCGTAAAATTTTCCTTCTGATCTACACAACAAAATAATACAAATCCAATTTAAAATAGATAGACCTGACATTTTATACTTAAACTATCCAGACACCATACTGGAATTTCTAGTCGCTATGGCGACCTGATGACCGGATTTTTGAACCACGTATTTAATTTTTATAATATATATTGTTTTTCACATCTTCAGCCTACGTTCATCATCTTGGCAGTTCGCCCTTCCCTCAAGGAACCTTCTGGATCGGCCAATGTCTTATATAATACGAAGCTTGTTTTCCCAAAATGGGACCCTTTGAGTTTTTCTAGATTTGAAATTTGGTTGTTAGCTTAGAAAACAAAATATATTCCAAATTAGTTGTTTATCCTCTTGTTCTTGGTTGAGAATGTGGCTTTCAGGGATTTGATATAGATACCTTCTTCCTTGCATAGTGTGTTAATATTAAGTTCGTTTCATAGTAGTTGATTAATATTACCTATGAATATTATGACTCCACAATAGGAAAGCAAGAAATTCATTATAACTGGTCAAATTTGAACCGAATTATGAATGTAAATTTACAGAATGATATTGATCGTGATAGTTTTTGGGATGTCAAAGATATCATGAATCGATCAAAATGGCAGCATGGTTATCATTCATGCGACCAAATCGTTTTGATATTTTCAAAAAATCAATCATATGTTTTTGGTTTCAATTTCGGTAAAAGAGTGCTCAAATATTCTGTCAACTCCTGAGTTACCTAGTCATTTGTGCCTTTTATATGATGAAGTCCAAGAGCTGGGTGAAAAGGTCATCCAAGTCTTAGATCTCACCCACATTTTAGTGTTGCATGATGTATAGTGTAAAAACTATATATTGATAATATGATCGTACAAACTCCTAAGGAAGAGCATCGATCAATGTTTAAAAATACGCAAGCCATCACATAATATACTCCAATAATAAATATGTTCCAGACGCTGTTACAGATATATGACATTCTTCATGGACCTCTCGTTACACAAAAGGATTCTCATAACTTCTAGATGAGATCAAGAAAAAATCAGGAGATAAATTTGGTACATAGTCGAGTCAAAATACGGTTTGACCTGGGCAAAATTGCAACCTTTAGTTTTACACCTGTATTTTGTTTAGGTACCCCACCTGATGAAAATATCCAAAATCCGACAAAATCGGACCACGGGAACACCTCCAAAAACGGGTTTCAAAATGGCGGACCATGGTTTTTCGAAAAAATCGTAGACCTTTACGTTGGCGGCTCTAGTAGTCCTCTTAATTGACACAGAGACATGAATGATACCTCGTTGAAACGCTCATAAACAACAAATTCCAACGAAGTGACTTTTGTACCCATCATGCCCAACCCCTAGAAAAAGAAGAAGAAGAAAGTTGATTTTTTTGTTTTTTTCTCTTCTAAATTGATATTTCTTGGACCCTTGCAACACTGTACGTCCTCATACGCCTTCAGAAAAATTCCCACGCGTAGATCAGATATTGGTAACAATAACATTAAAAAATAAAGGACGTACGTTTAACAGTAAGGGAGATAAAAATTCGGAACCACGGACCAAGGAGGGTCACTCTGTATATTTTTTACAGTGGTCTAACTTATGTTTCTTAGATCTAGCATCCTCCCTAATTGTCACAGACATGGAGCATACCGCATTGGAAAGCTTATGGAATCCCCTTGCCAACGACGTATCGTTTGTGCCCCCTGTGCCCAACCTGTAGAAAAAGAAGAAGAAGAAACATTGAAAAAAGTTGGGAAAATCTACACTTACCTTTCTTGGGCTCTGGCAACCCTGATAATCGTTGTACGCTTGAAAAAATCTTGTTTCTTTCTTTAAATCAAAGGTCGCTTTAATATAAGTACTATACATAAAACAAAAATATTTTTAAGCAAAAGAATGGGAATAACGAAAGACTTTGGGTGGAAAATTACACATCTACATCGTCATTGCCTAAGCTAACACTGTCCTCACCATATTCATTTAAACAGTTAAAACATTCAGTTTCTTGGCACACACCACAAGAAATAGCAAACAGAAGGTCATACCATAATACAGTGTACAAGACAATTCGTTTTATAGAAACATAACATCTATATATAAAGCAAACATATTCGAAAGCAAAAGAATGGGAAGACGAAACACTTTTGGAGGCTAATTACACATCTACATCGTCATCGCCTACGCTAACACTGTCCACATGGAAGGCCATGCTTTCTGCAAGTACAATGCGTTGTTGCACACCCGGTAACACAGTTGCAATGAACAATGGTGAGCAAATTCGCTGGAGCTGGTGGTAGATCACATAAGATTGGGTGGAGCTCACCATTCCTTTCTTGCCAGCCCCATTCTGTAGCGTTTGCAGGTTTCGACTTCCACACCTAGACCTGGTGGTAGGTGCGAAGAGAGTGGAATTTGGTGGAAGACGCAGTTGGTGGCAGTCTTTCTGGAGCTACGAAACATTTGGCTGTTGTGACTTTTGCACTGAACATTCGATGTCTAAGACGAGTGAGGTCGATGTGATCATCACCCCCAAACAATAGAACCATTGCTTTATGCCCGGCTTCGATTATTGCGCTTGCTGGCTGGCCAGGAAAACAAAATACAGAAGCTATTTCTCAAAGCGCTTTCTGCATTTTTATAAATGCCTTCTGCTTTCCAAGCCCATACACTCGTGATGTGCCGTCGCAACCAGTAAAGGCATTCAAAAAGAGGAGATGTTCACACAAGCTGGGACTGAGACTTTCACGAATTAGGTGTATGTCATAATCGGACTTAACGTTTTTTCTTGTATTTATGTCACTGCGGTAGACGAGGCGGAATGGAGTCGGTTGTGAGTAATATAGGAGTAAAAGTAGTACGTCTGTGTCTTCTCCAATCACAAAAGTGTGATAGGTTTTGGAAGCTGTGGCTGCTGTTGTGGCTATCAGAACATCAGCATCTCCGTCAGCGTGAAGCACTGTGCAACCTACTTTCTCTAGGTGGACTGTTATGAGGTCGATCATTTGCTCCTTATTACTTTTGTTGGACAAGAAGCTGTCCTTTTTGCCCACGAATTCCATCGATGGCATAAAATGCACTGTTGGACCAGCACAGGATCCAGCTCGAAGGCAGTGTGTGACATCTTTCGTTGATGGTGATCCATACCCATCAAACACGATGGTTGATGTGCCATATTTACGAACTATATACTCAGCAACTGATGCAGCGATATTGTCGTACGAACTGCCTTTACACCATTGTAGTCTATGTAACAAAGATCCTCCGTCTAAGACATACAGAATATTGTCTGGCTCCGTTTCCTCAAACTGTGCGGTCTGCTGCTTGCTGAACTCTAGTATCACATGAGCCAGTGGGGCTTTGTCTGCCTTACGGATCATGCTGGGTGACTCAAATAAAGCTGGTGGGTAGGCACATAATTCATGAGCTAAGGTCTCCTCTAAAGATGTGCTGCCTGCATTAGCGACAACTAACAGTCTTTGAAACAAAAGAGTCGAATCGACGGAGATATCGTTGCTAATTTTAACACTACTCGGGGATGCTAGAGTTTTGACTTTATCAGCACGCTTCCACTTCACAGTGAACAGGTCTTTGCCAGATAGTTTCTTCGCAAGCTCTTCCCCAACTGAAAATAAATTATGGACGTTGACCGAGGAATCCGCTATAAGGCCAGTGACAATGTTTCTCAATGATTTGTCTCCGTCAAATGGTGAGATGTGCTGCAGTCGTGCAAGAATGCGACGTGTGTCACTGATATCACGTGACATTCTTGACGTTTCGGCTTCTTTATGTTGTTCGCTAGTGACATATGCTGTGTGAGTAAGAGTTTGCATCGCCAGATTATACTCGGAGCATGCTGGCATTGAGAGCACCCACAAAGATCGTTGCATCTCCGACATTCCACTCCCATGGGTTAGACCCCCAGTGGATTTTAGCGATCTCATCAGAACCTGCTCTATGACTAGATCAGAAGACAACCCAACCCAATAACGGTTGCTTCTTCTAATAACTCCGAACCCATTTTGAAAGCTTTCGTGAACTGTTGGATTAACCGATGGCAGCGTTAACATTGTTTGCAGGTACAAGCATGTCGACTTCAAATAATTGAAGTGTCCTGCTGCAGCGAATATGGGAATGCACTCTGCTATAGCATCAAGATGATCCTCCCAGATTCCTGTTCGGTCTGCTGCCACAAGTTTCCTTGCTGTAGTCAAAATGCGCTGGTATGCAAGCCACAACTGACTTGTTTTTAATGTGTTAATATGTTCTGACTTTCGTTCTTCTATTTTTTTCTGGGCTTCTTGAAGAAGAGGTGAAGAACTAGCTCCAGTTACATTAATCTCACCCGACATCAGACTCTGGTAGAGAGAGTAAGCATCGTTGATAGTTCTGTGTATTCCTTTATTGGTCTCCAGAAAAACATTCTCCACAAGCAATGCACTTAAGGCGAGGTCAACCATCATGTGCGCACGGAAGGCTCTTGCTACGGACTTGCCACTTAACATATGTACCACCGAATTTTCTCCATAAACCTCATGCAAGATTTCACGTAAGCCTGAACCATCCATCAGGGAATCAATTGCTCCTAGAAGGTTCATCAGAGTATGAAATGAGCCCAACAGGAGAACCGTGTCCTTAATACTGGTGTTATGTGCTCTGTCATGCAGGATACGTGAAGCTTTCCAAAACAGTAGTTGGTCTAAGGTGATGATTGGTGTGACTTTATATTTTCTCGCAAGATTATTCAGGTACACTAAAGTGGAACAGATGCATGACATATCAGATGGAGGGAGGTCAATAATCGGTAAGCAGAGAACAGTGGATTTCTCTGGATGATGAAGAGATGGATCTGCGTGAATGGCCTGCATCATTCCTGACCAGTTTGGAGTGCGTGACGGAAAGTGCCTGGAAAGTTTCCACAAAATGTCCAGGGAGCTTTCGTTCGGTGATGGTGCTGTTACCAGTTCACAGTTGACCTTTTCAAGAATAGCCCTGGCTTCAGTGTATGCATGAATGGGAACACTGGCAAGGGTCTTCACATCAGCAACAGAGACAGGCTTCCGAAGAATGGTTAGACTGGTAGTAGTGGATGGAGTATTGGCCGCCAACATTCCCATACCATGGAATGTGCCTAAACCACTCAGCGTTTGGAGATTATGGTCTACATTATCCGCTGCAAAGAGGAGAGTCTGATCTGCTGACATTTCGGTCACACGATTACCAAATGTACTTGCAGCACAGCGTTCAAACCGCTGCACTTCCGCGTATGAAGAGCAAAATCCCAGGTGATGTAGCGTGTCAATCAGGTGTTTCGATCGATAGTGGTGGTGCAGCTGCACAGCAACACCTAACTGCAGAGGAGCTAATATAGCTCTTGGTCTGGCTGCTTGCATCAAACACTGGCCAATCGATGCTATTTTGGTTTCATTGTCCTTTCCGGCAAAAAGTGTGGCACAGAATAGTTTAAGGCTAGGTGGAATGTACTGAAGGGATTCCTGAATGGTCAACTCGCTGGGTGAAGGATATGTATCACTTCCAGATTGTAGTTTGGATTTTATGTCGCTTTTGATCAGTCGAGCTGCGGTTTCTATGATTCTATGTTTTTCCTTTTCTTCATCATACTCTCGTGGCAAATCACGATATGCCCGTAGAATGTGATTGGCAGTTTCTCGAAGTGCAATGAAGTCGTTTTTTCCACTGTCACTAGAAATTATAATTTTGTCACCGAAGTACTCCATTAGTTGACGCTTCATGTGCCGTCTGTCATATGCAATGTGATCAGTCCCTTCAAGAAATGTGCCTATTTTTGTAACAAGCTCTCCAACAGTTAGTTGCTCATCATCGTGCTCTTCCAAATAACTACAGATGCGCTGAAATGCACGGATTCTCTCATGATTTGTAGGTCGGCCAACCCGGAACTTTTTTGACGCTGACTGATTATCGGTGCAGTATTGTTGAGGAATTGCTTTACCTGTTCGAAAGTTGATACTACATGATTTGTGATGTAGACACAATCTGCTGCATGAAGATCAGATGAGAAGTACTCAATTCGACCTCGGACAGTTTGTGACCAGTTATCGTTTCGTTCATTGCAACACTTTAAAATGCTGTGTGGCAATGCTTGTGTTTGCACTCGCACATTTTCTGATTTCAACACGTGACGGTCATCAAATAAGACAGGCGTTCCGCAAAACAGGCAGTCACTGTTGCTGTTGAAGGACCCATCCGACGAGCGAGTAACTCGTTTTTGAATCGGCGATGACGTTTTTCTTTTTAGGGCAATCGCAATATCTTTCTTATCAACGTAACGTTTGCGACAAGAGACATGAACCTCCTGCAGCGGCGAGAATGTTACTACCACGAGCCTTACTGGCAATGTTCACTCCTTCAGCTCCCTTTTCTTGAAGTGTGATGAGGTTATCGTCAGGATCTTTTACACAACGATTTTTAAGGTTGCCAGAGCCCAAGAAAGGTAAATGTGTAGATTTTCCAAATTTTTTCAAGGTTTCTTCTTCTTCTTTTTCTACAGGTTCGGCACAGGGGGCACAAACGATACGTCGTTGGCAAGGGGGTTCCATAAGCTTTCCAATGCGGTATGCTCCATGTCTGTGACAATTAGGGAGGATGCTAGATCTAAGAAACATAAGTTAGACCACTGTAAAAAATATACAGAGTGACCTTCCTTGGTCCGTGGTTCCGAATTTTTATCTCCCTTACTGTTGAACCTACGTCCTTCATTTTTTAATGTTATTGTTACCAATATCTGGTCTACGCGTGGGAATTTTTCTGAAGGCGTATGAGGACGTACAGTGTTGCAAGGGTCCAAGAAATATCAATTTAAAAGAGAAAAAAACAAAAAAATCAACTTTCTTCTTCTTTTTCTTCTAGGGGTTGGGCATGATGGGTACAAAAGTCACTTCGTTGGAATTTGTTGTTTATGAGCGTTTCAACGAGGTATCATTCATGTCTCTGTGTCAATTAAGAGGACTACTAGAGCCGCCAACGTAAAGGTCTACGATTTTTTCGAAAAACCATGGTCCGCCATTTTGAAACCCGTTTTTGGAGGTGTTCCCGTGGTCCGATTTTGTCGGATTTTGGATATTTTCATCAGGTGGGGTACCTAAACAAAATACAGGTGTAAAACTAAAGGTTGCAATTTTGCCCAGGTTGAGGGTAAAATTGCTCTAGATTTCCTGGACTAACATAAGTTTACAAAACGAGACGAGAAAATTTTCGGATACGGGCAAGGGCGCCCATCAGGGGGGAAAGGTGGGGTGCTCGCCCCCCTCTAGAGGAAATTGTACTTCGGAAGATCGAAAACCCAATAGATCTTTCAGAATAGTTACCGCAAAATTTGAGACTACATTTGAAATGTCGCTTATATTTGCCCTACCCTGGAAACCACATCATGGGCGCCCTTGGATACGAGACGTGAAAATATTCTTCAAGAATCGAGACAAGACGATAGTTCTAAAAATATTTACGATACAAGTCGAGAAAACTTTATTTATCGTCTCGTCTCGTGAGCAACACTGATTTGTATGCTTTTGCGAGAGCGTGTTGAGAATTTAGTTCTTTTTTTCTTCCTACTCCTCCGTGATTTGCCCACAAGGGATTAGAAAAAGAAAATCTGATCAAAGCGAAAATTGATAGTTATCTTGAAAGCAGACTGTAAGTGGTTGTGAAGTGACTACAACGATTTGTCGAAAATACGAGAAGATAGGAGCGATCCAGGTATTAATTTGTTTTTTTCCATGTTAGAAAGAGTAGTAGTACCCAGCCATATGCTCAATATTACTGGATGTAGTTACAGTACTCATGCAACTATAAACTTAAATCACCCTCTTTCTTTCAATATTTCTTTATAAAGAAATGCATCCAAATTGTCTCACTCTGAACACCAAAATTTAATTTTTACTGAAACACTACACTAACACTTCCAAAACATTTTTTAGTATAATAATTTGTAAAATTATTACACCCAATAAAGAACATGTTTTCGAACTTGTTCTAAAAACGTATCGACATACATACACACACACATATATATATATATATATATATATATATATATATATATATATATATATATATATATATATATATATATATATATATAAGGCTATCTTCACGCCACTGAAAAGATTTCTAGAAGTATTTATCTATAAAGACAAGAACACTAAGGAGATAAAAGGGATTAAGTTAAAACTAAGTTAAAAAGAAATTATGTCAAATATAAAGTAGAGAATTTATAGAGGGTCGTCTCTAATCTCCAATATTCCACCTTTGCTGCATCCTTATCAGGTAGATATACACAATTCATACCCAATGCGAACATTTGAGCCAACAATAAATAAAGAAAAGTAGGTTAGCAGTATTTTTGCTCTGGTTTTCACAAACATCGTGATAATGTTGTCAGGAGATCCTAGGAAGCATCTGCCATATGCAGCAGGAGAAGGTACTTTTATCCTTGAAACTCTCATTGGTTAATCCATCTTTTATCAAATGCATATCCTGAAGTTTTTGGTTATTGAATTACAGGCAAGATTCATTAGTATCTCCCACTCACTCTCTTCAAGTCAGTGTTGACAGTCCGTTCCACGTCGATTGTATATATATATATATATATATATATATATATATATATATATATATATATATATATATATATATATATATGTGTGTGTGTGTGTGTTAAATTCTTGGTATTGAATTCGTGCACGTTGGGAGAAGTGCTTATTATTATGTAAGTTAATTTTGCAGTACGAATTCAAGGAACACGTATTCCTCTTCCGTCTTCTTCTTCTCCATTATACAGACTCTTATCGTCAAATTAATTAACTTCAATCTTCATTTCGAAACGGAGAGATACTTTGGCGTGGCGAGGGAGGGAGGGTGTTATAAGCTATTCCATTCCAACTCTCATATATATATATATATATATATATATATATATATATATATATATATATATATATATATATATATATATATATATATATATATATCCTATTCTTCTTTCCTTTAACCCACAAGCCTCACTACTATCCTCCTCCAGCATTTAACACAATATTCTCCTCTTCTAAGATCATGGAAGGAGCAACTCTATGAGGGAATTCATCTTCAAGTGACGCTTTTTCCTAGCAAAGAGGAATGAGGAGAGAGAAAGGATTTAGTTACTATTGTATTCTAGTGATTGGCAACACTTCATAGTCACTTTGCTTGAGAATGTCCTTTGAGTAGGAAAACAGCTAGAGGAAACACAAGAAGTGAAGAAACGAATAGAGGGAGAAAGAGAGAAGGAAACCACAATGGTAGCTTAGAGACAAAGCGAAAAGAAAAGAGAGAAAGAAGATGTAGGGTATGAGTGAGAAAGAGAGAGAGAGAGAGAAAAATGAATAAGATTTCGAATTAAAAGAGACGAAACAAATGGGATTTTGGGAATAGTGTTGTAGCAAGAAACGAGCTTAAGGTATAGAATTTTAGAACTCACACTGAGTGACACACAACGGGCAAATTGGAATAATGGATTAATTAAATTACCTAATTGTCTTTATTATTAAAACGTATTTGACACGGAAAAGTAATTTTAATAATACTTGATTCAACAATTACTGTCAACTAAAGACAACCACAATTCAGAAGTTTTTTTTTTTTTTATCCTGAAGGTGACAAATATTTCTTTTACTATATTAAAGCAAAACGAAATTTTATTTTTTTCGGTTAGTTTTTATTTTAAAGAAAGTCACTATGTCACAGATAAGAACAGAGACAGCGACTTTCTTTCGACATTGTGATCTTTCATTCGACAAAGCGACTTTCTATTCGACATTGTGATCTTCCATTCGGCAAAGCGACCTTCTATTCGACATTGTGATCTTCTATTCGACAAAGCGACCTTCTATTCGACATTGTGATCTTCCATTCGACAAAGCGACTTTCTATTCGACATTGTGATCTTCCATTCGACAAAGCGACCTTCTACTCGACATTGTGATCTTCCATTCTTCGACTTTTAAGCGACTTTCTATTTTAAAGAGCAATCCCTTCTATGCGACACAACGATCTTCAATATGACTGTAAAACAATAAAACAGCATTTAAACACTTATAGTACAGATGTTGAGTGGGGAAGTGTGTGTTTATAAAGTGTACTTCGCGTGTCCAAACGTGTTCATTCTTTGAAAACAGTATCTGGCATGACATATTTAAAACACTTCTTTTCGGAAAACAGTTCGAAAACAAAGTGATGACATACATTTTGCACATTTTGTACATACATCTGGGACATACTTGGACAACATAGTAATTACAAAGGGTGAATGTGTGTCTTCTGAAGGTCTTCAAAGAGTGTCGGTAATGTGTACAATGTCCTACTATGTCTAAAAGTAGTTTCTGTATTGTTTGCAGTGTTGGCACAGTGATCTATTCGACACAGCAACTTTCTCTTTGAGACCGTGACCTTCATCATCATCACTCATTACTATCATTGCAAAATAAAACCGCAACAGCAAGATGAACAATTTGTTTGATCATGCTATTGGAAAGCCTATCTCAATGGATTTGAAAATGAAACGTCTAGCAACAGCTTTTGAGATGGAACATGATCACTTATTTAGAATGCATTTCCACACACACACACGAATTGATCCACCATCATTTATGCTTCTCGCACTCATTAAGAGAAACTAAGTGGAGAGTCGATTGGACAAGCCTTGTCAAAGTAATTTTACGGTACGATGTTCCAGAGTAAATTATATTGGACAATCTATCAGCGCACAAAGGAAAACTCGTTGAGGAGATACCAGAACGTATTGGCATTAATTTTAATTTAGCCACCACGTTTCATGTCATTACACCAGGAATTGGCAGAAAAGATGATGCAACACCTCGTCTGAAACGTAAAATAGTAACCCAGAGCAGTACAGAATAAAATGATAAACCAGGACGTTATGCAGCCAGCGGTAGTCTTTATACAATTCAAATACAAACAACAGAAAAAAAGTATGTGAACAAATTAAATTTATTTTATTCTGAATATAATAAATGTGTGCCAAGAATCCAAAATGCTGTTCACTAACACTCTCATTTCTATATATTCTCCTCTTACATCTATTCACTTCTTACGTTTATAGTACAGCAGTGGAGTCTCTATATTATAGTCAAAAAGACACGTGCCTTCCCAATTAATACGAAGAAAACTATTGATACTTTTTCCTGTTGCGAATGAGAAACGACTGAACAAAAAAGTTTAGTTGTTTTACTATGGAGTCTGCAACCTTCATTAATATCTATGAGAGGTTTGGCAACATAGTGAAAGTCACGATGTTTACTGCTACTATCTGTTCACGTGATCTGGCTTGACTCTTTCTAGCGATCGCCTGCCTCACAGAATAGCATTTTAAGTGCCTAATCTTACGTACAATATAATCACACATTTTTCGAGACTGGAAAAGAGAATTCCTTTGAATTCGCAGACAGGATCGTGAGACAAATAATTGGGCTGAGCCTAAGCTCTGCGGTTCTTCTGACACTCAGAGTATAGTAGAATTTCGATTCATTGTTTGTGATTTTCATATTCAAATCAATATGAAGGTAAAAAATAAAAACACTTTCTTAGTATACTTTACAACGGAATTTAATAATATCTTAAACTACAACAATAAGCAGAGAATTGTCAATTCATGTAGGGTATGTTTTAAGACGGACAACAGTCACAAGGTTCAGTAAATTCGGTTCCCGGGAGATTTGTGGAATTTCGTGTATAGTTTGAAGCTTACTTGTGGATGTATATGGTTTGCAAACACATATGTATGGGTCGATTCTCGATAGGAACATGTGTAGTTTCGAGTCAATAGTCTGGCTAGCTTGGTACTAAAAATGAATGGCCCAATGATTGACTCACGTACCTTAGAAATGATTGAACTTGAATGTATTATAAAAATATTATGTCTTCTAATACTAAATGTTAATAAATATAAATATACGAGGTTCGAAGTTAGTTACCTTTACACTATTACTCAGTTTTTGTATAAGACCGAATCATGTTTACAGAATCGATTATATGAGAGGAGCATGATAGCTCAGTGGTAAAGCGCTCATCTCTGGTGCGAGTAGCCCCTGGTATGATCCTGCCCTCGCGAGTTTGTGGCGGAAACCATCGTATCAGTAGGTTTTCTCGGAGTTCTCCCTTTTCCCTCACGTTCTAATGTAATGAATTATTTCATATTTCACTTACTTTCATTAATTCATCCGTTTCCTTTGGCCTAAAGGACAGTAGTGTAGGGCGTAAACCCTAAAATTTTATTTCATCTAGAGAGCCCATTGAAAAAAAATGATTTGATTTTCAGTTTAACGTCACTTTCAGCAACGAGGCTATATGAGACGTGGACATACAGCTTCATGTGGAATGTGAATCACATCAGCTCCCGCCGGGAAACGAATTCGGCGGGAAAAAAGTCAATTGAAGAAATAGGTTGAGTAGTATTATTAAAATCAATTGTTTTTCACTTCTTAAATGACTTGAATTTTCTGTTCTGAATAAAGTATGTAAAGTTAAGTTTAATAATTATGTAAGACAATTTTTATGATCTACTATAGAGCGTCTCACTCTTAGATTGCAGTACAGGAGTAAATGGCAATGCTTTTCCTTATGCCCATTGTTGCCAAACTTAGCCTGAATTTTAGAAATTGTTTTAGTTACTAGATATGGATAGATTTGTGTAGAACATTCTATTCTCTATCAAATAATTTGTTTTTCTCATATCAAGAAGAATTTTCAAGTATTGAAATAAATTGAAATAGTGAAATCTTTTTAATGACAAATTCTAACGTCGCGTTAAACATATCACGTCATAAGTTCGGAATCATAAGAGATACAACGTTGAAACTTATACAGCTATTAACACCATATTTGGTGCCAATGTTGGAAAAGTTGGCATTTAAAGAAGCTTCTTGAATTTTAAAATAAAAAATAAAACGTAAGAGAAAGAGAATATACTATTGCAATGCAATATCTAAAAAGTTGACTAGTGAGAAACTTTTTTATTTTTCAGCTTAGATGGGGGTGCAAAGCGAGAAAAATATTGAGAAAGGATTGAAGTTATTTTTAAAACAAATTGCAGTCGATATCTTTATTTAGGTTTTATGACTTTGTGTTAAGAGTCAACTTTCCAAAGCGCGCGCATCTGACCAGAAGAAAGGCAGTGACAACTCTTGCCAATGCTATTTTCCTTATAATGTTTGTTTTAAAGTTACTTATGTAAAGTGTTGTGGTATACCGATGAGTATTCACACTTGATGCTATGATGCTTGATGCTTGAGAACGAATCTATTGCTTAAGGGAAGCATGATCGCAAAATCAAATCCTGGACCACACCTACGAGAAACATTGCGTCAACTGCACTCAATCTTACATTCCACTTACTTCGCTCCTTTTCCTTGAGTTACACACACACACACACACACACATTATATATATATAAGACTGACATTCAGATATCGGGAGCGTATAGTTCGTATTTTCTCTCTTTCAAGAAAGACAAATTTCAACCGCGAATGAATAGTAAGTACAGTAAACACTTGAACCAGGATAGTAATTCACTTAGCAATAACATAAATAACAAAAATGCAGTTGGTAATCAAACAAAATAAACTGTTTCTTCAGAAGATTAATATCTATGGAAGGGAAAAAGCAGACCACTATCTGTTAATAATAAAACTCCTTACTCCTGGTGATAAAAAGTTATTTGTTTTTGTAATTGATTCATTTACAGTTCGCACGTGGTCCTAATGTTGTTTCGAACGCTGACAATTTTGACAATAAAAGTTGGTTTCGTTTGTAATTCCACTTCTTTATTTACTTTGAATACGCAGATGAAGCTGAGAAAAAAACATTAGCAACAAATAACTTCATGAGCTCACAAAGCAGAATGAAAAGGCTCTTTGTTCTTTTCCCCGATGTTTCTTTAGGAAGTATGAAAGAAACAAAATGAATTTTCGGAGGGTTTGATAATTCGGTTTGGGTTTGTTTTCTAGTCCAACGATCTGTACCTTGTTGGCTGTCACTCTACGTGATTTAAAGTCACAACTTGTGCGTGTGTTAAGAACAGATATAACAGGATTTCTTTTCTTAATATTCCTCTGATTCCAGACTGACATTGTGTATCTGAGGTGTCAGAAGTGAGTAGAAACCAGGGATGTTCAATGTCTATTCACCATTACATTTTGTCATCAGCATAGGTGTTCTGCCATTTTTGGCAGGTCACTTGCTGCCACTGAGAAGAATCCATGATCCACGGTCTTACGTTAACCTCTTCGTCTTCACGTGTGATTTTTCTATTTTGATATCGTCCAGTAATTGTAGTTGCCTTTGTCCCCTCCCTGTTTTACCTGTCACCATACCCTCTAGCACGATCCTCATGATACAGTTCCTTCTTCGCCAATGTCCCAATCAGTTTCTCTTCCTTTTCTTAATTATATCTAAAATTGTTCTTTTTACCCCCACCATTTTTAATACGCTCTTATTCGTTTTTCATTCTACCCAGCTAACTCTCTCCATTCTCCTCCACACTCACATTGCGAAAGCTTCCAGTCGTTTTAAATCATTTTTTGGATAATGATCATGTTTCTGACCCTTACAGTACAATACTCCACACGAAACATTTTATGAGTCTTTTTCTCAACTCTTTATTCAAGGTCGCACAGAACAGACTTTCTTTCCTCCTAAGGGTTTCTTTCACTATTCTAATCCTTGCTTTTATTTCACGTTTACATTTTGGGTTTATTTCACACATGCTCTTCGGGTTTTCACCTACAGACTGAATACATGGAAGGGATTTCACCTTTAAGCGGAAGCAGCGGAAGTGATTAAAAGGTATTTACCATGCGTTCTTTTCTTCTTTTTTAAATTTTAAATTTACAAATCTTTCGTTAATATTCACAAATGCATTTCTAATTTCTATTATAGTGCGATGTTCCATTTAGACCGCCTGGTATTCGTTAAACATCATACTGTTGTTCCGCGGGAAAAATCAGATCTAAACCATCGAAAGTGGGGAGCAGCCGCCTTCACAATATAGTTTACAATGAGAAATTAGTTTTGCGGATATTTTGCGTACACAGACAAATGAGCGTTTTCGTGCGTCATATTTTCTCGTCACATATTACGATCACCCCTACTCCAATACTCTTATCCACGTTCAGTAGCAGTATCTTACCCATTGCTATTTATTAGCTTGCCGCACAATCGGTACAGGAAATTTCTGTGTGAAACAGTTTAGCCTGTCATTTATTTCAATCGTATGTTTTCTATTCGTTTCATATATTCTCTCGATTTCGTATTGCTCCCATTAAACTTTTACTGCTACGATTTATAAACCATCATAAAGGGAAACCCCCTACCTAACACACAGTTATTAGACTGTTGTTTCGTACCCTCCAATTCGACGTTTCAAATGAATTTGCGCAAAGGGAATGGCAAAAACGATGAAAATATATGAATTTGAGAAAGGCTTTATTTACAGAGTCAGGCACTCTTTCAGTCTTTCTTGTTCTTTCTTCAGAAGAAAACATACGGCGGAAGAAATGTGGCAACAGCGCGCTCCATTTAATCTGTACTGCAATCTAAGAGTGAGACGCGCTATAAATTTATGATTATACAATTCACTCTCTCCCATGCCTTCAAAATAAAACATCTTCGGAGGTCTTAAAGCAGGGGATACTTTTGTATAAGGGGAGTGGGATGGGGTCCAAAGCCAGTTTCACTTCCACTGCCGATGAGACTTGCCTACCTTAGAACTCTAGATATGCCATTGTAGAACAGTAAATTTGAATAACAGTCTTTTAACCTCTTCACGAATATGGCATCAAATAATGCCACATATTTATCGGGAAAATAATCCGAATTTTTTTTCACGAAGAAGAGTGCGAGCTGAAGGTAAGTAAAAACAAGTGCTTTAGAATATTATTTTTACTTACCTTCAGTTCGCACTCTTCTTCGTGAAAAAAAAATCGGATTATTTTCCGGATAAATATGTGATTCCATATCCGTGATGAAGTTAATATCTTCGCTGAAATCTTTATGTTTGATGACAAACCCCCTCAGTAATTACGTACTTAATTACCTCACCATAATTACGTAAGTCTCTTCTTCGTAACTTCATAAAATTTTATAATAAATGTTAAAATCGGAAGTATAAAGTCTAGTCAACAGAGTGACTGAAGGAGTATTGAAATCACAACAGCGACCGAATGCAGTAGTTTCTTCAGTCACATCCCTGTCCTATGGTCCTATTATTATACTATTGGTCTCAAAATACAGACAGCATAAGCCTAATGCATTAATTGTTATGACTTAGTGCTTGTGGAACCAGAGGTATCATCTATCATTCAGGATCTAATGTGTATATCTGGAATTTTTAGCCATGTCCACGAATATATTTAAAAGACTCTCATGATCTTGCTTAGTGATATAGATCAGTGGTTCTCAACCTTTTCGAGCCTAGGGCCTTCTTCGGTGAATGCAATTGTCCTGGGCATCTCTCATCATATCATCCCAATACATCCATGCACAAAACTGAACGTAAGACTTGAACAAAGCAGTCTAAAACCCAGGAAAAGGCTTCAGTTCTTAAAATCACCCTGCAAGAATATATAATCTCCAGATTTGATTTTAAAAATTGAAGCCTAGAAAGGAAACTTTGTTTCTATAATTTAAATCCGAAAAATGCGCTCGGTCCCAGATTCGATTCCCGGTGGGGACACTCGTTTGAAAAAATGTAAAAACTTTCTCAGGCCAGCCGTCCTGAGTGAGATTTTCCTGGGTTTTTCTCATTCACATCGGGCAAATTCCGGGATGATACCTAACATACTGGTCCAGGCAGCTTCCTTCCTGCCCTTTCCTAGAATAGTGTGATCGCCGAGGGACGTCATGTCTCATACATGATGGGTTAGCATGTCATACATGTCAAAAACCCAGAAATCTAATTCCTAATCCTAATTTCGAAAAAATCAGTTTTTAAATACAGTGAAACCTCTCTAAAGTGGACAGCAGTGGGGAATAAAAAATCGTCCGTTATAGAGAGGTGTCCGCCTTAGGGAGGTTTCAATATTTTCTTACGTAAATGAGTAAACAAGGTAATATGTAATTCGAAACAAATATTTTTTGCATGAATCATATATTTGCGAATGTTGCCAAAATGTTACTGTACCCGTCCTCTGCCATCCAATACTCTATGTTCGAGGGATAACATGGAAATAAGATGTTACAGTTCTCTGCACTTTACACTTATCACTTTACTACGTTTTCAGTATATCGCTTAAATTTGTGGTTAATTACAGTCAAGTAGTATCTTTATTTGGGACAATATGCGTGCCCGCGGGCAAAAAATACCACACTTGTCTTTTGCTTCGTTAGAGATTCTAGCTGAACTGTAGACTAACATGTCATTTCAAACGGCGGACAATTATCAATCACTTTTGTGTCTAAAATAGCTTGGGTGGGAGTGGGATGCAAGCAAAAGTCATGAGAGTGTTGTTAAACAGAGGCGCTTCGTCTGGATTGCAAGCAGATAGTTGAGAAGGCAAAGTGCTGTCATAATGCTTCCTTGGTGACACATGTATGAATTACTACAAATATATTTTTAATGGACTTTTCAACTTGTTTCTAGAGGAAGTGTCGTAATACGGAGGTAAATAATACCTATAAAAAACAGAAAAGACTGTCCGTGTCCGTACTAGAGAGTGTCCGCTTTAGAGAGGTTTGCCAATATGTTTTTTCCTATTACAGTGTTTGGGGACTACAAAATATGTCCGTTACGGGAGGTGTCCGCTTTGCAGAGATGTACGTTACTAGAGGTTTCACTGTATATGTTTGTCCTCCTCACTTTCCAAAGAAAAGAACTAACGAGTGTTTCTTCTCTTTTGAAGCTATAATAATAGAATTTTATGTCAGTTGGATATCTTTCATCATTACATAATAATAATAATAATAATAATAATAATAATAATAATAATAATAATAATAATAATAATAATAATAATAATAATAATAATAATAATTATTATTATTATTATTATTATTATTATTATTATTATTATTATTATTATTATTATTATTATTATTATTATTGTTTTCAAAAAGTCTAAACTTGTGATAATTTATAAAATGCATGGAAATCTAACACATTATGAAATTTCAAAAGACTCCTAAATAGTTTACGACCCCTTTTTCTTCCAGTGTCCCCTCTGGAAACGAGAACTCCCCCTGGGGAACGTTAACGCCCACGCAGAGAGCCACTGATACAGATGAAAACTTTTCAGTGAACATGGCACCGATTGCTCTTTTTGAAAAGAAGGTTAAACAATCTGAGAACCCCTTGCAGCCATTCTGCATATAAGTAAGGTGCAATGCAATATGTTATTCATTGATGCCCTACTAACATTCATATCCTCAGCTTGTCTATCTTCAACTATTAGTTGTTCTAGTTTACCAACCACGGTTGATTTCTTGGTTGTGGATGAATGTCATTCTCTTCTGTCACAATACAGACATGTGGTTTCTTATTCCAACTCCCTTCCCCATCGTTTGACAGTGTTATCGCTTCATCCTCTCTTTGGTATGATTTAGGAGCGAGAAAACTACTTATTTGCAATACCAACGATAGTGAGCGATTTCTACTCACACTCTATTGTGAGTATTAACTTCAAATCAGCCTAACCCCATTTGGTTCGCTATGTAGTGTACAAATGAAAACATGAATGCAAAAAATGAAATGAAATAAAATCTTTAAGTTTTACGTCCCACGATTATGCCGGTTAGGCTAAAGGAGATGGTGGTGATGAGAGATGAGTGAAATGGTGGAATGAAGAAAGTGGGAGGAAACGGGAGAACCCCGAGAAAAAACTACGAGCACGGTGTTTGTCCACCACAAAGTCTACATGGCGCGAGCTGGGATCGAACCAGGGACCCCAAGCACTGGAGGTGAACGCTTTACCACTGAGCCACCACGCATTTTCTTGTTCTCTAAATTGAAATTAGACCCGAAGGGCCAGAGGTTTTGGACATTTTGGACATGCAACATAATGTTACGACCCTGCTGAAGGCCATCCTTAAAGACTAGTACTCCAGGAGTTTCGAGGACTTGTATAGCAGTTCCCAGAAGTGCATTACCATCAACGGGAATAACTTTGAAGGGCAGTAACTGCTGTTTGAGGTAAGATAACAATCCATTCGAAATATAGACACATTCAGCAAACTTTTTAGACAGAGGTTGTATATAAGCATTGAGGACAATGATGTGAGAGACAGTTTGTGTTGGACGCGGGAGCTGGTTCAGCAATTGACATAATAGGGCATACTAGAATTATAATAATACTACCACATGTAACTTACAGGCTTCTCATAGTGATAATCAGACGGGATATGAGCCTTCTACTAATGGAAAGGCCATGTAGGAAAAAATCAACAAATCATGAAGAAGAGATAGGTAATTAGTATGACCAAAAATTACAATGCACACACTATATTCCTACACTGCATGCACAGGAAACTCTGAAACGAAAGTTGTATTGTAAATTATTTATTGCGCCAAAAGCTATCTTATGCAATAAAGACACATTTGATTTAAATTATGTACAAAACAAAAACTTATGTATATTTTTTTCTTGCTATCAACGGCATTGCTTAATTTATAAAACATTTCTAGCCTTTACATCCTATAGTTTCAAAACCAGGTTTACAATTAGGTTTAAGTAATGTGCTAAAACAAATAAAATAACAATTTTATAATTGAAATTTCCGAAATAATTGAATAGTTAAGAGCTCTTTCTGTAACATAAAAAGTGAAGTATACAGGGTTAAAAATACGGAATTGTTTTTCACAATCCTGTAGTAGTAATGTAAAAAATGTAAGAACGAAAATAAAATCTAAGAAGTATAGGCAATAAAAAAATATAAAAAGCAGTTTACTCACGTACAGAGAAAAGATGATACAAAAGGTCATTTTCAATTCCAAACATCTGTTTGCTATAATGTGTGTTTATATTCTGTATAATTAAAATATCAAATAATTACAGATGAATCCAGAGGTAGTCAGCTACTTCATTGCTTACCTGTAAGAAAATAAATGAAAATTATTAGTAAAAAATAAAAGTGAAATGAAATTTTTTACATATAATATTCTTATTTATAAACTATTTAAATACACTGAACTCAATTATTTATTACAACTGTAAATTTATGTTGTGTGAAACTCGACCTTTTTAAAAACACGCTGGAGCAAACTAATATCTAATTTTTAAACATTATAGTAGAACAAAATATTTATATAAATTTAGCAAGCAATTTGGCTTACATCTCATTTTATTTGAAAGAAAATAAATAATTCTTTAAATATATTTATATACTAGAAAAACATTCAGAAATCTCAATATAATTCTTTGTGAGCTAATGGACATCTTTGTAAGATTAAACATGATAAGTAAATAAATACCAAATTATTTAAGAAAAGAATAAGTATTTTTTATTGAACAACGGAAAGCTTATAAAATCTTAATTCTTGATTTCTTTCCTTTCTTACATCTGGGATAGTGTATTATTCAGATTTTATGCAATATAAGAATGAACAACGGAAAACCTATAAAGTCTTAATTCTTGTTTTCTTCCTTTCTTACATCTGAGATAGTGTATTATTCAGATTTTATGCAATATAAGAATGAACAACGGAAAACCTATAAAGTCTTAATTCTTGTTTTCTTTCCTTTCTTACATCTGAGACAGTGTATTATTCAGATTTTATGCAATATAAGAATGAACAACGGAAAACCTATAAAGTCTTAATTCTTGTTTTCTTTCCTTTCTTACATCTGAGATAGTGTATTATTCAGATTTTATGCAATATAAGAATGAACAACGGAAAATCTATAAAGTCTTAATTCTTGTTTTCTTTCCTTTCTTACATCTGAGATAGTGTATTATTCAGATTTTATGCTATATAAGAATGAACAACGGAAAAACTATAAAGTCTTAATTCTTGTTTTCTTTCCTTTCTTACATCTGGGATAGTGTATTATTCAGATTTTATGCAATATAAGAATTACTCAACTTTCTATATTATACAGTATCGTAGTTCGTTTGGTAAGTGAATTGTTTGTAGAAATCAGAAGAGTAAAAAGAAAGTTTTATGTACGAAATAGTGATGTAAAATACTTGAGTACTTATTTCAAGAGATAAATATCCCGGATAAATACCCGGCTATTTATCCTAGATGGGTATTTTAGTGGGTATTTTGGTTTCAGTTATGACTATTTGGATTTCTTCCTTGCTTATTTGGATCACCTCTAACAGAAGCACTAATTTCAAACAAACCGACATGTTATCTCTAATAATTAAGATAATTAAGTAATACAATATTAATTGCCGAGTTAACAACATTCATAATCATCTATTTTTGTCAATTAACTCTATATTCCCTTCATTACTTCTAGCGGAAAGAAACTGGCCAATCTACCACTTAATTCTTGGCTAAGCGTGCTCCTGACTGCGTTCAACTAATTACTCGCTAGGATTTCAATAGGAAACTAAACCAACATTGGAGTTACGAACATTATAAGTACAATTTAATAACAGGAGCGTCAGTTTAGGAGAGCAGGGAACCTTAATCAATTGTATACTAATATAGGGCAGGCAGGAATTAGCTCCCTATTGAAAATTGTTTTTAACTCTTTTTAATACTTGGTGCTGCGGTGGCTCAGTGGTAGAGCGTTCATCTCTGGTGTATCGATCGCACCAAGTGAGCTTTGTGGTGGACAAACACAGTGTGCGTGGGTTTTCTCAGGGTTCTCCCGTCTCCTCCCACTTTTTCATTCCACAATTTCATTCATTTTTCATCATCACCGTCTCCTTTATCCTAGTCGGCATAACCGAGGGACGTAAAAATTTAATTTCATTTCATTTTTCTTTTAGTACTGAACCCAATTTTCATGAAACAAAGAATATTTTGTTCCTTACAGTGGTGGAATTGGTAGTTACATGTAAGCACCACCATTATTCACTAGTTTTCGTGAACGGTTGAGGATATTTGTGACAGATTTGCTTGTCATTATTTCCTGCAATACCTGCAATGACGGAGGGACACATGTAAATACGCCTTTTGTCTTTTATTTATTTACATAATATACTCTTTAAATTCAAATATTCATCACTAGGTTTGTGTTCGGTTTATCTTGACCCATCGTGTAGTTTTTCTACAGTCTTCTAAATCCGTCATTCCCAACTGACAAATGTATTATATAGGAGCACATTTCCAGAATTAAAAAAATGTAGAGTGTAAAGAACGGTGAGAAGAGAAAAACTGTATTTAGTAGTGTACGCATAGCCATGTTTGCACAAGTAGTATGCCTTCAGAAATCATCGATTACGTTATTATTGTTCTTGTTAGCCTCTCACTACTATGTTCTCTCAGTACCAGTTTCCTGGCTGTTCCTTCCTCTCTCCTTGTTGTTTGCTGAGAAGGAAAACAGAAAATGATGACGTCTCAGAAAATTCAGTTGAAAATGAAATGAAATGAAATCTGTGAGTTTTACGTCCCACGGTTATGCCGGTGAGGCTAAAGGAGACGGTGATGATGAGTAATGAATGAAATGGTGGAACGACGAAAGTGGGAGGAAACGGGAGAACCCCGAGAAAACCCACGCACACGGTGTTTGTCCACCAAAAAGTTCGCTTGGCGGGGGCTGGGATCGAACCCGAGACACCAAGCACCAGAGGTGAACGCTCTACCACTGAGCCACCGCGGCCCCCGAAAATTCTGTTGAAAATGATTTATCTCAAGCTAGACATTATATTTCTCTCACTTTTAGGTGAATTCTTGAATTTTCTCGGATCATTCAATATTAATCATTGACAGCTAGAAGTGGAATTGTTAATTTATTTATTGATAAGTTGATGTTGATTTTGAGTTTAACGTCCCTTTCAGCACCGTGGCTATATGAAACGGGACCTACTGATTAACGTGGAATCGAAACCACATGAGCTCCCGCCGGAAATCGAAACCGAGTCCCCCACGCTTATTGATAAGTAGTGGTAATTTGCTTGTAATGCTCTCTCTTTCCCATCAAACTTTGTTTAAAAGTAATCTGTAATCTGTATTGCGCTTGACAAGAGAGCATCCAAAACATATCTTTAAACTTTTGTGACTAATAGAAACAACTACACATCGTATTGTGAAAGCTATATTGTGAAATATGGTTTTCGAGATTAAAACAGTTTAGATACATTGACAATTTCTGCAACAGAAGTAATGATTCTATTCTGATCATTGGCATCTAATTTCAAATATAGATCAATTGTAGTTTTTAGATTAGTAGTCTTTGACGCAAAAATGTCTTAATTAAATCCTCACCACTGGTTCAGTGACCAGCATGTAAGCCTCTGGTCCACGAGGTCCCGGATTCGATGCCTTGTGGAACAACATTGAAATTTGATCGTATTACAGTAGTTTGGATTTCATCTTAAACTGTAGATTAAGGTCTCATATACTCTCCGTGTTGAAAATAAACTAAACTTTCACAAACAACAAAGAATGCCTTGAAGCGAAATGCGCACCATCACCGGCGTTCTGAAGTAGGACATTCCATATTTCTCCAGCACAACATATTATAATATTATTGTTAATTATCTTCTTTATCTTCAATAGGAATGTAGCCACTTATTAGTTCGCTTCTTGATTTAAGTATTACTTATATCTTAAATACCTAAGCTGTTAAATCAGTAAGTATTGGCCGACAACTTGATGGTCCCACTACCAATGATAAGACTGCAGTCTCCATTAGCCCTTACATAATTAAGGGACGCAAGAACCAAGAAAACAATTATGCGACTTTGTGTATGAACCCAGTGGCGATCCAGGATATGATCAAGGGAAGGGCTAAACCATAGTTTATTGCTTTATCCAGTGTAAAGCAGGAGTGAAGCCAATTTTATCCTGTGTATACCTGAGTGTCAAGGGGGGGGGGGTATAGCTCCCCTTGGATCCGCGCCTGTATGAACCCAATAACCCAAAATGTTGAAAATTACATAGCAAGTGGGTTATTCATTTGCGTAAATAGTAAATTTTGTCTTCTAAAAGTACTTGGTGCTTGTGGTTTAGTTTTTTCAGACTTCTCGTTGGATGTTGGTGTATTCAAATCAGTATTTTCAAGTATGATAATATACAGTATACTATGTTTTGCATAATCTATATGGCATAATTATCTCGAAGAAGAGTACATGCGAATTTACGGATTCATGCATTGAGCCACAAAATTCATTAAAATTACAAACATACACGATTAATCGACTAAAGGTAATTTTTCCTATCTTCTTCTATGTTCTAAGCATAACATCACATATTTTGATCTAAAGAATATTTAATTATACCTTGGATAAATGAACGGGATTTATTTTGGATTAACAATATAATAATTCTTAGGCATTGTAATGGAAATATCGTTATTTATACAAAATATGAAATGAACTAATCCACATGCAATCTTTCATTTCCATGTTCCTCTTTTGATTTCTGATTGTATAATTACCATTATTTAGTCTATAAATATCAAATTAGACATTTCAAATATTTGGTTTTCATTTTCAATATCAGCCACACTAATTTACTATTCACGAGTACAGACACCTACATTATTATTGTTATTATTTTGGGACACCAAATTAATATGAAAATCATTTACCTTCAGCAATTGAAGATTTTCAAAATTTGTGACAAAATGGTACTATTCTTAAACTCCACAAAATAAATTTAAAAAAACATTCATAATTAACATTATTCAATTTGTAATAATTAATATATTTTCTTTTTATCCAGTCTATGTGATTTTAACTTTCTGCTCAAATATTATTTTAAAATTCTCTCGTTGAGGTTGATACAACTATTTAAATTCCAAGGTCCTTCCACCTCTCACAACATCACTTCTTCCATAATCATACACTTACGTGGGTATTTCCAAAAAGTTTACGGTCTAACACAGAAATATTGCGTTCATCGCATGTAGTGTCATCTATGGAAAAATCATTTATCAGTGTCAACTGCCTCAATTGCGTCAATTTGTTGAAGGCAATCATTTACGTAAACCAGTCGCTGTGAGTTAAGTTCGCATACTTTATGAACATGTTTCAATCCACACAGTTGCTGTTGCCAAGGTTACGGAGTCAAAATTTCGACGGTAAGATGAGTACTGAATCTTCCCTAGAATCTTTCATTGCAGCCTTGTCAAAGCGACTGGTTCAAATGACTTGTTGCAAAGAACTGACGCATCCAGATGGTTGGAACTGATCCATTATTTCTTCCATAGATGGCATTATATGCTGCGAACGGTTTATTATCGGTGGTGCGATATTTCAGTATCAAAGCCGAACATTTTGTACAAACCCTCGTACATTAAGCTGATATTAAGTTTGAGCTTGCATTTCCTTTCAAGATTCTGGAACGTCCCAATGAGATTCCTCAAGGCTGTTAGCGTACACATCTTTGGCGCGAGAGACCTGTGTTTGATTTCCGGCAAGATTTCATTTGGTTCGGATTCTGCGTTAAACAGTAGATCCAGGTCTTATATTCCCTGGCTGATGAACGGATCGCTAAACGCCAGTATACAGTAAGCAACCAAACCAAACCAGCACCTCACAATTGCGAGAAAAAAGCACTAACCGTTCCCCAATGTCGTTATATACATACTGTATATATTAAGGAAAACGAGGATGCATACTGACGGCTATTGTATAAATAAATTTAAATGGCAAATGAAACGTGTGAGAAATGTTAATGTTTAAAGAACTCCAAAGGCTCTTACTGGTACCGTGTGTGAGAGTTTCTATTCATCAGCTGTATTTTCCTTACAACAACAAAGAGCAGATGTAAGCGAGACTGCACAAACAAATAAAAATTTAATTGCCTGTTACAATGGTTTACGTAGTAACAGAATAGATTGCAATAATTGTATAGCTATTAGTACATGATTGATTTTGTATATATATATATATATATATATATATATATATATATATATATAACAACAGTTTGTTCTACTGTGAAATTCGTCTGATCAAAACTAAATGCATTACACAAATAACCAGTTAAACCACAATTTAAAGGCAATCGTGTTCACAGAGACTTAAGCTTAGCCACGTATCGACATATTATCAAATCAACCACACACTACATACTGTATATGTCAAAAGAGAGAAGAGAGAGAGATGATAATAGAGAATGGAAGGAGGGAGATACAATTCCTCATCGTTTAAAGCTTTGCAATAGTTTGGTACACAAGCAAAGCATAATCTCGATGTGCATACAACTGAAAACACAGATACAACAATAGAGAATTTACTATCGTAGTAATCTACAGCCAAATACATAGATGAATATTGTTACAATATAATGGAAAATTGTGTTCTATAGTTTAATGATGGAAGTGGCCACGATATTTTAAGATAATTATGGAAATTTCCACACACAATTGTTCCTAGAAGCTTTACCATGTTGTATTTTCGTGTTATCACTGGCTATACAAATATGTGTATTGAAATGTATGTGTATTCTACTACCTCTAATCAAGTAGTGATGTAGCAAACTAGAGAAAACATAACGTATCGTACTTCGGGGAACAAGACAGATATACCGTATAGAAGGGGAAAGGTAAGTAACGACAAGTTGATTCCAACCAAATGAGAAGGGGAACTTGTATTAGTGGTAGTACTAAACTAGGTTCTATGTCTATAATTCTCTGTTGTTCCCATCCGTCGTTTTTGTATTTGTTGACAAAACGTTTCCGTTTACTTAAGTTTAACAGACACACTCAGACACCTACACACGCGTTTTCAGAGAGAGTCAGATGAAGTAAAGCAAGAAAAACTCAATGGTAATCAGTGTTTCCAAGCATTTATGCTCAAATTTTTGTGCCAAAATCTAAAACTCTTCCTGTTTATTATTACCAAATTAATCTAGAGCCAACTCATATCATAAAATTATGAGCATTGTTTCTCCTAAAAGGTAAACAAAATGTTAATTATGATCTACAGATTCCATGATATTTGTGCACTTAAATGTGAAAAGCTATGAAAGCTACCCTATAACCACTAGTACAATTCCAAAAGGGATACCCAACTAGTGGCTTGGATCATACCATTCTCTCTTCTTCTAGTTGGTCTTCTCTCATATAGCCTCGGTGACGAAAACGGCCGGTAAACCTGAATCAATCATGAGAGCATATTGGCTTAGTGGTAGACCACTCAACCCACAAATATTTCAAAATGCACTATTTAGTACAGGGACGTAAATAATGATCTCGCAGACTCTGTAATGCGGGGACAAACCATTAAGAGGTCCAACGTAGAAACTGAATTGAGATGGAAAAAGCTTCTAATAAAGTATTTAGTAGAGGACGCCAACACCACCTGAATAACACTAAATATTATTAATATCACTATAGTCAAAAAGTTCGTGGACTGGACGCAGTGTGGTGCTACTGGTATACTATAGCTAATAAGTGACGTCCTGAAGGAATCAGTGGAAGTTTCTCTTTCGACCCAGCAAGAGATAGGTGTGTGCATAGAGTGCAAACAGACTTACTGTCTCTATTGTAGAAGGAGTTGAATGCGCCGCAATGGACTTGGAGAATGTCGTAGTTTGATCAACGGGCAAACATTAAGTTCTGCCAAAACTAGACAAATCAGCTACAGAAATGTTGCAGATGATCAAACAAATGTACGGTAACAACGCCCTAAGCACAGTGCCATGTTTAAGTGGTACCAACGCTTTGCGGTGGGGAGAAACAGTTTAGAGGATGGTGAACGTACTGGTCGGCCAACAACAGCCCGAACTGAACGTAAGATCGAAGAGGTTGCAATGATGGTGCGCGCTAACCATTTCTAGTTGGTAGACGACATCGCAGCAGCAGTTCGGATCAGCCATGGTATGTAACACAACATTCTGAGGGATGATTTGAACATTTCACATGTCACCCACTACCGTATACCATTCATTCTGATAGACGACCAACATGAAGAGCGGACGACTATTTGAGGTGACCTGATCAGTAATGCTGACGCTGCTAAAACGTTCATGAACCGGATAATAACAGGAGGTGAAACATGGTGTTTTCTGTACAATCCACGAGACAAACTATCATGTGTAGATCCTCATCATTTCCAAAACGCAAAAACCTGAGACAAGATAGGTCAAAAGGGAAATTGATGCTTGAACTGCTTTTCGATTCACAGGAAATTGTCCATATGAAATTCATCCCATAAGGAGCAACTGTCAACAGGAAGCAGGAACAAGGCAGCAGATCACCATTTTGCCACATTCTCCATACTCACCTGATCTCGCAACATGCAATGCTTGAAAGTTAAGTTGCATGGACGTCGCTTTCATTCTTCCGAGGAGATAATGAAAACGATGACCTACGAGAAATGACTGCTAACGGCAACATTTTTCAAACATGTTTTCAACGACTCTATGAACGTTAGCAAAAGTGCATCGCTGCCAATGTACTATTTTGAAGGTCAGTGTAGATTTGTATAAGCGTCTTTGTGTGAGTGAACGTTTACGCAGAGCATAGCAATTATGACGGCATCTGGGTTCTATTGGTTGTCTATATTCTAGTTGTCATTCAATGAATTTATTGACTGTACTAGTATTACTGATAGGGTCTATTAATAGATCAGATTTATGAACTGTTGCAGTAGCTACTCTGCTTTAGAACACGTATGAGTGCAGAAATTAAAAGAAAAGAAATTGTATCAATGAGAGATCTTGCACGATTTCTGTTTGCTGAAAACACTTTTTCAG
Organism: Thermobia domestica; assembly: GCF_964235325.1. Lineage (NCBI taxonomy): Eukaryota > Metazoa > Arthropoda > Insecta > Zygentoma > Lepismatidae > Thermobia > Thermobia domestica. The sequence continues at coordinate 82,347,128 of NC_137466.1, forward strand.
CAAATAGTCTGCTTGACTTATGTACTATCCTTCAGTTGTACTTGACATTATCGGCAACATCGCCAACTATGGAGAAGTGTTTTTTAAAAGCTGAAATTTATCAAAACATTTTAAAGAAATATCATGGCTCCGTGTAGGTTAAGTACACTAGCAATGCTAAATATTGAAAAACCAAGTGTGTTGCAAAATGGACCTGGACGGTGTGGTAATAGATTTCTTACCATACAACGATTTGCGAAATGTTGAATGTGTGAAAGCCTTACTAGGTTGACATTATTTTTTCAGCTGCAAAAGAATGGTCGGGTTACTTAAGTGAAAAATAATTTTAAAAATCATTTCTTTCATTTCGAGAAATCGTTAAACAACTTTTAATGCCTCTAGTATATCTGACATTCTGGTCTACGTGTGCGGTGTCTATGTTCCTCCACCTCTCTCACACGAAATGACGTTTATGTTTATGATGCTTGAATTTTTTACCACCAATTGCTATATGTAACTATATAGCTTTCAGAAATATGCTATATAGTTATATGTTCAGAAATATGTTATAGTTACAAATCATGTAAAAGTGTACATGCCTGAACTGTTACAGCATTGCTAAGCCTTCATTCCCAGCACGTGTCGGTATTTTCTTAAATTGACTGTTTATATTCTCCCCTATTTGTATGATCAAAATAAACGTTTTCTGCATTTGAGTTGTCCAGCTCCAAACCGGTGCTTGTCCATTTACCACAAATCCTGGAAAACTGAACAAACTGTAGGATCGACATGTTGTATAAAACTGGAAATATTTGTGGGTGTTTCACACGAACACAACCAAGTATTTCCAGCTTTGCAAAGCATACAGATGTTACAGTTTTTCTGTTTTCCGGGATATGTTGTAAATGGACAAAAGCCAGTTTGAAACTTAACAACTCACATAGATAGGACTTTTTAACCCACGTACAGTCTATCCTGATCTATAGTGATGAATTCCACAAGTCATTGTAGTTCAGTAAGTCCTCTTTGAAAGTTGCAATAATTGGTCAGTGCTTCCAATTGCCTTTTCAATACAAACATAGAGAAGAGTCCTTACTTCATGCTATCCGCATGGGGTCCCCGAACTTTTAGTCAGCCACTGGTGTAGTATAAAATTACAACTTAAATTATCTATACGAGGGAAGATCAAATAAATACCTTAAAAATGAAATCAAATGTAGTAAAGTTCGACGATTGCTTCGATACGTGGCAGTAATATACCTTGAGTTGCACTTATGACCAACAGGTGGCAGAGCAGTGCTGAAAGTTCTACGAAGGCGGCAGCGTCAGTCTCAAGATGGCCACCCTATTGTTCATATGCACCGCGTTAGAACATCGTTCCGTGATCTGGTTTTTGGGCAGTGAAGGTGTGAAACCAATTGAAATTCATCTCAGGATGACAACAAAGTATCGTAATTCGTGTTTGTCCCTGTAGCAAGTATACGAGTGTTGTAGAATTTTTAAAAGTGGCATAACATCTGTGAAAGATGCTTCTCAACCTGGAGAGGTTCTCCGCGTTTTGACCGACGAAAACATTGCGTTAGCGGAACAGCTTGTAAAGGAAAACAGACATATTACGCTGAAAGAAATTGCCACAATCATGAATGCTAGCCCATGATTGCTAGGCCTTTGGTTCAGCTCAACATGTCGTGCATAATGTTCTGCATTTCAATAATGTGTCTGCAAGATGGGTTCCATGTCAGTTGGTTGCTGAATTGAAATATCGTCGCGTCGATGCACGTTAAGAACTTTCGCGTCTTAAATCCGATTGTGATGCATTTCTGGACAGGATTATCACAGGCGATAAGATCTGGGTTTGCTATCATCAACCAGAAACAAGAAAAGCAAGCAAGGAATGGCGGCATAGCTCTTCGCGAAACAAACAATGAAACAACAGAAAAAGAAATCCACACTCAGCCATCAGCAGGAAAGGTTATGGGATACAAATGAAGTAATTTTGGAACAGTACATGAAAAAAGGACTGACAGTAGCCAGTGTTTTGTATTCAAACCTACTGAAAAATCAACTTTGCTCTGCAATCAGGCGTAAACGATGAAGACTTCTGTCCTCAGGTGTCCTCCTACTGCATGACAACGCCCGACTGCATGCTACCCGTTTGACCGTTGAGACTATCGACAACATCAAATTTGAGTGTCTCATTCGTCCATCTTATTCAATAGACCTTGCCCCCGGTGTATTTATAAACTACTCACAGAAGCGAAGAGAGGCAAGCATTTCAATATTGATGAAGAAGTGAAAAATACGGTGTACGAGTGACTATAATCTCGACCAAAAGAATTTTTTCCAATGTGGTATCCTTGCACTTCCGAAGCGGTGAAATACTTGCATTCAACGTCAAGGGGACTATATTGAAAAATAAGAGGTAAGAATTCCTTTTAATTATTACATTCTAAAATGTATTGCACTTTTAAGATTTTCATTTGATCCTCCCTCGTATTAATAAATGTTCTTAAAGAGTTTGATTTACCAAAAAATCCTTTATATATTTACTCTATCCATGTATCCTTACAGGAAATACAACATCTCAAGAGCTACTTGATGTACCACCATCACTCTTGGCCAGGTTGTAGAAGTTCAAAAGTTAGAAATTATGTCCATTGAAGAACGTAATCCTTCCAGTTGAATTCCAAGATATGGGCAATCAAAAATTGGTTCTTCGTGCATTTCTATAACAGTAATTCTAATATCATCCTTGCTTGATAGACTACCTGCAGTGTTATTAAGATTAGCGGGTTAGTATAATGTTCAGGAAGAAAAAATACAAATCTATTCGTGGAATACAATGCTAAAATGAAACTAAATGACTTTCTATTCGACAAATATAAAACCTTAAATGTTTTCTATTTTCAAATTTTCATTCATCTTAAGGTATATTTCATTTAATTTAAGGTAAAATGCTACATTTGGGCCTAGGTTTTGTAAATTTTTAGCTGATTAAGGACTTTATCAAAAAACAAAATTCCTTCACGTGGTGTACACTGTGACATTTATTATTGATCTAAATAGTTATAATTAGCACAGTTGCAGAGGTGCCCATTGGTATTTTAGGACTCAGCTTGCATTCATGAGAATATTTAGGAATACTGCCTTTTTATGTTTAAAATGGTACAATGAAACTGAAAATGGTAAATGTGGGGGAGATATTTACATATGAGGGGCAGGATGGTAATTACAGGGGAGAGTTGTAAATTTGAGGGAAAGAATGGTAAATTTAGGAGGAAGAATGGTAAATTTGGGGGCAAATGGTAAATATGAGGGGCAGAATGGTAAATTTGATGGGGAAGAGTAGTAAATATAAAGGGGAGAATGGTAAATTTGGGGGAAGAATGGTAAATTTGAGAAGGAGAGAATGGTAAACAGGGCCGGATTTAGCATTTTGGCGCCCCCAGGCCCAATAATTTTTCCGCCCCCTAGTCTGGTTAAAGTTACTTTTCTATTTAAAAAAATTATCAGGCCTATATGTTAATTGCTTAAACACCACTCCTGCAATTTTATCATTGCAGGCTTTTTGAGGAATTTACTTGGTGGAACAAGTTTGGTGAACCAACAATTATTTGTTACCAACAATTATTTGTTCCAATGAACTTCAAAATCAGAATGTTTTATTAGCCTGATTTTTTTAATCAATTCAAAAAAATATGTTGTTATGGCTATTTATTTTTATTTCTAGATATTTTTCTATTTTTTTCTCTCGGCCGTGCGCCCCCTGGGAGCTTGCGCCCATAGGCCCGGGCCTACCGGGCCTACCGGGCCTATTGAGAAATCCGGCCCTGATGGTAAATTTGACGGGAAAGAATAATAAATTCGAGGGTTTGCGCCCAGGCTCTGAGGGAAGGAGTGTGACTTGTGCATAGCTATGTGAAGTTTTGTGAATTATGGGATATTCCGAGCTCTGGGAATCCAAAGTAACTTGTCGCTACCCATATACTATAACCGAAGAATAATCCTTCACAATAGTGACCAATTTCAGCTAACAGTGCTTCTGAGAACATAATTTACAATACAAATTAAATGTAATCTCTCTCATGGCTATCCACTTTTTCAGCGCTCGAGCGCAGGATTCGAATTCCGATGAGAACCTCGTGTGGTTTAGATCCCATGTTAAGCTGTAAGTTCCACGTTTCATATACCTTGTTGTTCAAAGGTATGCTAAACTTCACAACAACCAAGAAATTTAACGTAATTTACAAAAGTTAGTATTTGTTGTAACTGGAAAATCATCATTGAAAAATGCACCGAACAATACGTTAAATGCAGTTCTGGAATATGTTCTCTACTGGAATATGTATTATTCTAACGAAAACTTACTGAATGCGCCCTTGAGTTTATGCTGCAATTTTCAAGTTTATATCGATAAGCACATATCACAACTATCATTATGTGGTATAAATCCAGAGTTACTTTACATATCTTTCACAACCATCCAATGCTGTTGAACTAATGGCTAATGCATGTAACTTTTGTGCACGTAATCCCAAGATCGATTTCTGGTGAGATTGGATTGAGAGCTCTACAGTGGTTTGTACTCCACTTTAAACTGTCTATCCACGTTTTATTTAGGAAAATCTTTAAGTTTTACGTCGCACGTTTATGCCGGTTAGCCTAAAGGAGACGGTGTTTATGAGAAATGAATGAAATGGTGGAATGAAGAAAGTGGGAGGAAACGGGAGAACCCCGAGAAAACCCACGAGCACGGTGTTTGTCCACCACAAAGTCCACACGGCGCGAACCAGGGACCCCAAGCACCGGAGGTGAACGCTCTACCACTGAGCCACCGCTCCTCCTACGTCGTATGTAGGTTCGATGTTCAACAGAGATGCTTAACTTGTGTAATTAATGATAATAAAAAGGTAGGGGAAATCTTGATTATCGAGTGTGAAATGTAAATACTTGTACATGATATAATTCTGGAAAAGCAATGGCTTAGTAGTAGAGTGCTTACCTCTGGTGCGAGAGGTCCTTCATTCGATTCAAGGATATGTAATTTCGCAGTGGATAACATAGTGTCCTTGGATTTTCTGAATGTTCTCATGTTTACTTCTACATGCTCATTCTACTGATTCTTTCATAACCTTTCACTTTCATTAACCATCCGTCTTTTTTCGACCTGAGGGCATAACCGTGGAACGTAATGCTTAAATATCTCATTTTATTATAGACATAATGCCACAGATAGACAAAAATAAGTAAACTCTTAAGTCATTTTCTTTCAAACAAGAGTTCCGTTTTTTTTACAATAAGCTATTACCTTGATTCTCACAATTCTTGTACGTCTTGCAACACTGATGGTATTGCTTGCTACATTTCCCATCTTAGCTCTGGCCTCTCACAGTACTGTAATGTTTATCTTGCTAACACTCCCTTCCCTTTGGAAAAAAAACTTCTCCTCTCTGGATGTCTATCTCTCTCTGTTCGTTGTGTTTGCCATAACAATCCATGGAAATTGAAGGTTTCTATAAAACACTGTAGTTGTTGTGGTGTTGAATTGGAAAGAGACCTTCCATCCTCGTCTACGCTTTGGAAGAAGTTGGACAGAAGAGATTTATTTACTCATGACTTGGAAAACCTCTACCGTTTCCCTAATTGAAGTACAACAAATGTTTGAAAATCAAGTTGCATGAATACGGATGGCTACTTGTGTAACTGAGTGATAGCATTGTGCTGTTGTCTTCAAACGGAGAACAATCTCAAATACAAAACTTTACTATTACTAACCATAGATATAATATTTGTGCTATAATGCATGCAGTGAGAATATGAAGTTACGAACTATAGTATATGAGTAAGTTAATGTAGGAATAAATACATTTCCAAGTGTTTAGTATGAGAGTCAATAAGTTCTTTTGTTTGCTTAATATTTCTATTTATAAGGTAAAAAAAAAAAAACGCATTTCTGTCTGCCTGTTCTTCAACAAGTGTAAAAAATAAAAATTAATTTTCAAAAAATGTGGTGGGCTTTGAAGTTTAAATTATTAATTCATTATTGGGTAAAATCAACTCTGACTTGGAAGTTTGCACATATTGATTCATTTTAATGAAAGTTGTGTGTGTGTGTGTGTGTGTGTGTGTGTGTGTGTGTGTGTGTGTGTGTGTGTGTGTCGAATAGATGAAACACATGCTTTATACACATATATATTATATACATCTATATCTATCTATCTATATACTGTATTCATACGAGGTGTAGTCAAAAAGTACGGTGAATCATTTTATTACAAACAAAGCAATAAGTTTACATGGAATTTGATTTTAACCTCTTTCAGTGTACTGTCCTTGGCTAGCAACGCACTTATCCTAACGTTGAATGTATTACTGGAAGCACTTCTGGAAGGCTTATTTTGGAAGAGCATTCAGCTGCTTTGCCATGGCCCTCTCAATGTCAGGAACAGAGTCAAAACTTTTTTCCTTTAAGCATGGTTTTAATTTTGGGGAAGAGCCAAAAGTTACAAGGTACTAAATCTGGTGAGTAAAATGTATGTGGACAGACAAGAACACTTTTTTCCGACCAAAAACTAGCGGATCAAAAACAAGGTGTTGGACGGCGGTTTTTCATGGTGAAGAAGGAAGCCATTTGCCCATTTAATCGGTTGTTAAAATATTTTTCACGGGTTCATACGAGATGTTCAGCTCTTCGGAAAGCTCTCGAAAAGTCATTCGCCTGTTAAAAAATTTTATAGCACTTTTTGCACGTTTTCATCTGTTTTTGACGTCAACGGATGTCTCAATCTTTGCTCGTTTTCAACCGAATTCTTGCCGCTTTTGAATCGCTTATTCCACTTGTAAATAGTCTTCAATGCCACCGATAAATCACCATACACTGATTTTGACATTTCATAAGCTTCTTGGGCACTTTTTTTTGGCAGCTTAGAACAAAACTTAATGTTGGCGTGCGACGGACACTCTTATTACGCCTTACTCTTCTGCCTCTGGAAGTCAACTAACATATCACAAGCCTTTCAAACTCGACACTGACTGTACCAAAGGCTTAGGCTACAGGGCTTACTAGTTAAAAAATGGTGCACCATTGATAGATGACATTCTGTAACTACATTCATTGTGCTTTTTCAGCACACCTTGTAAGATGAGCTATTTGTCTTGCAACGGGTTGGCAACTTATAAATTAATTAATAAATATGGATGAAATTTTGCAACATACAAATATAAGTAAGGAGATAGGCAGGCAATAAATCTGATTAACAGTATTGCCAACCCAACATATTTTTTTAAATGGCACTAGGTCATATATTTCAAATCCACATATTAAACGAAAATTTTCAACCATTTAATATTACAAACTAAGGACGCTACATTATCACAAATATCCGCAAACATTCAAAATTTTTGGAGGCGTATAAAACATTAATAACGCAAATAAGACAGAAGTAAGGCAAGTGTCAATGCATATCAGCAGTACCTTAATCTCGAGTACTGTGACCATAATATGACGTATTTTTAAGAAGTAGGAACAAAGTTACAGGGGATTGAAAATTCAACTTTCTTCAAAATTCGAAATAAGTGCTTATGGATAAATATCATATCAATTCCCATAGATGATTTTCAACAAACATAAATATTAAAATGCCGTTTACAGCAATTTGATATCTCGCACATTTTATTGATATGGAAAATATAGATATACTGAGAAAAAAATATGTAGATATACTGTGAAAACGTAGATTACATGCGTAAATTCTGTAGTTTTTGGACTTAACGTATAACCCTACGTGACATTCTGCAGCAAGCGTATAACTGAAAACGAATGTCTTATAATACTTTCAATAGAAGTGTTCCGAATAAACGTACTTTCCATAGGAAAAAAAGAAGAACTGTATATAGGCGTTCAGTATCTCAAATGCAGATGGACGTATGTAACACATGCATACGTATGAAATATACGGAAGATTGTTAGATGTCAGACATCCTGCAGCGGCATAGTGTAAGATCTAAGCGAGAAAAAAGGCAGTACGTATGCAGCATATGGATAACATACGCTCCGTACAGATTTCCGTAGTAAACATAAGGACTCCGTGTATTTGTACAATATACCACTGTCTGTATAACGGATTTTTCTCAATGTATAGGCCGAGCAAATAATATGAATAGTCAACGATTATCCTCGGTCGTGTACTTAAAGAAATAACTTTTACATTCTGGTGAGATTCAGATAACAGAGATCTTGGAAGAAATTAGGTGGACTGAAAGATATTACGCAGGGAAGTAATTACGTTTTGAACTGTTAGGGGCGGAAATTGGAAGGAAAGTTTATTCCGAGGCAGACAAGCAGCATCTTCCATTTCAGGTCTTTCTCGTCTTTACTACTTCTCTCAGCCCCCTCCTTCCTAAGAGTATAAAGTAAAGTAAGATCCTTCTTCGTGATGTATCCTTAATCCTGGCAATTTCAGTGCACGAAAAAGTTTTTGAGTCGCGAAAGCATAACCGCCGGGGATTGGAGAGGCAAAGAGAGAAAGGAATGCACTTTCTTTTATTTAAAAAAAATCTGGAAGAAAAAATAGTTATGGAGTAAAGAAAGAGGGAGACAGAGGGAAGAAAAGGGGCGGATGCAACAGAAAAGACAAAGTGGAGAAGAACACGATACTCGTCGCCATTGTCATGCTTAGAACGTCTGACCCTCCTCCCTTTTTCCTTTCTATCTTGTTAGTGATACACACAAAGACAAAGAAAGCGCCCTACTTTTCAGTACTGAGGGTGAAGAGGGCTAAAGATAAAAAGAGTAAAGTGTACGTCAATATGTTTTATTAGCACCTCTCTATTCCCTTTCGTTTCTATACTTTGCTTGATTCCTTTGATAAACCGTACATAAAGACAAAAAAAAAAAAAAAAAAAAAAAAGAGAGAGGAAATATATTAGTTCTGAAAACCGATTTATATTACTCTCATTTCTTTCTGTAGGCATCAATCTGTTTGCCCTTTAAATTTTTCTTCAGTAATATCCATTTATACTTTTACTTATTTACTTATATTTTAAATTTATTTATTTAATTTAATATTTGTAGTTTTGTTTCAGTTTGAGTTGAAGGTCTGGGACCTTTTTAACCTTAAAAGAGTATTTTTACATTCAATTTTGTAGAAGCCTTGATGACAAGTAAAAACAATCGGAGCCTTATTTAGATACTAGGCAAGCTTATTAGTGTGCCTTATTAAGATATTGTGCTGTATTAATATACTGTGCTGTATTAAGATACTGTGCCGTATTAAGATATTGAGCCTTATTAAGATACTGTGCCATATTAAGATATTGTATCTTATCAATATATAGTGCCTTATTAAGATATTGTGTTTATTAAGATACTGTGCCGTATTAAGATATTCAGCCTTATTAAGATACTGTGCCATATTAAGATATTGTGACTTATCCATATACAGTGCCTTATTAAGATATTGTGCTTTATTAGGATACTGTGCCGTATTAAGATATTGAGCCTTATTAAGATACTATGCATATTAAGATAATTCGAGTATTCTCACTAAAACACGTTAAATGATACAAGTTACTGATTTTTCTTTATCTTCCTCTGAAAGTATTATTCAGAAGCTGTTAATTACTAAATTGTTCTGATTTCATCTTAGTATTGAATACACTATAATTTCTCTTAAGTATCTGGCTTATTAAGAGCCGCGGTTGCGCCGTGTGTAATGCGCCTACCTACCAACTGGGCAATCCAGGTTCGAAACCCAGTGCAAACAGGATTTTTTCTTGTCCTGCCCTAAGTCCAATGTTGCTCAGAGGTTCATCCAGCCTCTGAATAATAGAAACTTGATGATAAGGCTGTCACATATTGACCAGAGAACAGGACAGCCAACGGTGAAGACGCGAAGTGGCATGTCTTGATTTTATAATTTTATTGGAGAACGATTTAAAATGTCTCGTTCAGCGTTACACCGTACTACACATTTCCAGATGTGTCATTTTCAGAATGTTTATACTTTGTTATTATAGCAAATTTTGGTATGAAATTATTTATAATTGATAGAGCAGGTTAAGTAAGGACGGATAGTGGTAGTAACTCAAAACCGCGTTTTCAAGTTACGTCACTTCGCCCCTTTACTGACGAGTTGAGGACGTGCTGTGAACAGTGCAAAAAACGTGGTGACGACTACATCATTTCTTGTATGTGCCGAACTCCTGAAAGTAGGGAGCGTTACCTCCATCCAGTTCTATAGCCTATCTCCCCCCTGACCCGAATGCGGAGCACTCTTTCATTCACTTTACTATGTGGTTTATAGACATAATAAGAAATCAAAGCGTTTAGTGTGGGAGGAGCATTTAATTTCTAATACAAGATAATCCGGTGCAAACCTAATTATTCAATTCGTATATGTACTTTAGTACCAGAAGAGCAAAGAACTAGTCCTTCTCCTCCTGATCCACCCCACATACCTATGATATGAATAACTAAAATTTCGGGTAATCAAAAGAAGCAGGTACACAATATATTACCATTACGCATTCTTTTTCAACTAGCCGATATAATACACGCTATATGTTTGGATGAGCGATTAACAGATACAGGTAGGGCAAACCAGTGACGAGACAGGAGACTGAAGGTTGACAGTGTACAACTCGTCATGAATCCATGAATGTGCGTGTCTGCAAAACTATCGAGACTTTCGTTCGCCTGTCACCACAGCTTTTACCAACGTAAAAGGTTCTTCGTCTGCTCTTGCTGTTTCTTTGTGTAGTTTTTGAGAATAGAAGCAGTACATTGTGCTGCCACAGAGCATTAATCTATAGCTGTAATGACTATTTGTAATACAACTGAATATTTTTAATAGATTAATATATTTCCAGAAATGGGAGTAAATTATGTCCAGACGCTGCCAGGTGTTTCAACCACGGTACCTACAATAAGAGTGAAGTTTAAACATTGGTAAACTTTAAAATTGAGCTAATATTTGTTCACTTCTTTCATTTCTCTCTAATTTTTGTCTCTATGTAAATCAGAGATCCTAACTGGACAATAATCACTGAAGTTGGTATAATATTTCCTTGGTACTCTATTCTAGCATGCTTATTACACTAGTTAACAAAGGTTTTGTTATATAAAAGGAAATACCTGTTCTAAAAAGGAACTTTTTGCGCTGAATTCGAATATGCACTCGGTTTTTCTCCATCACGTACGATTTTCCCGTAACAGAGGGATTTTCGGGAAAATTCCTCAAAAATTTCCCTTTTCGTTTATTTTACACCCCAAGATCTTGTCCCCTTGCATATACTAACATAGAAATTATACCTAAGTATACTTTGATTCATATTTAACAAACCCTCTAAGTTTCGTAATAATCGCTTTATTCTTTCTAGAGAAATAAATATGTTTGTATGTATACTGTGTATACTGTTTATTGCACCTTATAGTAATGCTTTCAGATCTCTTAAGTTGAGGTAAAACGTTTTGCTTTATTACCACAAACACATATATAAAATATAATACAATATAATTTACAAGTGTGACAATTTACAATAAATAATAATACAAATGTACCAAAAGGTCATGAAAAGACAATCAAAACTATCACAATATATGAAACTTCCATTGGGTTACAAAAACGTACACTACTTCCTTCTTTTGTAAGAAATGTTGCATTCTCTAACAAGACCCCAACAATAGTCCCCCATCATTGAAGGATCCCATCGTCCCTGGTACCTTTTCTCCATTGCCATTATATCTTGGTGGAATCTTTCCCCCTGTTCGTCGCTGAGAGCACCTAGGTTAGCAGGAAAGAAGCTGAGGTGGAAGTGCAAAAAGTGGATTTTTAAAGACATCCTCCAACCTAACTCTTTGTATTTCTGTATCATGTCCTGTACGATTTCTGTGTAACTCTCAGCTTTGTTATTGCCCAGAAAGTTGCGCACAACACACTTAAATGCTGTCCGGGCAGCTAGCTCAGCACTGTTTAACTTGCTGTCAAAGCTATCATCAAGCATTAATTTCCTAATTTGGGGACCAATAAACACTCCCGCTGAAATCTTAGCATCACTCAGGTTAGGGAACTTATCTCGAAAATACTTGAAACCTTCACCAGATGTGTCCATGGCTTTGACAAAGTTTTTCATAAGTCCTAACTTGATATGAAGTGGCGGTAGTAATATCTTATTAGGATCTACCAAAGGAGCGTATTTGACGTTGCATTCTCCAGGTACGTAATTCACTCTAGGTTCCCATTCCTTCACTTCATAATGTTTGTCATCAGCTCGGCTATCCCATAAACATAAAAAACATTGGTACTTCGTGTAACCGCACTGCAGTCCTAATAAAATACCAACTACCTTGGAGAATTGTATATATATGTATTAAGATATACATATACTGTACGTTTAAAAAAAATATACGTTGGAAGTACATTCTATTTTTATACACGTTTCTAATTTACAGAGAGCAATACAAGTGTGTTGTTGACTATTGTAAATATTCATTTTTATGTCTGTGTTTGTAGTAATAAAGCAAATCGTTTTTACCCCAACTCAGGAGATCTGAAAGCATTACTATCAGGTACAATAAACAGTGCACACAGTATACATACAAATATATTTATTTCTCTAGAAAGAACAAAGCGATTTTTACGAAACTTTTAGGGTTTATTAAATACAAATCAAGGTATACTTAGGTATAATTTCTATGTTACTATATGTAAGGGGACAGGAGCTAGGGGAATAAAATATCTGAAAAAGGGAAATTTTTTAGGGAATTTCCCGAAAATCCCTCTGTTACTGGAAAACTGTGCGTGATGGAGAGAAACCGAGTGCATATTCGAATTCAGCGCAAAAAGTTCCTTTAAGATCAGGTGATTTTTCTCATGTAACAAACAAAAAGTTTAAATTTGTTAACTAGTGTTATCAATGAAAGTCATATATATCGAAAGGGACTTTCAGGATTTTATGAGTTTGACCCCTGAAAATACGTAATAATCATTGAAAGATAAGTTCTAAGCAGGCATCATTAAGGGGTTGATCGCTGATGAATCAAATTCTCTACATATATTCAAAGTTCACATATTCTTTGAGTGCTAAAGGACAAAGAACATGAAATGATAATCATTGTTCATACTTTAAAATAATAGTATGATTCAGAAGAATTTGAGAGGAAGTAACCATATTTGGAGATAAATAAAAATACACAAATGGATTCATGATATGTTTCTCAAAGTAATTACAATCGAAACAACAATAAATAGTTTAAGTTCTTATAAGGATATTCAGACTTGGAAAGATTGTATTGGACTATATTTTGAAAATATGAAATTGTGAGCTGACAAAGTGTGAATGGGTGGCTGAAAGTTTAAGAAATTGTTTCATTACCAGATGTTGATGTTATAAAAAAAGTGTAAGAATAGCAATGCGTATTTAAGAAAGTTTTGGTGCACACAAAGAGAAGAAAACATTGTACGTTTCTGAGGAACATTGTCATTTTGATATTTTCTGACTTCTGTACTAAAATCAACATTCTTAGTACTCCATAAAACAACAAGAATTACACGTTTGTCTTGATGACAGAAGGATACAAAATGTTTGTCATTAGCTTTTGCAGCATGTCCTTGGATTATATTTTTATCGACCATATGGACACTTGAGTTTACTCGAAATAATGTGCCTAAACTAAAGTTCCACCTCACATAACCTCGGTGCTGAAAGGGATGCTAAACTCAAATACAATTTAATTGACACTACGGCATATGAATTGACAAAAGCTGATGCCTATTCAATTTCATCATAATAGAGCAGCTTGTCACCTTGTATGACTAGTTCTGCTTAGAGCGAAGTTCGTCAAAATAGTTTTGATCGACATTACGAAGAAGAATATTTAGTTGTATTTTATATTATTGCCTGCTCCTGATTGATTCAATTTATCTATTTTTTCCCGTTTATTTTCATCGACCACATGAAACGACTTTCAAACTTTATGCTTAATGAGCGAGGGCATACTTTTGTTTCCCTGCATAAAATTATGTAACCTCAAGGATGATGTTGAATGTCTTGTGAGAAATCTTGGTTGACTAGTAATTCCCACATTTGAATGGTGCGGTAGTAAACAAATTATTTCCTCTTTCGCGTGTCAAAGACCTCTTTTACCCTTTCAAAATGTTCTTTATTCAACCTCATGTCTTCATATTCGTAAAGGAGTAAACTAGGATTTCAGCATTTTATATCTGAAGACGAAGGATAATTATTTGTCTAACTGTATAACTACTTTTTTTTTTTTTAAAAAAAAGAAACATCAAAAAGCGATGAGCTTATTCTAGGTATAGCGTACGTTGCCAAAATTGATCAGCATCATTCAGGTAATTTTGTGGTGATTCTTAGAAGTTGTCATCGATGACGTAAACAGATTGTATACACGATAAATATGCTGATAATTGTTGTGTTTGAGCTTCGATAATGAGCCAAAAAGACGATCTTGAGAAATTGGGTGATATCAATAAAAATGAGTAACTACTCCTGAGAAGTCCTGCTCGAGAATCGGAGTAACTACACCTGGAGTAATCTCCGCCCTCAATTTCGTATCAATAAAACAAGCCACTACTCAGGTCTAGTCTGCTCCAGATTTATGAACGTTTACTCGCGCTTCCTCTGCACGTAGCACTAAGTCGTATCAATAAAAGAAGTAGTTACTCATTTCTCCCATCTGTTGAGCGGTCATTTCGTTGTGGGTAACGTATGGCGCAGTATCCTAAACGCCATGGAAGGGACAAGTAGCAACGACAGTTTCAATCAAAGTGCATTTGTGGATATTATAAAAGAGCCTCCAATGGTACTTTCGAAGTCAGTTACCAGAAAGTAAACGAAGGAAAGCCGAAGCTTTTAAGGCAAGTACAGCGAAATGCAACGAAATATCAAATACATCAACGACTGAGACACAAATCCAAAAGAGAATATTTAATATTCGAGCGAGAATAAACCAAAATAAGAAAGAAAAAAAAAGAAAAGAAAAAAGAAAAACCAGGAAACAAGAAAGTTCGAATCCAACAATATCAAGATTAACACGACAAGCGCATATCACGTGTTGTCCAAGGCCTTTGTAGATTGTTTGGCTTTAAGAACGAAATCAGACACTTAGCCCCTTTGTTTTCTTTTTTTAAAAAAGTCCAGCCAGTCACATCATAAAACACGTCCATCCAATTTCGTTTTCCACATCATACGTGTCCCATTTCGCCTTGGCATAAAAAATACATTCTCATATATACACCCTTCCTATCAATGTTGAGTTGAGTTGATCTTGAGTTTAACGTCCTTTTCAGTAGCGAGGTTATATGAGACGGGACCCACTGATTAACGTGGAATCCGAACCACATGAGCTCCCGCCGGGGATCGAACACGGGTATCTCATGCCAAAAGCATGTACGCTAACCGCTTAGCCACGAAGGAGCTCTTCCTATTAGCGTATTCATCTCCAAAGTACTAGGTTTCTTTATTGCCATGTGTGTATAGTCAAGTACTCCGATAGCACCCGGAAATGTATATTGTTCTTGCCACTCTGCCTTTGCTGTTTGCATAGTACGCACACTTCCGGAAACAATCAATTTGTAGATATCGCAATAATCGCATCCATTACCCTTGTAGTAGTCATAGACACAGTACTTTGAGCCACACCAGAATCCCCTGACATTCCGACCTGGAATCCCGGATCACTCACATAACGCAAGAAAACCTGCATCTTTTCCTCATTACGTAGTGCACTACCCCAAATTTAGATTGATTCTCCTAAAAAAATGTGCTAACCACTCTACATTTTCTTTCATGAACCTATAATGTTTTTTGTAGTCTCCATTTACAACATTTCTATGCAGTTTATAAGTTTTTCTACGTAGCAAAACAATCATATACTCTGCCATATTTAACACGGAGTCACCTATTTAGCTTGCTCCATCATAAATTTGGAGAAGTTACTAGCATCACAGAGGAGTCTTTGATTTTTATTGATATCAAACACGGAGTAGTTACTCGGCTCGAGAATAGAGGTGTGGTTACTTCAAAAGGGCGGGTCTTCTCCGAGGTCAGCCGAGACGAGTAGTGCTAAGTTCTCTTTTTATTGGTACCAATGCGAGTAACTACTACAAAATTGGGAATAATGAGTAACTTCTCCGTTTTATTGATATCACCCATTGACTCATCATTCAAGACACCGTAATAGAGGTGACGTAGTTTGACAACTTATATGCCGAATACTGCGTTCAAAATTATCAAATACGATAAGCCTTTTGGAAGCACGCTGACTCCATCAGCTCTCGAACTATATTGGTCGGTACGGTGTTCTAAGATACCGTTGCCTTTTGCTTGATATTTTTTTCAAATTCAATTTGACTCTCTATTTCAGTATTTTGTATCGTTTGAGTTAGCTGATTTGGGGCTTAGCGTCCTGTTCAGAACCATAACTATTTGAGACGTGGACTTACAACTTAACGTGGGATCCGAACCAGATGAGCTCCCACTGGGAATCGAACACGGATCTCCTGAGCCGAAAAAGCGTAAACTAGTCATATAACCACAAGGAATTCTTTTATCTCCTTATCTTTCTCCTCCAGTGTTTTCGCTTGTTATCATTTGCGTTGAGTTTTTATTCGTTCATTAATTGGTTGCAATGTTCTGTTGTCCTCTTTTCCTGTAGATTCATAAAGAAAGTTGATTGATATTTAAGTCTGCTATATTTGCACCTATATGTCGTCAATATTAATCTACCTAAGTACATATAGAGCAGTATACCTAACTCAAAGACTGTCGTGAGCAAATTAGAGTTAGTTGTTGAGTTCAATCTGATATTCTTGAGTGCACTACCTGTATTCGTTAAAACGAGAAATAAATAAGGAAAGGAGAAAAAGTTTGAAAAACGGAAAGTTTCTTTAAAGAGCAATTACTGCAGATGAATTCGAATACTAAAATAATTCCCTATTTTCTTTCTTATGGTCAAGAGGTTATGCTACACACACACACACACACACACACACATATATATATATATATATATATATATATATATATATATATATATATACAAAACTACCGAATATGTAATCTGTTATCAAAATAATAATAAAATATACAGTATATGTGATGTACTGTTAATGAAATGTACTTGAAAAGTGAAAAAATACAAATTTAATGTCTCCTTGAAGGAGGGTAGGATATGACGGATAAATATAACATTGATCAAACTGTAAAATTAATATCATTTGTGTAAAAATTATGAGTCATACACTTTCTCCTTATCTTTGTGCATAATTTCTACAATATCTGCTATATCAACATTAAACCTTTCCTGATATTAGGCTCATTTAGCAAAGTTGTTAGCGATAATTTGACAATATTTTGTTTTCTTTTAATTAGTCTAAACTAAAGTTTGTCTCCTTATTATGAGAGTGTCCATGGTTAAGATAAGTTAAGGACCAGCATAATATGATATTATTATTTTCTTATTAGTAGTAATGGCAGTAATATTAGTAGTAGTGCTATTAGTAATAGTAGTAATGAATTCATGTATGGTTAGCGCGAATGTTTTTACCACGTGTTGCCCCGGATTCGATTCCTTGTCGCAGCACAGACTTTTAACTTCTATCCAACATCATGACCCAATTGCGTAGCTACCTGAATTAAGTGGTAGCAAGTTTCGTACTGGAAAACTATAGATTTAATTAATGGCATAGGAAGCAAGTGCACTGACCATAAGCCACTAAGATGAAAATGTACCATCTAGCCAGCCATAACTCTTCATGTCCTATAGCACTCACATGTTAAGAATTTGTTCGTTGAAATTGAGTGTTCCTTTTTCAGCAGTGGGACCATATGAGACGTGGACCTACAGAGTAAGGTTGACTTCTAACGACCGTAATCCTGTAAAATTTCAATGTTCTTCCACCAGGAATCAAACCCAAGATCTCGTGCAGCAAAGGCTTACATCCTAGCCATTATAGACTAGCGGACAGGACACGTAGAATTATTTTAGTAGTAGTCGTAGTAGTAGTAGCAGTACAGAGGCAAATCAATTCAGGCAGAAAGGTATCTGCAATTAGTCCTATTATCTAACTGGGAGACTTTTGCTTGTAATTGACTATACTTCTTTTTGATGACAGTGAATATACACATAGTTAAACATAAAATTTCCACAAAGAGAAAATCAAATTTAGATTACTTCAAAATTCGCATTTATGTGCAATTTGTTTTTCTTCTGTCAAATAATGGAAGAAAACCCAAAAGCAGCCACCAAAATGTTGATTATATTTTCACCGTAGTCTTCCCTATTTATTTGATCCCCTAGACAGGGAGTTTGATTGGTTGAATGAAGTTAGTAGATATGTACGTACGTTTCCCTCAATTTCAGAAATTGTGAATATGCCTTATAGGAATAAGTATAAGAAAGAAAGGTTAGTTGATCTTTTTCTTTCTTTCTTTTTTATCAGAACCCAATCCAAATCAAAAGAACTTGAAAATAGCAAAAATTTGGTAGAAAATAGAATCGGAAAAGAAGTAATTGATATTGAAATATCTCTTTCTTCGCTTCCTACTTCATCCAATCAGTAAAAGCAACCCAAATCTCTCTCCTCCTTGCATTCACCCTCCCGGTTAGTCCCGAAGACGAAAGGGAAAGAAAACGAAAAGTCTACTCTCCAATACCAATAGTAACACCACCCACCCACCGACCCACCCAACCAACAAACCTTCTGGATGCTGCAATATGAAAATCTTTTCCCGGATTTCCAGAATTCTCCCTTCTCCTTCATTTCTCTCTCTCTCTCTCTCTCCCTCTCCCTCCCCCTTCATCTGCAGATTTTTACTCAGTTGGATATTGCTTTCTTTGCTTTGTCTCTCTCTCTTTCTCTATCCTCCTCCATCCCTCTTTATTTTCCTTCGTTTGTTATTACGAATTCTAGTATATTACGCCTGTCTCACCCTTTCTTCCTTCAGTTTCTGGTCTTTATTGAATTTTTTTTAAGTATGTTTGTTTTTCAGTCTTTGATTCTTCCAATATTACTTTGGTGAATATTAGCTAATAATAATAATAATAATAATAATAATAATAATAATAATAATAATAATAATAATAATAATAATAATAATAATAATAATAACCCTTATTATCAAAGCAAGATGCATCAGTCTGTCCATCACACAAATTCCTAATAGTCGCTAGCTGTGCTGCCTCCTACTTGAAGCCAGAAGGTGTTGTTCACGTGCAGGCAACTTGCGGAAAAGCTGAAGGCTTGGAAGAACAAATCAGCTACTTTCTTTAATGCTTCATTTTGTGAATAATTATTTTTATTTTTGTTTACGTATATTAAGTGAAAAATAGTTATTATAAATGTTTATGATTTGAACCGTGAATGCTTAACCATTTTCGGATTATGGGAATTTTTAAGGTAAATTTTAGATTTTCAGTCAAACAGCTATTGCATTATTATTATTTATCCATTATTAGGATTTTGGTTCGTACCTCGTTTTCTTCAGAATAAAGCAACGTTCCAAACGATACTATTCACATCTCCGTGTCATATACCTGAAAAGGAAAATTCGAGGTAAATGGAGATTTTTTTCTGAAAAATTCCATTTTCAAAAGTTTAGGCCCCCTCTGGACCGGTCCTGTGTGAATGTACAGATCTCAAAATCACTTGCAAAATACTAAGTGTTATATACAATGAGTGTGCAAAATATCAATTTGATATCTTGAAAACTAAGGAAGGGAAAATATTTCCTTTAGGCGTAACAAACATAGAACAAACACTTGAAGGTCAAACAAAGGACGTCATGACCTCCACCAACTTGTTGAATTTCTTCTTAAAATACATGTGACTTCAGTGACGACGCCAGCTTTAAATTCTTAGGGGGGCAAAGGATTGGCAGATACATTTTCTGGGGGGGGCTATTTGCCATACCAAAAATGACATATTTATTACGTTTGACTTATTTTACATTACATTGTGTATTTTGTTGCTGTTTTCATATTAGACCTGTATGATTATAAATTAAACTTATTTCAAGTAAAATTTGTAACTACCAAATAAGTAACGTCTGCACATGAAATATTTTTCAATGAAACTACATAAATTGAATTACCTTCGCGTATGCTACAAGTAACACATTCGTCTAGTACTATATGCTACGTATCTCTCTCTCTCTCTCTCTCTCTCTCTCTCTCTCTATATATATATATATATATATATATATATATATATATATATATTAGAGAGAGAGAGAGAGAGAGAGAGAGAGAGAATTCACAAGGAGCTGCTGAAAATGTCGTAGTCCAATCCAGGAGTGTAGATACTATATAGAAAAATGAAACTGTAGTTTTGCAAAACATATCTCTGTATGTACAAATACAAATTTTCATGTTAATAATGAAATTCTTATTGTTTCTCAGGCCTCTGAAGTGATTATTGTGCCCAAACAGCGAATTTCACGAACATCCAGATCCTAACTGTTATAACATTCTTGTTCCATCAAGGAGTCATCTAAGTTTATTAATTAGGAAATCAGTGAAACACCACGAGACTCTCCTCCGTTATATACAGTGGTGAAGAAGTAAGTGGCTTAGTATAAACGCGGCGATTTCTAAACAAATTATGCTTTACATCCAGGATGATTAAAAACAATGACTTCCCGAAATCATGGATGCAATTTGTGACATTATTCTTGAAACTTGCAGCATTTCAGTCAGTGGTGAATATAAGCCCGGGGCCGGAGGGCCTAGACCTCCCCAGTTTTTGAGTGACAAAAATAATTTAAGCTATTATTTATATAGTTTTTAAAGTGTATAGTAAACTCACGATATACTTATTATAGTCTGAGGTCTGGCTGCACCCCGCTTTCTCAGTTTTTACCTTCTCAGCAAAACTTGTGTCAGAGATTCTGGGCATTTCTTTAAAACTCGTCGGTAGCATAATTCAGAATGGCTTGAGTGTGCGGAAGTTCTCGGCATAATGGGTTCCCAAAATATCTGTCAGGAGAATAAAAGAGTGACGACATTAAGAGAAATCTTCTTCCAATTTGACCGTAATGCTGATCAATTTCGCTCTCGAATAGTAACCATAGATGAAATATGGTTGTACCACTATGATCCTGAATCGAAACAACAGTCAATGGAGTAGTAGCACTCATTTCTCCATCGCCCCAAGAAGTTCAAGACACAGAAGTAGGTTGAAAAACTGTTTGCAACATTCTTCTGGGATAAGTATGGAGTCGTACTCATAGACTACCTCCGCAACGGTCAGATATTTAATCCAGAATCTCTACATTACTTACAAAACTGAAAGAAAAATTCAAAGTTCAACGCCGCGGAAAATGAAAAGAAAGGCATTCTGTTACTTCAGGAGAATACACCTGTTCATCAAGCCCCTGTGAATACAACTGACATTGCTAATCTAGGATTTATATGTCTAGATAATTATTCTTATTCCGCAGATTTAGCTCCGTCTAACTATTACGTGTACTTATTTCCTAAACTTAAATAACATTTGAAAGGACGACATTTTACATCTGATAGGGATAGTGCTACGAACAGTGGTGCGAGGAAATCTTCATATTTTTAAACTTTTCTGCAAAAACTGGAGCACTGTACAAGGTAGTATATTGTCCCTCGGGGGAAGTGTAGAAGAAGTAAAACTTCACCATTCCACGTGCCCTCCTTCTGGGTTGGGCTACGAATTTTTCAGCAGTTCCTACTCATTATGGTAGACGTCACCTCACCCTACCAATTACTAACGAAAGATCACCACTCTGACAATACGTTTTATTGGGAATCAATTTAATTTCATAAATTTATTATTATCATTTGCAGGAAGGGAAAACACAACTCTTTTTCCCCTTCAAAAATTTTAGCCCTGGTAGTTGCAAACTAAGCTGTTATAAGCACATCCTCTGAATATTGAAAGCTGAGAATAATGTTTCAGAAAAAAGAAGTATAAAACCTTTAAATAAAACAAAATATGAAACTGAAAACTTCAAACCTGGATAAATACCAACAAGTTATGTAACTGGTTTTACCTTTCTTTTGTTTCCAATCGAAGTTGATCCAATGAGAAGAAAACAAGTCGACCAAATCTAGTATTGTTAGCTAGACACAATATTTAAAAATCATAAGAAAGAAGTATAACTAAAATTTACCTCAAAAGGCGCTAAATTAGAAAACAGAAATATACGTGCATACCCAGACGATCAAAGAAATCTTGAGGACTAATCTGCCACATAGTAAATGCATGGAAAATAGACTACAATTTGACAATGAGATTGGTTATGATACTGATATAAAATACTACATGTAGAATGTTTAAAGATTGTAGGAGTCTGGGGGGGGCAGTCTAGATGGCAGTCAGGGGGGCAGAAATATCTACTAGGGGGGCGCTCGCCCCCCTTGCCCCCCTCTGGCGTCGTCACTGTGTGACTTGTTTCGCAAACCATATATATATATATATATATATATATATATATATATATATATATATATATATATATCATAAATCCCGAAAGGGTTAAGAAATAGTTATATGAAATAAACCGAAATGGTCTAAGCACTTGGTTGACCGGATTGGATTTTCGTTGCAAGACGTTAATATAGCTTTCTGACAAATTAATAGGCTCAACTTTAATTATATGTAGTAGGAATATAAGATCCTTACAGTTTTGTTGTTCTTATTGAGCAATTATAAACAAAGTTTATCGCAAGTATATAATATACTATTTTGTTGGGATAAATTGAAATAATTTGAATCTGAGGGTAATTTCTTATGATGACTAATAGGATCACGTTCTGGGTCAATTGCATATCTCATTTCATAAGTATGTATCTGAAGTTTCTCTAATATAACGACGGTACTTTAAAGCTTACACCTAAGCTCACCTCCGCTTTTATGAATATTATTGAATTACTTAATAAAGAAAGTCAAGAATATAGAAAATAAGTCAGACACGGTAGTAGGGAGGATCAGAAACTAAGGTTACTAACCGATATCCCTAAAGTT
Organism: Thermobia domestica; assembly: GCF_964235325.1. Lineage (NCBI taxonomy): Eukaryota > Metazoa > Arthropoda > Insecta > Zygentoma > Lepismatidae > Thermobia > Thermobia domestica. The sequence continues at coordinate 82,370,125 of NC_137466.1, forward strand.
TCGCCTGTTATAGAGGAATGACGAGTACGCGGTATGGCAACTGTGCAGAATTTAAGCCACCCGGCATCTATGGCGTCAGCTGTAGGTAAACACAAATGGCGACTCGTTTGGAAAATTGGTCTCGAGAAGAACTGTGCTCAGTTACTCGATTTCTGTGGACGAAACATGTAACCGCAGCTGAAATTCACCTGCAAATGGTAGAGTTACGGAAAGACTGTAATATTTCGTCAGCATGTCGAAGAATGGTGTCGAAAGTTTGCATCTAGTAGAGAAAAAGTCACTGACGCGGAGCGCAATGGCGGACCCAGCACGGCGTCAACAAATTTGAACACAGCTTACGTAGAGGAACTGATTCAGAAAAACAGGGAGCTTACGTTTCGGCATCTGATGCTAGAATTGGGAATGTCATTCGGACGCGTTCGTCACATTATGCATGATATTCACAACACTAAGTGGCAACATGGCTGAACTCGTAAGGACAGCATTTTTACCAGGAGGAAATCTTTGAACTCATCCCACGATGCGACAAGTGTCCCGACCGATTTGGAGACTATGTCAAAAATAACCTAATATGTACTATCTATTGGTTGTATTGATTGTATAAAATAATATATTCACATTTCACTGCATGTTTAGTAACCTTATTTTCTGAACAGGCCTCATACAAAGCGCTATCATATGAATTAATATTTTGTTTTGAGGACCTTTTCATTTAGTGTATAAATTTGGGTTCCCAATAACTATAATGTCATAAATGGCTCGTACAAACTTCCAGTATATAAAAAATGGCTTGGAAAAGCTTATTGGTTTATTTAACAACGCTTTGTATAGAGTGCCTAGAAAGTCTCTTTACACCTGTACTTTTTTCATCCCTACATTAATAAATGCTTAATACTTAAATAGTAAACTCTTTCTGTACGACTTGCAGGGTAAACACATCACTGACGCAATAACTTCTGCACACGTTTCCTTTCGGGTTGACAGACGACCAGAATGAGGGGTATTAAAAATATTGCCCTGGTGAAAAGCCTTCTTTTCCTACGTGATCAAAGTCTGATGACTTGGTGGCTCCTTACCAAACCGTTCACAAAAGTTACACCATCACCTGCGGTGTATTTTCGTTTTTGTTGTGCTTCCATTTATAGACCCACACACTCGTTACTAAGTGCTCCTCCAAAGTAAAGACACTGATTTCTGTCGCTGTTGTTCACCAAACATGGAAACGTAGAATGAACTGGTTAGGTTAAGTGCGAGACAATGAACTGGTCAGCACACAAACTTTGTTCTCCTCCCTCTACGAGCAGTTACGTGGCAATCCACGTAAGAAGCTCTATTGCCTTATCAGTGGTCACAAAGAGAAGCACATTGCTACATGCATTCAGTTCGAGTGTAAAGGGACTTTCTGGCCATCCTGTAGATAATAACTGACTTACTTTCTACCTTTTGATATTCTTAATTATCTTTAAGTTGTTCACTAAAATTTAAACTTAGTGAAGAGACTTATTAAGGTCACAATCTCAGCTATATATCTTAATGAAAACAAACTTAATAGTGGATTTTAACGATACGTAAAACTATTTAAAATTTGAGATTAAAATGGTATCAAATCAGTACAAAATTTTGCATTAAAATGAAACGAAACTTTTTCTATTTCTACAACTGCCATTCAGGGGTGAAAATGGATCTGAAAAAGTAGGAGGGACGGTAGGTAGCGACATGTCACGCCGTCCCCCTGCCTATCTTTGCCCATTGTAATTTTTTTAGGAACTGGTGGGACGCCGTACATATTTTTGGAGGTGGGTGACGACGTCCCCCTGCGTTCCCCCTCACTTTTACTACTAACTGCAACATCAAAAAGATTTCTCTTATCGTCAAGTAACTAAACTATAAAGCAATTTCGGGTTCGATCCTGGTGTTGATGCTTGTCTTGTATACAAACCCCAGTTTTACTGTTTGGATCCCACTTTAGGCAGTAGCTCTTGCCTCGTAAAATAAACCCCGATCTTGGAAATTAACGTTAATCTTGATTTCATCAGCTAACCTAACTCCATCTGAATCTATCTTGTTGTGGATCAACTCATCCGAATTCAGGTCCAAAAATAAAGGAGCAGAGTTTAGCATAGAGCCATCACTTTTACCATTATTTGTTATGGTCATAATAATCGTACATGACAATAATGACGTAAAAATCGAATCACAAAATGATGGCATTGGATTAAAGCCGAAAATTCCCAAGAGATTATTTTGGATTCAGGAACGCAATTTGGCAGATACCCACCATTTTTATAGTTCAGTTTATACTGAACTTAAATTTACTAAATAATGAGTGTATAGGGTGGGTGCACGCTGTATTTTTGAAAACGGTTGATAATATACTAGTGGCCAGATATTCCGTTTTTCACGAGATTGTTCTTTCTTTTTATTAATGTAATCCGGTGTCCTGAGGAAAATGTAAACGGGCCACAAAATATCCCAGTTTTTGGCTCGTAATTATATAATATATTAGTAATTTCTAGTATGGACTTCTTCTGTGCTGTCAAGGGAAGATCAAACCTTCTACAAGAAATTTGATCATCAAAGAAAAATACAAATTCAAGAGACCCATTCTAGCTCCTGTTAAATGTTGAAAGATAATATAAAAATTAAAATGGGAATAAGTTTAACTAAATATATATATATATTTTTTTGACAACCTAGCGACTTCCTCTTCACTTACAAGAATAACGACACAATAATTACGACTATACGATAGGATTATAGTTAGGTAGGCTGTCAAATCATGCTAAATCTGATCACCCTATCGTATACTTACCAACAATTCTAGTATTACAGCACTGGCAAGCTCAATATTCCGAACTGAAATCTGGAATGTTCGATCCTTACTCTGATGTTAATAACTCCAACAAATATTACGTGAATTTGGAATTGTGGTATACATCTGTTAGGCATTATTTGTGTCAGATGGACTGGGTATGATAAATTTAACAATGAAGGGGCTACTGTTTGTCCGCTCAGGGCATCTTGGTGTACATGTCTTGATTCTATGGAAATAACAAATCAATCGCTGTTAAACTGAAAGGGTCCCGCACAATCATAGCCAAGTTTTCATCAAGACATGCTACAACACTTTTATCATGGTTTATGTGCCAACAGAGGTAAAGAATTTTACATACAATGATAATTTTTATGATCAATTGTAAACTATGATATACATCTTCGAAGACTTGTTTTGAAGATATTGCTTCGTAATTAATAATCATTTCAGGGGATGGTCTGGGGAAATTTTCCATGAAGCAAAGAAATTCTCGGCCGAAGCCATATCTCTGTTCAAGCTAAATGTAAGTTACCAGTGTTTCCGAAGTACTACTTTGCACCCTCGTCTCTTGAAAGTCTTCATTGGGAGATCTGAAATCATCAGTATTCGTGATTTAAATTAGCAGGTGTACCAATTACCTGCACCAGGCTGGAACAGGTTTAGAATATAATATAGTTCTACATAAGTGATCAACGCAGACTAACGATAATTGAATGTCCACTATTGTTTTATACTGTATACAACCTCACGAGATAACATTTACATCATAGAATTATATAGCAAAGAATAGACTTGAGTGTGTCAGTAAATGTTGGAGATTAGTCCTTAACATATGCATATGTGCTCATTTATGAGGAACGAATTTTTCATCTTACCTGAAGCTACTTATATCAGCAACACATATATTGGTCCTTAAACGCATTAAATAAGTTCCAAACACAATCGTAGAACGGATTGCAAGTACTACAAAATACCAAAAACAGAGAAGACGAAAAGCAACTTTTTAAACAAACGTAATAAATTGCTGACAGACGAAGAGGAACCAAGAAGGAATAATGGATTTGGAACAAATTAACAGAAAAATTAAAAAAAAAATGTCAGCGAAAACCCAAGGGACCGTTAGAAGCAATGAGATTCACACAGAGAAATCAAAGTCAAACGTAAGAAACATCGACAAAGAATGATGTTAGAAAGTAAGAGAGAGTGGAAAGTTGTATGTTGAGTTAATGATGCGTTGTTTACTGAGGAGCTTTCTCTAATGCACTGAGCTAAACTTCGTTTTCGATTATTATTAGCCTGTGAGCACAGATATGATTTGCAAATGAGTTTTCTCCTTGTCATCACGCTCACGGGTGTTCTACCTGAGTGTTCTAGATGCATTAATGAAGAGAGTTCAATGAGTGAGAACTGCCAAGTTTCAAGGATGTTATTCCTTCTTTACGATAACGTGCCATCTCATATCGCTACAATAGTAAAGAGATTCGTGGCGAAAAGTAACGTTTCCACTCTCTATAAGCAATCCTACTTACCCGATCTTGCTCCTGGAGATTGTTTACTATTCTCAAAATTGAAATTTGTCTTTAAAGGATGCCATTTTCAATTAGTGAAAGACATTCAGAGCGCCGTCACTAAACAACTTTGCAATATTCCAAAATCTGCTTCTCTACACATCATCAAGAAGGTAAAGAAACGAGCAAACAAGTGCATCGACCAAGGAGGAATGCATTTAGAAACATAAACATAAGCAATATGCATATCAGAATTTCTCTGTGTTCAAATATAGTTACCTCAAGTCTTTTGTGTAGTACCTTATATATCCTCAAAATCCAAAGTTGACGTTGCATCATCCCCGATACACTCAGATTATAGATTTTTCCTTGCTTGTACTGGAATGCAAGTACGATTTTATCAGCTTCATTTTACTGAAGGACTGTTCACTTAGTATAACAGATATAGGCTGTGTAATCAAAATTTGTCACTTAGTTCAATAACTAAAAATATCCTCCGAACTTACTTCAATTTACCGCATTGGCGGTACTGAAAACATATTCATTTTAACAGCAAGTAGCAAATTATATAATAAATATTATAATTTAATGTAGTGATGAGCAAATGCAAGACCAAGACCAGACCCGCGTAGTCTCGGTCTTGGTTTTGGTCTTGCACATCCGGTCTTGGTCTTGATCTTGCACTGGAACCCTTAGTCTTGCTCTTGGTCTTGGTCTTGCACACCCAGTTTTGGTCTTGGTCTTGGTCTTGGTCTTGCTTGCAAGAGTCTTGCAAGTCTTGCTTTTAAGAAATTATGCTTTTCATTGGTAAATTTTACTCTGGATATCAGGGATAAATATTAAATTCTACAATGCACCAATAGTAATGTATGTTTCTAAAAGTAATACAGTTTACTTTCGTGTAACTGTGATGATCAATGAGTGCTCACGCTTCACTACTTATGAGATAAATCACAGCGTTTCGTAATCTTTTTATATTATTTAACAGATGCAATACCCCACTGGTTCCCAAACTTGGGAGGCTACCCTTGAGATACATGAAAGAAAATCAAAACTGCACAGATTACTGAAATACTATGAATTGCAAATTTATTTTTACACTCCAAAGGCGTCCGACTTTCTCTCTTTTCAACCACGATGAGCTAATCTTTGTATTCAACAAACTTCTAATTAAATATTGAGATTTTGTTTTACTGGTTCCAATATGTATTCTATGGGGCGGAAGCATGGATATTACGCAAGTGATGAAAAATTAAAGGATTCCGAAACGTGGGCATGGAGGAAAAGGAGAGAATTAGCTGGGTTGAACAGAAAATGAATGAGGTGTTAGAAATAGTAGCAGTAGGGGAGAAAAGAAGAATTTTAGATGTAATTAAGAAGAGGAAGAGGAACTGATTGGGACATTGGCTGAGGAGGAACTGTATTATGAGCGAAGTGCTAGAGAGTACGGTGGAAGGAAAGAGAGGGAGGGGACGAGGAAACTGTAGTTGAAGGAAAGCATTAAAACAGAAATTTGCTGCGTCAAGACGAAGACTAGCTGAGAACCACTGTACCTCGAATATTCTCAGTTACAGCAAGTGACCTGCCATTAATGACAGAATAGCTATGATGATGATGATGATGATATGTTTAGCAATATTGGCCAAAAAAGAGAGAGTGAAAATTAAAATAATAATGATAATAATCAAACCTCTTAATATTTTAGAATATTACATCAAACCTCTTAATATTTGAGTGAAAACTGAATACGACTCAACTGTTTATGTCTTTTGTGTAAACTCAATTTATGTAAATACTTTTGATCTATATTCGAAATACAAAATAAAGCCATCGAACTTGTGCCATATACCTAAGGAGGGTAAAAGTTTTCTTGATAAACAATTATTCAACGTATAAGCATTCGGCCATCCGGCACGTAAAGCGTGGGACGTAAATCTTAAAAATTTCATTTTCACTTTTCATTTGGCTATAAAATCAAGCTTGTGGTCACATGCACTAAGTTTTTGTCAATGTCACGAAAATGTTATTTCGATATTAATTTTATGAGCACACATTCAAAATTTCCAACGGATGCTTGACCCTCGGAGCCAAAGCCATACCATTGTAGTCGGCACCTATAGTGTACGGAATTACCGATGTTCAATACTACATTTCTCTTTAGTTTTGGAAAAAGAACACCACTAATATGTTATGAAATGAAATTAAATATCTAGTTTAACGTCCCACAGTTATGCACCGAGCCTAAGGGAGACGGTAATGATGAGAAATGAATGAAATGGTGGAATGAAGAAAGTAGAAGGAAACAGGAAAACCCCGAAAAAAACACATACACAGTGTCTGCCCACCAAAAAAGTTCGTATGGCGCAAGCTGAGATCGCACTAGGGACCCAATGCACCACAGGTGAACGCTGTACCACTGAGCTGGTACTTGTGCAATACTCTTGCGCAAGAATCTTGGTCTTGGCTTGCATGCAAGACTCTTGCACAAACTGCAAGACCAAGACTCTTGCAGTCATCACTAATTTAATGACTTTATATACAACTTGTCGATTAAATGTATACCTATCTGCTGTATTTATACAGAACAACAGAAGCGAGACTGACATTCAATATTCAATCAGGAAAACAGTGAATATACACGTGGAGTCAGTGATGGGGTAGAAAATTAGGATTTTCGAAGCCGCCACGTATGACTCACTATGCAAAACGAGCAACTTCTCACTCTCTTATTATAGTTTGTGTATAATCATGATAATTAAGGTTGTGGAATCTTTCCTTCAGCAAGTACAGCCAAGCAAACAAATAAAAGTCTGAGATAAACACAATTATTGTATCACAAATCACCATATAGATATGCTCTATTAATTAATGAGCAATGGATCATTTACGTCAGGTATCAATGGAACCCCCACAGTAGCTGAGGCCCCCGGCACGGGTCCCGCTGGTCTCCCTCTTATATTGCCACTGATCGTAATCATACTGATTGACAAAGAAATCTATGGAAGTCGACATCAAGGATGAGTTTGGAGTTACAATTGGTGTAACAAACAGTTCGGAAAAGTTTGCAGAAGCGACTGAATAGAACTTCTTGCATATTGCAGTTATGGTAGCTTCTACAAAAAGAAAACAAGATCAAACATCGAGACTTTTCCATAGAAAACTGTTATAGGCTCCGTAAACAGACTTTGCGGAAGATGGCTGAAATTCAGTTTAAATGTAGAAGAGGCTATGCAGATTCTATATTCGAAAAGCAAATTGTTCTAAAATGGATGAAACATACTAAAATAAGCACGAAACATTAACATTAATGTCAATGGAAAATCAATAAAAAGCAAAAATGAAGTCGTCCACACATCTGAGAAACTCTAATAAGGAGATGACTAATAGATAGCTCATTGCAAAGACATAGTGAAGAGTTTAGAAATGATATATAGCACATATGGTAAACATGATAGAACATTGTCAAAAGTCAAGTTGCTTTGAGTAAAATCAAGAATAATAATAAAGTATAATTCATGCATCTTCTTCTAATTACCCACATCTTGATTTGGAATCTCTAGTCTCGATTTAGCACGCAACGAGACTTTTGACCTGATCACCTGACACAGTCGGGTGGTGCTTATGGCAAACCGGATAGGCCATTTAAATTAAATGTTTCTTCATATATGTGTGTGTCAAGCAGAACATTGTTGAGTATATTGAGTATTTGTTAGTTATCACTACTAAACTTAAAGACTTAACATATAAAAGCCAGAACCGATGGTGTGGAATTCTCTAATCCAGCTCTCTTGCAGGAGAAATAATATGGTTGGGAACAACCAATGCTGTAAGGGATGATCTTCAATGATGATCCGCGCGCTCGACAACTGCACCGGGTTCAAACCCAAGACGTGGTTCACAACTCATGTTGGACCCAGCCGTAGATTGACCAGAGGACAATACAGTCGAGCCGAGATAAGCTCGTTCCGCATATTCACTCGAACACGTACTAGACAAAAGGCTCTCCGATATTATGATTGTGACACACAGTCAAGGCAATCAGGGTTCTTCCTCTGAATCCGTTCCTGCTTCCTTTTGCTTTGGCTTGGCTATCTTGGCTTAGGTCAATGTGCAATCGGCCTAACGGTAGATCCTGTAAATTGTATCATCAATGTTTAAGGACATAAATCACGAGAACTTGAACTTTCTTTATAAAGCAGTACAAGTGTTTCCTGATTGCACTTAGAATTGTAAAGCTTTCATTATCTCTATTTCCTTTATAGTTTCTTTTTTAAGAGTTCTTCAGGGCTGGATTAACCCATCTGGAGACCCGGGACTAGAAAAAAATATGTGGCTAACGCTGACTTCATCTAATACATTTCTGTGAAAGCACAGTAGGAAAGTTAAGGGAATGTGTTTCATATTTTTGTCATATTTTATTTTATGATGATGATTGTATCTTCATGATTCTATTTAGACAACCAGTCAAGATTTTGATCAGAGTGGAGGCTCCTGTTCATCTGGAGGCGCGGGGTTATAGTCCCCTAAGCTTCCCCTTAATCCGGCCCTGATTCAGATTCTGAGGCACTATTTACATCTACAATTATTCCGTATATTTGTAAAATAAAATTTCACAAACAAATATGGACTTAATTAATTGCACAAAAATTTTATATTCATGACAGTTTCGAATACGTAAGAAGATGGACTACTTGTAACTTTGGACATCAAAATGGGTCGATTATCTAAGCATTATTCGAGCAGCTGCAGGAGAAAGTATATTAATATTCATATCTGTGAGAATCCCAATTGTAACTTTTTAAACTAGTTAGTTAAAAAAAACTTTGTATGCAAATATTATGCAACTAAGAACTAGTGTATTTTCTTTTTTTTAAATAAAAAGAAGAAAACGAAAAGAATGTGGTATACCATACTAATTTTATTTTCCAAAAATTTTTAAAGCTTTTTCCATTCTTTTTTCATCCCTCTTCGAATCTTACTTGTATAACGCACACTAAAAAAAAAGAGTAGAATAAAATAAAGAAAAATAAAAATAGGGAAGAAGAAGGAAAAAGAGAATGGTAGTTAATTAACTCTAACCTTCTAAGTGCGAAAGAATTAGTGGGATCTACAAGTTGTTCCGCATACAAATAAGTGTTGAAAAAAAAGTCGACCATGTACTTGCACGCAATGCTTCGCCACTGTGGATAATTTGAATTGATATTCAGGTTAGCGAAGTGCGGGGAAAGGTTATATATATATATAGCAGTATCACCTTCCTCCGCGTTTTGCATAAACAGGAGAAAGAGGACAAGTTAAACCAATAATCTATTTTATATGCTAGGAAAGGTTTAGCCCTATTTCTTCTCACACTGCGTTATTTATACAGGGTGTTTAAAAACAACACCGACAACGTTTGGGAGGTGACTACTGACACCAAGATAAGAAAAAAGTACAGACCAACCTAGGCACACAAATGCTTCCTTTCGGAGTTATAGGCTGTCGAAAAGGTCCATAGCTCCAAAACTATGGGACCTACATAGTCAGGTCAAGACTTCACTTATGAACTGGTGTGTGCGCTATCCAACAGTACATGTTTCAGAATCCTAAGGTACTTACGCAACAATTTTTATAGAGGGAGTTGGCTACGGGCATATAATTTGAAGTGCTTACCAAGAAATTCTATAAAAATTGCTGCGGAGGTACCGCAGGGTTTTGAAACTTTGATATTTGGATAGGGCAGAGTCGCAAGTTCCCAAGTTCCCAAGTTCTCGACTACTATAGGTCCCATAGTTCTCGAGCTATGGACCTTTAAAATTGAAATTTTCCTGTTTTCGGCAGCCTATAACTCCGAAAAAAAGCATGTTTGCACCCAGGTGGTCTATACTTTTTGTCTTATCTTAGTGTCAGGAATTACCTCCCAAACGTTCTCGCTGTTGTTTTGAAACACCATATATATATAGCAAAAGAAAAAGAAGAAGAAGAAGAAATACCCAAATAAAAAAAATCGTGTACTCGGCAAATGGTTCTAGCTTTTTATAATTTTCGTTCTATTAAAACAACTATTCATCACAGTAGCCTACTCCGGTTTTAACTGGAATATTTCTATTCCAACAGCAATACTTAAAATAAATCTTTGTTGCACTCTATCTTCGCAGAATTGCTCTTTGCCTTACCGCATTACTACAAGAGAAACAAGGAAAGATATACAAGTGCAGTAGCTATTAGTATGGATAAAAGTATTCTTCATAAACATATAAATGAAATAAGGAATAAAGCAGGATAGAGATAAGGGCAATAAAGGATGATAGCGGAAATATACTAGTAAAACAAGAAAGAGGCAATAAAAGACTTTTTAAATATATAGATCGAGACGTATGAATTTGTGTTAAGAGTTACGCCAATTGTTTGTCTGGCATGCAAGAAACGAAGACAATTCTTCACGTCTTAAAGCCATAAACTCCATAATATATATACACACACACAATGTGGTAATCTGGAAACGAGACAAATTCTAAATTTGAAAGCAATATAAACTTGTAGTCTCTTGACACAAGCCTATTTCCGTGCTATTCAGCAAAGAGAATTATTTCCGTCTTAGAGAAGTAACGGCAGTGTCTGCGTATATAGTACTGCACTCAGCTGTGCTAGGAACTTCAGCTGTGCCTTACAGAATGCTCACCTAGGAATGTATGAGGAGCATTCTGATATAAGCAACAAAAAGCTTCACATCTCGCTCACTGCAGTATTCATTGAAAATACTGAATAGTTTCTCATACATTCTTGACTTCGTCAATCATGTACTTCAACATTATCTGGACACTTTAGATTCCACATATTCCAGCAGTATAACGAGGGTCTCTATACTACTAAAGCCCATGCGCGCCGACTACGTGGGTGCTCCGGGACTCCAGCACCCACAAGATTTTTAGTTTGATAGAAACAAAAATAAAATAAATATTTGTCACTTGCCATTGTCAAAAAATAATAAGCAATTCAAACACTGAGATGGAAGTTAAAATTTCTAACCTCTAAAACATAATTGTTTGTCTCAAGTGTATTTGTGCAAAGGCAATCAAGCAACACACTCCTCCACAGCCTACTATGACAGTGTTTATAAGCGATTTTAACTAAAAGGAAATCAATAAAAAAATATCGAATCTTTTATAACATAAAAAAACACATAACACGTCACACCATTGACATACACCCACATAAATTTAGGAAAGTCGGGGCCGTTGCTAGGGCCAACAAAGCGTACACTATACGTAAGGTTGCCAGACGTACCAATTTTTATAGGAAGAGTTCATTCTTTTTGGTTCTATTCCAGACTTTTGTTTTTAACTGAATTTGGGACGCGAAATTATCAATACTTTTTCTTTAACAATCGCTTATCTTATTTTATAGTTTTTTTTTTTTTTTTTTTTTTTTTTTTTTTTTACAAAACGTGGCTAACACGCTTAAATAATCGCTTATGCTGATATCCAAACGCATTAATGTTTCTTTAACAGAAATACGATGACTACTTGGTGGTGGTAAAGAAAAATCAATGAAAACTAGAAAGCAAAGTCATTGTTTATTATTTATATATCTATTTCCGAGAGTTTGAATGAAAAATTGTAAACAAGCTGTTTGCAGAACAAGCTGGGCATCATTTGTAAGTAAGTCTAATGCTGGTGGTGGTAACGAGCAATAAAGAAAATCTGACAGGCCTGCTCTGGTTGCATTTATGCAAAAAGGATTGATTTAACTTATTCCTCGGTTCTATAGAACCTTCGTTCACTACAGTGAGAGCACTAAAAGCTAAGTTATGTTATAACGAGTTCGTTGTATTAAAGTTTATTTCAATAATACCAATACTAATTAACCTTCATTTGATGCTTCTGGCACTAAGAGAAGAATCTTAAGACACGGAATCTATGTGAGCTCTTTCCAATTTAGCGTCTCATTTCAGCACAGATGCAATATGAGACGATGATCTACAGTTTAATGTAAAATTCGAACCCTCTTAATGCGTTCAATATCTTCCGTGGAAATTGAACCCGAGACCACGTGCATCAGAGACTCTCTAGTGTGACCTTATTGTTAGGTAATGTACCTTTGGCATGGAGTCCCGAGTTCAATTCACAGTAGAAGCTAATGTACTGTAGTTCAAATTGCAAGTTAAGCTATAGACCCATGTCCCAGACACTTATAGTACTGTTTAAACTCTAGATGAACGAAAAATTGCCTTGTATTCCTAAATAAAAATTTAAAAAATTAAAATAATAAAATCACTATATTATGCATATAAATGAGAACTTACTGTAGGGGGACCAATATTCGATTCTGCGGAGAAATGGGCTCGCCTGAAGACTCTATCATTCTTATTCGGTAACATACTATAGAATAACATTTATCGATAATTATTACAATTATGGCAACACTGAACCGAATTGTATTCTAACCAGAACCAAGAGAATGAGAAACGTGTAACAATAGAATAGAAATATATTGCCTACAAATAGCACACGGATATTGGTTTCTAATGCTTTCCCTTCTCTTTTTTTCTTTTTCTAATGAAACAGGATTTTTTTCTCTTTTTTTCATTGGTTGAAGCGGGAGTCGTAAAGTGCATTAGCCTATCCATTTTACCACGGAAACTAAATGGAGTTTACGGTTGAACAACATGCATTTCCTATGCTTGTAACAGAGTCGAAAATTTACTCGGATATACAGCAAAGGAACAGAACTAAAACTGTCAAGTACTCACGCGTTTCACTAACTTACGATGTTTCTGCTTTCACCATTTCAACTGTGCCTATTTTGTTCACTCTTTTTGCATTCTGTTTACATTTCTATCAACCGTGCTTTGTGTTTTTTTTTTAAACTCTATTGTAGTCTACTGTAGTCCTTTTATAGTTATATTGGTTGTCCTATAATAGTGATAATAATATTTTAACTAATACATTGGCTAGAATTATTTCAGAATACGAAGATAAACAAAATAATAACAGCATATTTGTAGGTTTTGAATTGAATTATCAAATACGTGTATTTCATATGGATTATTGTCCTGCTCTGGGCAGACATATAGCTACAGAGAATGAAAAACAAATTGTGAAATGTGAGTATGGAGAAAAATTAAGAAAATTATCTATAGTGGAACAGAAAGTTAAAATATTGGAAATCGCATGGGAAAATCAAAAATGAAATGAAATCTTTAAGTTTTAGGTCCCACAATTATGTTGGCTACGCTAAAGGAGACCATGATGATGAGAAACGAATGAAATGGTGGAATGAAGAAAGTGGGAGGAAACGGGAGAACTCCGAGAAAACCCACGCACACGGTGTTTGTCCACAAGAAAGTCCACTAGGCGCGAGCTGGGATCGAACCAAGGATCCCATGCGCCAGAAGTGAATGCTCTGCTACTGAGCAACTGCGGCCCTGAAAAGAAATCAAATTTAAAGGCCATTAAAAAAGGAAAATTAATAATAATAATAATAATAATAATAATAATAATAATAATAATAATAATAATAATAATAATAATAATAATAATAATAATAATAATAATAATAATAAGAGAACTCCCTCGTGGCCATATGATTACCGTATGCGTCTTCGGTGCGGAAGGCTCGAAGTCGATTTCCGACGGGAGCTCATTAGTTCTGATCCCACGTTTAGCTATAGGCCCATGTCTCATAGTCTAGCTGGGAAAGAGACCCTACATCCCAAATCAACCAATACTAATAATAACCATACCATTATTCCACCTATTATTTCATGATCGTTCACTTTCATCTGTCTCCTTTAATCTAAATGAGGACGTAAAACGTAAAATTTCATTTCATTTTTCATAATCTGGTTTCTGTCACTCAGAAAAGGGGAGATTCTGCGTAATCCCAAGCCACGAGGATCACACCTGCATTATTGGGGTTGCAGAATTTAACGAAACGCCATTAGTTCTCTTGTGGTAAATGTTTGACTTGTCTCTTTGAAATGAGAAATGAAATCAAGACTCTTCTTGATTTGCAATTAAATATTTGTCTCTGAAAAGGGGTTGTATGGTGAGTATTGGATAATATTTTTTTAAATTTTTATTTGTTGCAGATTAGCGTCCGTTTCAACAACGAGGCTATATGAGACCTGGGCATACTGCTTAACGTGGAATTCCAACACCATATGTTCCGCCGGGAATCAATCCCGATTTTTCAGTGCCAAAGACGCGTACCACCGTATGGGAGCTTATGAAATTGACATAATTTGGCTGATACGTTTAACAAAGTTAATGATTCTTGTCTCCGGCTATAAGGAAAAGTAGGTATTTTCTTTTGATTAAAATTTTTAAAAAATAATAAGAAATCGAATTTTTGGGTGAAGTCAATGAAAAACGGAAACCTGGGTAGCTTTACAATAACAAAATAATTCAAAGAACTAGACTCATACTTTAATTTTAATATATTATTAACTGTATTATTGTTACCCGTAAGAAAATAAATACTTGCGACATATTCGTTTAATTATTTTTTATTATCAATTATTTCTCCATTACCAAGATTTTGTAATTGTGAACAATTACATGTACTTTTAATCATGTATGTTTATTTTCTCTTTGTAGCGCTAGTGCAAGTTTTAAGCACTTTCAATCTACAATATTTATGCCATCATTCGAAAACATATATCGAGATATTGGAAACGAGTATGGAGCACAACTATTAGAGTTTTTAATAGATAAGCCAAAATTATGCTTTTACCCTTGGCAAAAAATCGTGATTTTCTGCCTGCATCGTTACTAAAATTAAAACAAAATACCAAATCCAGTCTCAACGCACAGAGGCTAATATTCGGTTGCAAATCATCCGAATTCAATAAATTGTTGCAACATTCTACAAATCAAAACTCACATCATTCTGATTAGAATAGTGGTAACTTACACTTGCCTTCATTTTGTGAATCTACCGTATAACTTTCAAATATCAAATATGTTGTGTTTAGCACACAATGTAATAAAGTCCACTTTTGGTTTATTTTTGGATATAATTAATCTTTATGATCTCTATTTCAAGCTCCTTTTAGAGCTTAAAAGATTCATGTAAATATATTGTAAATAACTCTTATAATGTAAGAAACAAAGGAATCAAGTCCACTTTTGGAATATTTTTGGATATAATTAATCTTTATGATCTCTATTTGAAGCTCCTTTTAAAGCTTAAAAGATTCATGTAAAGATATTGTAAATAACTCTTATAATGTAAGAAAGAAAGGAATCAAGTCCACTTTTGGATTATTTTTGGATATAATTAATCTTTAAGATCTCTATTTGAATCTCCTTTTAGAGCTGAAAAGATTCATGTAAAGATATTGTAAATAACTCTTATAATGTAAGAAACAAAGGAATCAAGTCCACTTTTGGATTATTTTTGGATATAATTAATCTTTAAGATCTCTATTTGAAGTTACTTTTAAAGCTTAAAAGATTCATGTAAAGATATTGTAAATAACTCTTATAATGTAAGAAACAAAGGAATCAAGTCCACTTTTGGTTTATTTTTGGATATAATTAATCTTTATGATCTCTATTTCAAGCTCCTTTTAGAGCTTAAAAGATTCATGTAAATATATTGTAAATAACTCTTATAATGTAAGAAACAAAGGAATCAAGTCCACTTTTGGATTATTTTTGGATATAATTAATCTTTATGATCTCTATTTGAAGCTCCTTTTAAAGCTTAAAAGATTCATGTAAAGATATTGTAAATAACTCTTATAATGTAAGAAACAAAGGAATCAAGTCCACTTTTGGATTATTTTTGGATATAATTAATCTTTAAGATCTCTATTTGAATCTCCTTTTAAAGCTGAAAAGATTCATGTAAAGATATTGTAAATAACACTTATAATGTAAGAAACAAAGGAATCAAGTCCACTTTTGGATTATTTTTGGATATAATTAATCTTTAAGATCTCTATTTGAAGTTACTTTTAGAGCTTAAAAGATTCATGTAAAGATATTGTAAATAACTCTTATAATGTAAGACACAAAGGAATCAAGTCCACTTTTGGATTATTTTTGGATATAATTAATCTTTATGATCTCTATTTGAAGCTCCTTTTAGAGCTTAAAAGATTCATGTAAAGATATTGTAAATAACTCTTATAATGTAAGAAACAAAGGAATCAAGTCCACTTTTGGATTATTTTTGGATATAATTAATCTTTAAGATCTCTATTTGAAGTTACTTTTAAAGCTTAAAAGATTCATGTAAAGATATTGTAAATAACTCTTATAATGTAAGAAACAAAGGAATCAAGTCCACTTTTGGATTATTTTTGGATATAATTAATCTTTAAGATCTCTATTTGAAGTTACTTTTAAAGCTTAAAAGATTCATGTAAAGATATTGTAAATAACTCTTATAATGTAAGAAACCAAGGAATCAAGTCCACTTTTGGTTTATTTTTGGATATAATTAATCTTTATGATCTCTATTTCAAGCTCCTTTTAGAGCTTAAAAGATTCATGTAAATATATTGTAAATAACTCTTATAATGTAAGAAACAAAGGAATCAAGTCCACTTTTGGATTATTTTTGGATATAATTAATCTTTATGATCTCTATTTGAAGCTCCTTTTAAAGCTTAAAAGATTCATGTAAAGATATTGTAAATAACTCTTATAATGTAAGAAACAAAGGAATCAAGTCCACTTTTGGTTTATTTTTGGATATAATTAATCTTTAAGATCTCTATTTGAATCTCCTTTTAGAGCTGAAAAGATTCATGTAAAGATATTGTAAATAACTCTTATAATGTAAGAAACAAAGGAATCAAGTCCACTTTTGGATTATTTTTGGATATAATTAATCTTTAAGATCTCTATTTGAAGTTACTTTTAGAGCTTAAAAGATTCATGTAAAGATATTGTAAATAACTCTTATAATGTAAGAAACAAAGGAATAAAGTCCACTTTTGGATTATTTTTGGATATAATTAATCTTTATGATCACTATTTGAAGCTCCTTTTAGAGCTTAAAAGATTCATGTAAAGATATTTTAAATAACTCTTATAATGTAAGAAACAAAGGAATCAAGTCCACTTTTGGTTTATTTTTGGATATAATTAATCTTTATGATCTCTATTTGAAGCTCCTTTTAGAGCTTAAAAGATTCATGTAAAGATATTGTAAATAACTCTTATAATGTAAGAAACCAAGGAATCAAGTCCACTTTTGGATTATTTTCGGATATAATTAATCTTTAAGATCTCTATTTGAATCTCCTTTTAGAGCTGAAAAGATTCATGTAAAGATATTGTAAATAACTCTTATAATGTAAGAAACAAAGGAATCAAGTCCACTTTTGGATTATTTTTGGATATAATTAATCTTTAAGATCTCTATTTGAAGTTACTTTTAAAGCTTAAAAGATTCATGTAAAGATATTGTAAATAACTCTTATAATGTAAGATACAAAGGAATCAAGTCCACTTTTGGTTTATTTTTGGATATAATTAATCTTTATGATCTCTATTTCAAGCTCCTTTTAGAGCTTAAAAGATTCATGTAAATATATTGTAAATAACTCTTATAATGTAAGAAACAAAGGAACCAAGTCCACTTTTGGATTATTTTTGGATATAATTAATCTTTATGTCACTATTTGAAGCTCCTTTTAGAGCTTAAAAGATTCATGTAAAGATATTGTAAATAACTCTTATAATGTAAGAAACCAAGGAATCAAGTCCACTTTTGGTTTATTTTTGGATATAATTAATCTTTATGATCTCTATTTGAAGCTCCTTTTAGAGCTTAAAAGATTCATGTAAAGATATTGTAAATAACTCTTATAATGTAAGAAACCAAGGAATCAAGTCCACTTTTGGTTTATTTTTGGATATAATTAATCTTTAAGATCTCTATTTGAAGCTACTTTTAGAGCTGAAAAGATTCATGTAAAGATATTGTAAATAACTCTTATAATGTAAGAAACAAAGGAATCTGTCCACTTTTGGTTTATTTTTGGATATAATAAATCTTTATGATCTGTATTTGAAGCTCCTTTTAGAGCTTAAAAGATTCATGTAAAGATATTGTAAATAACTCTTATAATGTAAGAAACAAAGGAATCAAGTCCACTTTTGGATTATTTTTGGATATAATTAATCTTTATGGCCTCTATTTGAAGCTTCTTTTAGAGCTTAAAAGATTCATGTAAAGATATTGTAAATAACTCTTATAATGTAAGAAACCAAGGAATCAAGTCCACTTTTGGTTTATTTTTGGATATAATTAATCTTTAAGATCTCTATTTGAAGCTACTTTTAGAGCTGAAAAGATTCATGTAAAGATATTGTAAATAACTCTTATAATGTAAGAAACAAAGGAATCAAGTCCACTTTTGGTTTATTTTTGGATATAATTAATCTTTAAGATTTCTATTTGAAGCTCCTTTTAGAGCTGAGAAGATTCATGTAAAGATATTGTAAATAACTCTTATAATGTAAAAAACAAAGGAATCAAGTCCACTTTTGGATTATTTTTGGATATAATTAATCTTTAAGGTCTCTATTTGAAGCTTCTTTTAGAGCTTAAAAGATTCATGTAAAGATATTGTAAATAACTCTTATAATGTAAGAAACAAAGGAATCAATCCACACAAAGTATTCGTGTTCGAATATTGCAAATAACTCTTACAATGTAAAAAACAGTGTTAACTTTTCTATGTGCTGAAGCATACTGTACAAACTTCATGTCTTTTTCTCAAAACTTTGTCAAAAAAGAAAACAATATAAAAGTCGATCAGCCCCTTGGCTCAAGCTTCACACTATCACAATAAGTTTCTGAGGATGAAGGAGGATTTTGTGAATCGCATGAGGATTTTAGAAATTGGTAATTCGAACGTTCTGTAGATCAATTATTTTGGCCATATTTTCCTCGTAATACAGGAAATATCTTTCAAACTAAATACTCATTTTGAAGATAAATTCGAAAAATTGCTGCAAGAAAGCCACACTCGCTCAATGCTACAGCGCTCATCTCTGATACTTGGGGTCCGCGTTCCGGTCCCAGTCTGCACCAAATAAATTTTGTGATAGATAAAGACCGTGCTCATGAGTTTTCTCAGATTTGTCCCGTTTCTTCCCATTTCTTCACTCCCCCATTATTGTCCGTCTCATCATCTCCCTTAACCTCAGAGTATAATCGTAGTACGTTAAACTCAAAACAATCTATACGCTGTTGAACTGTGTAACTAGCAATGCTAATATGCCAACTCACTACTGTACACTGTTACCACAGTTTAATCTCGAGAACCAAGTCACTGTTGCCAGAACACAATTTAAAAATTTTTACGTTAGTTTTGGCAAACCATTTGCTATACTTACTCTACATTAATTTTTAGATGTTCTGCCTTGAAGTGTCTGTAGGTGTTCAATTTTTCCTGTTGTGTTTGTGTGGGCTTCGTCTGTGTAGAAAAAATACAATTTTGGAATGAAATACTTTTTTTTTTTTAACGTTCAAACGCTTCAGCTTGACCTTCGATTGTCAATGCCTTGTCTAGTACTTAGTAAGTATAACCTTATTGGGTAAATACTGGGTGAAATTTAGTGCAACCAATCTCGATTTTGAAAAGTTTGACTTTGGTTGGAAATTGTTTGGGGACCGTTTACCTATACAATACAATCTTTTATTAAATTACACCTCTATTTTGACAGGTGGTAGGTGCTTTCAATTAATGAAAAACAGAAATACACAAGTTTTATTTAGTTATTTGGGAGGGGAGGGGGAAATAATTGTTTCAGTCAAAGTACAACTAATCGTTTCTTTCAATGCTGCACATCATTCGTTGTTAAATTCTATGCTTACCGTAACATGCGAACACAGTTGTTTTGACATTAAATAATGTTGACCTTAAAATAATAATAAGAGCTTCTTCGTCGCTAAGTGGTTACCATACATACCTTTGGCATGGGAGACCTGGATTTGACTCCCGGCAAGAGCTCATGTGGTTCAGTTCCCACGTTAACCTGTAGGTCCACGTTTCATATAGCCTTGCTGCTAGTGCTCTCAACGGGTCGGGTCGGGTCGGATTGAAGACCGACCCGACCCGTGACCCGAATTGACTGATCCGACCCGATGACCCGACCCGACCCGACTGACCTGAACCGTGATCCGATCTGATTGACCTGACCCGATAACCCGACCCGAGCTGACCCGGTTGACCCGACCCGAATAACCCGACCCGACAACCCGACCCGAGTTGACCCGATTGACCCGACCCGACAACCCGACCCGAACTGACCAGATTGACCCGACCCGACAACCCGACCCGAATAACCCGACCCGACAACCCGACCCGAATAACCCGACCCGACAACCCGACCCGAGCTGACCCGACTGACCCGACCCGAGTAGCCTGACCCGACAACCCGACCCGAACTGACCCGACCCGACCCGAACTGACCCGACTAACCCGAACTGACCCGATCCGAGTCGGGTCGGGTCGGGTCAACCCGACCCGTTTGCGAGCACTATGGTCACGACACTGGGTGAACGCCAAAATGCACTCACATTGGGAAACTAGTTTTAAAAGCATAATTTTAGAAAATAAAGCATAAAGCATAATTTAAAATATATAGCTCAATTCTTGGAAAATTCTCTTTAACTGAAAGTTTAACATACTGTGTTAATATTTTTTAAAGCCAATATTTACAATGCACAATCATTGAGAACATAACAATGCAACAATGAAAAGCTTATTTTCATTTCTGTAAACTTTTCGGTGTAATCCTTTGATGTGGAGAAAAGAAAGTAAAAGAAGAAATTTTTCCGCCAACAATGAATAATATGCAAGAACTCCATACTATATTGTTACAGTGACGACGCCAGCTTTATGTTCTTAGGGGGGAAAAGGAGGGGCAGATACATTTTCTGGGGGCGGCTATTTGCCATACCAAAAATGACATATTTATTACGTTTGACTTATTTTACATTACATTGTGTATTTCGTTGCTGTTTTTATGTTAGATCTATATGATTATAAATTAAACTCATTTCAAATAAAATTTGTAACTAACAAATAAGTAACGTCTGCACATGAAATATTTTTCAATGAAACTTTTGAAGCCTAAACATAAATTGAATTACTTTCGCGTATGCTACAAGTAACACATTCGTCTATATGCTACGTATCTCTCGCTCTTTCCCTCTCTCTCTCTCTCAATATATATATATATATATATATATATATATATATATATATATATATATATATATATATATATATATATATATATATATATATATATATATATGTAGAGAGAGAAAGAGACAGAGAGAGAATTTACTAGGAGCTGCTGAAAATGTCGTAATCCAATCCAGAAGGAGTGTAGGTATACTAGGTAGAAAAATGAAACCGTAGTTTAGAAAAACATATCTCTGTATGTACAAATATAAATTTTCATATTAATAATGACATTCTTATTGTTTCTCAGGCCTCTGAAGTGATTATGTGTGCCCAAACAGATAATTTCACGAACATCCAGATCCTTACTGTTATAACATTTTTGTTCCACCAAGGAAAGTCACCGAAGTAAATTAATTAGGAAACCAGTGAAACACCACAGGACTCTCCTCCGTTATATATAGTGGTGAAGAAGTAAGTGGCTTAGTATAAACGTAGCAATTTCTCAACAAATTATGCTTTACATCCAGGATGATTAAAAGCAATGACTCTTCCTGGAATCATGGATGCAATTTGTGACATTATTCTTGAAAATTGATGCATTTCAGCCAGTGGTGGATATAGCCCGGGGCCGGAGGGCCTAGGCCACCCTAGTTTTTGTGTGACAAAAGTAATTTAAGCTATTTATATTTCTTATAGTCTGAGGTCTGCACCCCGCTTTCTCAGTTTTTACCTTCTCAGCAAAACTTGTGTCAGGGATTCTGGGCATTTCTTTGGAACTTCGGTAGCATAATTCAGAATGGCTTGGGTATGCGCAAGTTCTCTGCATAATGGGTCCCCACAATATATGTCAGGGAGAATAAAAGGGTAACGGCATTAAGAGAAGTATTCTTCCAATTTGACCGTAATGCTGATCAATTTCGCTGACGAATAGTAACCATAGATGAAATATGATTGTACCACTATGATCTTGAATCGGAACAACAGTCAATGGAGTAGTAGCACTCATTTCTCCATCGCCCCAAGAAGTTCAAGACACAGAAGTAGGTTGAGAAATTGTTTGGAACATTCTTCTGGTATAAGTATGGAGTGGTAGACTACCTCCTCAATGGTCAGATATTTAATCCAGAATCTCTACATTACTTACAAAACTGAAAGAAAATTCAAAGTTCAACGCTGCGGAAAATGAAAAGAAAGGAATTCTGTTCCTTCAGGAGAATACACCTGTCCATCAAGCCCCTGCGAACATAACTGACATTGCATAATCTAGGATTTCAATGTCTAAATCATCATTCTTATTCCGCAGATTTAGCTCCGTCTAACTATTACGTGTACTTATTTCCCAAACTTAAACAACACTTGAAAGACGCCATTTTAGATCTGATAGGGGTAGTGCTACGAACAGTGGTGCGAGGAAATCTAGATTTTTTTTTTACTTTTCTGCAAAAGCTGGAGCACTGTACAAGGCAGTATATTGACTCTCGGGGGAAGAGAAGAAGAAGTAAAACTTCACCAATCCACGTGCACTCCTTCTGGGTTGGGCTACGAATTTTTCAGCAGTTCCTAGTCAATATGGTAGACGTCACGTCAGTACTTTGAAACAAAATAAGTAAAGGAGCACTAGTATAAACCAATTACTAACTAAAGATCAGCACTCTAACAATACATTTTATTGGGAATCAATTTCATTCCATAATTTTATTATTATCATTTGCAGGAAGGGAAAACACAACTCTTTTTATCTCCTTCAAAAAATTAAGCCCTAGTAGTTGCAAACTAAGCTGTTATAAGCACATCCTCTGAATATTGTAAGCCGAGAATAATGTTTCAGAAAAAAGAAGTTTTAAATAAAACAAAATATGAAACTGAAAACTTCAAACCTGGACAAATACAAACAAGTTACGTAACTGGTTTTACCTTTCTTTTGTTTCCAATCGAAGTTGATCCAATGAGAAGAAAACAAGTCGACCAAATCTACTAGTGTTCGCTAGGCACAATTATTAAAAATCATAAGAAAGAAGTATAACTAAAATTTACCTCAAAAGGGGCTAAATTAGAAAACAGAAATATGCGTGCATACCCAGACGCTCAAAGAAGAAAGCTTGAGGATTAATCTGCCACATAGTAAATTCATGGAAAGTAGACTACAATTTGTCAATGAGATTGGTTATGATACTGATATATAATACTACATGAAGAATGTTTTAAGATTGTACGAGTCTGGGGGGGGGCAGTCTAGGTGGCAGTCAGGGGGACAGAAGTAGCTACTAGGGGGGCGCTCGCCCTCCTTGCCCCCCTCTGGCGTCATCACTGTATTGTTATGTTTACTTTTTGAACTTAAGCACTTTCTGTACTTTTTGGTGGCATCTTTTACTTTCCCTTTCTATATATATGTACCTGTAAGGCGCACACAAATGATAGAAAAAATTTATTCGAGCAAAGCACATCTCTTTACAATGAATTAAGTAGAAAGTTCATTAAATATGAGAGAAACTAGTTGCAAAAAAAATCAATAAATAGATCAAGATATTTAGAATATTTGATGTATAATAAATATACATTATACACGATTAATGTAAAATAATCATTGAAATTAACAATAAAGCATAATTTAAAAAAAAGCATAATTAAACAAGAAATAAAGCATAATGTGGGTTGCTCTAACAATTAAGTTGTATGAAGACGAGAAGAAAACGGAAGCTGATTCCTTAACGAATTTCGTTAATCTTCTTTGTGTCTACAAAAACGCATTCCTAGAAACCTACAAGCTAGGTATCATCTCTGTGATTATATCAGTTTCTAGTGCTACATGTGAAAGGTCATTCTCTTCTTTGAAAAGATTAAAGACTTGTATACGCAAGTCAATGACTCATGATAGGTTGAAAAACTTAGTGTTACTTTATATTGAGAAGAAAATTGCTAAATCGTTAGATCTTTAACAAGTTGTGGATATGTTTGCTGCTGCCCACACGAATAGAAAGATCCTCTTCAAGTAGAGGCATGAACCTGTAAGTTATTTTCTTTATCTGTAAAAGAAGTATATTTGCTTCCACTTAAGTCAACCAGCTACACATATTTTAAACGCCATGATTAAATAACTATTTACTTATATTAGAAATCAATTGCATTAATGAATCCTAGTTGTTTGAGGTACTAAATTCTTATATCTTCACTGTTTTCCAAAGAGTAAAATCATGAACAATAAAGATGGAAACATTCACCTTGAATACACACACACATACATACATACATACATATATATATATATATATATATATATATATATATATATATATATATATATATATATATATATATATATATATATTGGAGATGTCCCCCTCAAAATCCTCTTGGGCAATTCATTGCCCCCTTCCTGAAAAAAACTAGCTACACTACTGGACACCATGCACCAGAGATGAATTCTCTACCACTGAGCCACCGCGGCCCTGCTTGGGCTTGGTCGTCCATATCCAATCTCTGTTTTGGCGTTGCTTAAACAACTTCTAGTTTTGTTCTAAATCCAGACTCCATATTGGCGTAGATATTAATATTACAGTCGATTGGTAAAATCAATCTTCCATATTTAAAAATTTAAGTACACACAAGTAGAAAAATAAGCATTTATCATAAAAACACTAGCTGCAAGTGTTCAAAATAGATTTATGGTTTCTATAAAATCAATTGAAAATTGCTATTTTTAATTAGGCAGCTAGTAAAAAACAGCAGCTTTCGACTCCAGCCGAGTTTAAACTCAACCTAAACTCAGTTGACCAAAGTGAACTGACCCGACTGACCCGACCCGATAACCCGACTGACCCGACCCGACAACCCGACCCGAGCTGACCCGATTGACCCGACCCGATAACCCGACCCGACCCGATAACCCGACCCGAGCTGACCCGACAACCCGACCCGAATAACCTGACCCGACAACCCGACCCGAGTTGACCCGATTGACCCGACCCGAGTTGACCCGACTGACCCGACCCGACAACCCGACCCGATTTGCCTGACGCGACAACCCGACCCGAGCTGACCCGAGTGACCCGACCCGAGTTGACCTGACCCGACCCGACCCGTTTGAGAGCACTACTTGCTGCTGAACGAACGATAAACAAATAATCAATTCAAGTCAAAATTTTATATATATATATATATATATATATATATATATATATATATATATATATATATATATATATTAGAACCTTGAGGAAATCCACTTACATGAAGCTCCACCACAATTTTACATGGATAAGAATCAAACCAATATTTTTTTCAAATTTGTTCTGTCTCTGAGAAACAATGCACCATAAATCACAAAAGATGTAAAAAAAACTTCCTTGCCTTGCAGTATCAAAACGAATATATTACCGAGTCTGTAGCTAAAGAAGAATATATTAATATTCATTTACTGCGTGAATATTAAGAGTAACTTAACATGACTTGCAAATATTATCTAATTAAGAAGTACTGTTTTAGGTTGAAAAGAAAAAAATATAGGATAGTGGTTTGCCATACTAATTTTATTTAAAGAGAAACAACAAAAAAGAAAGAAATTTAAGAAAACCGTTCCTTTTTAAAAAGTTCTTTCTTGTTAAATAGACGACAGAAATAGAGTGATCCGAAGGATAAAAAGAATGAGAAGAACCAAGTAAGAGATAAAGTAGAATGCAGCTAATTAAGTCAACGTTTTTTAATGCGAAAAAGTTAGTGGTCTCTTACAAGGGTGTACCGCATACTGATAAGTTGCAGAAAACGGTAGATCATCCTATTTTGTACGTAACGTTCAGCCAACTACTGCAACCACTATGAATTGATAAACAGAGTAAGCGAGATACTTTGAGTAGGAAAGAAGATCGAGCAAAATTACGAGTGGCGATGAGGTAGATCTGATCCTAACATAGAAGGAAGTATTGTATGATTAAGGTGTTATTTTGATATTATTTAGTGATCTTTTATATGTTTGTACTGTGAATTTCAAGCATGAGCAATGCTCCGTTTTATTTTAAGAAGGTTTCACTCAGTATCATCATTTCAAATTTGGCTTGGGGGGGGGGGTAAAATATCCCTCTTTTCACTGACTTACTACTATTCTATTGATAAAATTTATATAAATCTCAAACTCAGGGGGGCAAATGCCCCTCTCTGCCCCCTAAATGATGCCCCTGGTTTCACTGAGTAAAGTTGTACCAAGAATGGAGAAGACTAAGATCATATCGACCATTAAAAAAATGTGAATGAAAAGTATCCGATATTCAGAATTAATAATAACTTGGTAGAGACACTAGGAGACTCTTCTCCAACACGTAATATGGCGAAGAAATGGTGTCGTGAGTTCAAGTGTGATAGGGAGTCGGTGAGGATGAACATCAAATTGGAGCACCAACAACTGCTATGATGACTGGAAACATCAACAAAGTCCACAACATTGTGCTGCAGTATTGTCAAGTCATTATCCGCTGTGTCATTGAAATGGGTCGCCTTTCATGTAATCTTCAAGATGGGTCCCACGAAACCTCACCGTAGGTCAGGAGTGCACCCAAATGCTCATCAGTCCCGAACTCCTTGACAAGTTTCGTACTGACACAGACCAATTCTTTGCCCCGTTTTAATCATAAATGAAACTTGGGTGTATCGCTTTGACTCACACACAAAAACCCAAAGCATGGAATGAAAACATACCCATTCTCCATCAACAAAAAAATTCAAAATACAATCGTCAGGCAAGCAGGTGATGTCTTCAATTTTCCGGGACTACAAGGATGTTGTTCTACAAAGATGTCATTCCGTCACTGGCAGCTACTAGAGTATAGTGATCAAGAAGTTAAATAATTCCATCAAGAAATAAGGATGATGAGATGTTGACCCGTGGTGTGCTCTTGCACCAGGTCAATGCCCTATTCACACCTCACTCATTGTGAGTATCTCTATCGAAGATGCATCGTTTGAATCGGTGCTCCACCTCAATATTCCCCAGATTTGGCTCCCAGTGACTCTCATTTATTTAAATATTTAAGGAACGAGCTGCGTGGGTAGAAAGTTTCTGCTGTTTCTGACGCGAAGTGGCTCTAGATTCATAATTGGAGAGTCAGTCCAAAGATTTTATTTCTGCAAAACATTGTAGCATCAATGATGGAAGTGCATTAGTGCTACTGGGGAATATATTTAAAAAAAAGCTTAGTACCATTAGTACATGTTAGAGTTGGAGCAACCTTATCGCCTCTCTTATATATACGTAATTTAGAGCAACTATTCTTATGTGTGTCTTTTCTGTCATCTTGACATTGTAAGAATTCGCAATTCATTATATCGGAGGCAAATTTACTTTACGTGTTCAAGGGACTATCTGTTTTGAATCCATACAGTTCTTATATACATGGTAATCATAATCCTCATCTCCAACCTATGTCTTAACTCCAGCTCTTGATTTTCAGTTCGCTTTTGAACCACTGTGGAAATAAACTGGCCAATATACCCTTTTCTACTAGTTGTTACTGTACGTAACTTTGGTGCAGGAAACCCAGGTTCAATTCCCAGCGGGAGCTTATGTGGTTTGGATCCCATATTAAGTTGTAGGTCTACGCCTCATATACTCGATAAAGATGCTAAACTGCAATCCAGTTTACCAACCGGGTAAATGAGCTAGAATCTATGTAGAAAGAAAATAAAGATGTTAATGACCATAGTAATATATATATATATATATATATATATATATATATATATATATATATATATATAAAGGGGATCCTAATTTTTAGGCTTCCGAGAATTTTTGAGTCTCATATCCTAAAATGGTTCCATATCAGACCAAAGTAACCCATAGAAAAATTAGCTCCATTGAACATTATTATTATTAAATATTCTGCCTTTCGGCAGGTCCTGGCACTAATGAGGATTTTTTATTTTTATTTTTATTTTCAATTTTTAGATTTGGGCCTGGAAATGTTTTTCTTCCACTTTTCTCAATCTTCAACTTCCTCTTTTAACTTCCAATATTTTCTCCTATCTTTCAAATCACCGATCAGCTGTGTTCTTCTTCTTCCTATTCCTCGCTTCCCTTCCATCATTCATTCTATGGTGGTGTGAAGAAGACAATTTCTTCGCAAGATATGTCCAATCCAATTGGCCTTTCTACGAAGGATAGTGGCTAGAAGTGTCCTCTTCTCTCCTATTCGTTTTAAAATATCTTCGTTTGTTGCTCTCTCTATCATATTTTATCTTCTTCGTCTTCCTCCAACACTACATCTCGAAATATTTTATCTCTAACTTCCGTAATGTCCAAGTCTCTGAACCATACAGTCCAATGCTCTATATATAGCACTTGACCAATTTCTTTTTTAAGTCCAATATTGAGCCTTACAATAAAATTATATAATTATATGTATGTGTTGTTTTGTTTTGAAACATTTAAGAGATTGAAAAAATAGATCTCATTGAGCTAAATAGAACAACATGCATGAAGGTAGATTGTAGCTTTTCAGAAAACGATCTTTCTGAGGCAATATATATATATGTTATTCGTAGCCAAGACTAATAGGCTCAATAACACGCTACCTATTAAAGTGAAACTGATACGAAAACATACTCCATCAAGTTTTCATTGACATACTGGCAAGAGGACAGTGCACTTACGGTTAATGAGATAATAATTTAAAAAGAAATACATTATTAACTCTTCTTACGTGGGGTGTGAAGAACGACTTGGTCTGGAATGTAGCTCAGTTGGTGGGAGCACAGAACATCACGCAAGAACAACCCTCATGGTAAAGACCGTTAATTACCAGTAATACCATTTTAAATTTTGTCAGGGAGAGCGCAAGATTGACCACAGATATAAGAGTTTTACGTTTTTCATTAGTATTTTAGTATACAATTTATTTAAACGCATGTGATTCTGAAACGCAGTGGGAACTGTTCCTCCCCTCCCCAAATGACGCCACTGTTCATCATTACACTATCTGACCTCCAAAAAAACTGGATTATATAACCATACCTTTGGGTCCTAGCTATATATAGCTTGATATTCGTATGCTCATAAAGATTTAGTTACATAATTTACATTACTCGCTGAAAATATTAATTACAAACATGATCTAATTGAATCGGTGATTACAGAAAGGGCTTAAGTCCATTTTGGGTAGCTTTAAGATGTTAAAGTAAAAATGTATAAATTCAGGACTGCAGACTTGCCTTGCGCTCGATTTATGGTTCAATGTTGCGTTTACACCGTTGTAACATCTTCTACACTTGTCCTTGCCCTTCCTATACAAAAAGTTGTGTATACCCGTAGAGAAACGTAAATATGACTTAGATCCTTTCTGCAATCATTGATTTAATTAAAATTTCTTCATAATACACACATACACACGCACACACACACACACACACACACACACATATATATATATATATATATATATATATATATATATATATATATATATATATATATATATATTAAATAGATTATCAAATAAATTAGTTTCCGTACCATCCTTTCCTTCACTCGGTAAAAACTGGAAAAAGAATCAACATTGCCTATAAAGATAGATTATTATAAATATCATGCACGATCATTATGGTAAGTAGAATAATGCTCTCTGAGGTTCAAAATTACATGTATTCTGCGCATGTTTCCCAAGTCAAGCACACTGAAAATTAGACTAATCTCTACAACAAACTTAACTTATCCAATACTAACAAGCAAACTTCGATCACAACGAGCAATTACACGAACCTAATGGTGTTGATGATGTATCCAGAGACGCATCTTACATCGTCATTGTGTTAAGCAGAGGATGAAATAAGGTGGTCTTTCCTTGTAGTTAAACAATTCAAAAAATGTGTTAACTAAAGTTACTATAATATAACTTGTACGTTAATATTGCTAGCTTTTGTATTACAATAATACATTCATATACACGATAATTACACATTTACTTGCTTCCCATGTACTCAAAGTACTGTACACAGGTCGTTGAGCTCTTCATTTAGTCTGGATCTGGGCAATATGTGCGATAAAAAAAATCTACAACTTAGAAAAATAAACACAAAGATTGTTAATTCTATTTGGTTTCATATTTTTACTTTACTAACAACATGAGTATATAATTTGCGTTAACATCAAAGTGGTTCACCAGAGTACTTTTATAATATTAAATGAGGTTAAATAGTGCAAAATTGTATTTTCAGTGGTTACTCGGTCTCTCTGTTTACAGGTGGCTAACACCAGTATTTTCTATATGCGTGATCTGGGTTCGATTCCCGATTCTCGGATACAAATACGAGTAGAGATTCTTAACTCGATTTATACAATAGTTCTTTCTTGCATATATCTTCAGTGGTGGAAAAGAACATGCTGTAGAAAAACTTACGACTCCAATAAATATTTCATTTTTAATACGCGTAGCTATGACCGTTTGACTCTAAATCATTTAAAAAATAAATATCACTCAATTTTTATTGTAAGACGAAGTTTGGAAGGTATATTTGTGGCAAAACTTAGGAACAATAAATGTTAGATCAAAATATGTTTATTGTAATTTATAGGGTGGCCCATAATTATGTATATGATATTTCAAAAACTGCAGTAAATAAACTAGCAACATAACTTGAACATAAATACATTACCCTCATACCTTTCGTTAGAAGAATTTTAATTTATGTTTTCCATGGCATGGTTCACCAATGCTCCATCTAAATCGATACATGCCTGAAGACGAAGAGCAACGTTGTTACAAGTAGCTTGACAGACCCGTACTGGTATCTGTGGAGCTATTGTGTGATAGCTTATCGTAGTTCGGCCAAATTGTGTATGTGATCTTGATATACTTTGTCCTTTAAAACATCCCATAATAAGAAAGTCAGGTGGTACAAGTCGGGAGATCGAACTGACTACTCACAGACCCACGTCGACCGATTCAGCGGTTCTGGAATGTTTAGTTCAGCCACTCTTGCTCTGGTATTGCATAGTATGGCGGTGCTCTATCTTTATCGTTACCTCCATTCTCAGGCTACAAAATGTTGCCATATCGAAACGTTTTGTCCAGAATTACAAATACGAGTACTACAGCCAGTCAAATATCATATACAAAATTATGTGCCACCCTGGACACATGGCATAGTTTCCAACAGTCAGGTATGTTACATCGAAGCACACTTTCATGCTTGATGTAGCGGTTGAGAGAAACAAGTAGAACAAATAAATGGAAGGCTGGGAACGATGCAGGAGTATGAACTAGAGAAAGCTTAGTAGGTGCATGAGTGGTGTATCTGCGAAACCATAAAGTTTGTTATTGGTGTTTCTGTTTCTTTCTCAACACTGCCTTCATGAATTTATCAAGTTCTTCATGTGCTCCTTGTCTCTTTTTGTGCTTTACTGTGAATGAGAGCAGCAAACTATGACGTTATAGAATATCAAGTTGGAATTTATTTATTTATTGACTCTTATTTTAAATGGATGAATTAAGGCACTTTGCCTTGTCCTACGCTTAACCAACATTTATATGAGAATAGCAAATACATTGGAGAACAATCATATAATCACTTTTAATGAAAAGAATATTAATTGATTTCAACAAAAGCAGTAAAGATATGAAAATAATGAAAATCGTAATAATAATAATAATAATAATAATAATAATAATAATAATAATAATAATAATAATAATAATAATAATAATAATAATAATAATAAACAGTTAAAAGCTGAAAATAATTCATTGTATATTGTCTATAAAATATTCTAAACCTCGCACGAAGACAAACAAATTAATGTCTCTTAACATTACTATTCAAACTAATGTTATATTAGTCATTAATTTGTTTGGCTTGGCACAGACTTAAGTGCTTACTATTTTTATTATTTTCCGTTTTCATTTGTTGAAGTCGGTTTATATCAAGGATGTTATAAAATAGAGGATCTGCCTATATGTATCTTCATCGTATTAAATTAATGAAGGCAAATAATAACCGAGCATTGGCAAGTCTGATTGGCTATTCTCGTTTTCTCCATCGTCTGATTCGCTACTTTCGTTTCCGCCATGATTGTTGGCTTAAAACATTGCGATCTTATTGGGCGGAGTAGGCAGAGTAGGAGTGGCAAAACTGTGACGTATGGCTTCAAGATTTTGCTGTAAGGGCAGATCCTCTAGTTTATAAGATCCTTGGTTTATATCGTTTGTTTCATTTTCTTTTATTTTTGCCTTTTAGCGTGTTCTTAAACTCGATTATTTTTCTATTAAGTTTATTTAATTTTTCCAGTTTTTCGCTGGACCCAGGGCCGCCCACAGGGGGGATGTATGGCGCAAGCTGCGCCATTGAGAAAAATTTTGGGGGGGATTTTACTCTACTTTCGAACTAGCAATTTTACTGTCGGAATAGCATTAAAACACGATTTTGAGAAGCTAATTTTCAAAAATTTTCCGGGGTAAACCCCCGTACCCCCTGCTTCGATACTCGATGAATGAAGTACCGCGGAAGTTGCCGTATGAAAGGAAAGGTTGGTTCGTTTTAAGAGAGAAGGGCCACCCACAGGAGGGATGAATGGCGCAACTTGTGCCATCGAGAAAAAAATTGGGGAGGGAATAAAAAAGTTGGGGAAGAATGTTACTCTAAGGTCGAATAAGTAATTTTGCTGTCGTCAGAATAACATTGGAACACGATGCGATTTTTTTTTAAATCTCGAGAATGAATCCCCCTACCCCCTGCTTAGAAACTCTATGAATGAAGTACCGCGCAAGTTGCTATATGAAAGGATGGGCTGGTCGGTTTATCGCTTTGTGTAGGTAATTTACCCATTTTCTGCTGGGAGCATTTATTTATTTCTTATTTATACCATGTACGACACTTAATAAGTAATGCTGTTCAATTGCTACATGATGTATAATAAATGAATTAATGATAATATTTTGTATAGTTTTCTGTTTGTGCGATTACATTTTCCAGGGCCTGCGGTAAACTGAAAACCAGCTCAAAAGTGGCATCACTGTACAATAGAGACTTTCCGTGAGAGGTCGCTCCAGTAGTATTCTATATATTCAGCTCCATGTATTGTACAGAGTGAAGCCAGCTAGGCAGTTGTTCGTTTTTCGCAGATCCTGGAAAATGTAATCACACATTCACATACATAGTACACTACCAAGACTACTAATAAAAGTAATGCCATTTTTATAATTACTACTACCTCTACTACTACTACAAGCATTCTATAATACTACTACAGGAAATAAAAACAACAAAAATAACAATTACTAGTACTATAAAAACTACTGCTACACTGGGCAATTGTTTTTAGAGGACTTGAGTTTTGAGGAGGGAAGAGATTATTGGTTTTTGGGGGGAGTGCGCCATCAGCTTTGGGGGGGATGGGCATCCCTGGCTGGACCTGATAGTTCTAGACACTAACTTCCTATAAAATGAGTTGATCTACGAAACATGTATGATAATTTATATGTAAATCGGTTTACGCGCTACAAAATTATATAAGTGAACATACACACGGTATTAAAACTATCATGTGTTGAGAAGTTTCATGATCTAACTACAAAGACCTTCACTAGATAACGATAAAAATTTATATAGAACCTGCAAAAAATATTCTTTGAAATTGTAAAAGGAATTATGAAAATCGATACATCTATATTGAAGTTTTGCGTGAATATACACACAATGAAGTCAGTTAATTACAATATTAACCTTTTAGGTTAAATAATTTCATGGTGTACCTTCAAAGACTAAGATTAGATCCTACTGAACTTTCTATAATATTTCTATATACTTATATAAAACCTGTTGTTTTGAATTCCTGATAATTGAATTTCAAATTCTTGATACCCTGCATCGTAATCTTATAATAAGGTGAAACAAAACTAGCGAATTTTTTACATCTATTGCGCGAATATAAGGATTAATAACCCTTTCTTACATTTTTTATATGATCTAACTAGCTAAGAAATTACTGCAGTAGACGAACTAACGGATAAATGAGCTCTCTGTCACACAATACAGAAATTATTAACTGGTAGATGAAAAGTTTTGAATGTAATCGACTTAAAAGACATAGCGCTCCGCACTGAACATGTTACAGAACAGCTGCTCGATTCGAAAGCCGAGCACTGTTCCTGGTTGTGGTTAGGTTTCCATGTTACAGACGTTTACTTGAGAAGATTATTTTGTAGCTAGCAGCAGCCTCTATAACAAGAATTGACAAGGAAAACATAGTGATAAGTATATATATATATATATATATATATATATATATATATATATATATATATATATATATATATATATATATATATATATATATATATATATATATTACAATGGTTGCAACAGTTGTGAAGTTTCGTAGTCCGTCATAAGACTGTATACTAAACTTTCATACTACTATGATTCTCACATACAGCTATGCTAAAATAGGTTCAAAATCACAGTAGGATGCTTCACATCCTTTCATGTAAAAAGCAATCGCAACAGGTAGTTCACTCTTTCAACTGACTTCAAAAACGGAAGGGTTATCATATATATCTATATCTATATCTATCTATCTATCTATATATATATATATATATATATATATATATATATATATATATATATATATATATATATATATATATAAATCGAGTGTTCTTAAAATGAAGTCTGTGGGCTACAAAGCACTCTTTTACAAATCGAAATAGAGCGATATATACCTAATTATATATCTTTCGGGTCCTCGTGTGGAGACGCGAATTGTCCTATATAGCAACGTTGCAGATAAAGAACCACAGGGACGATACCAATCCATCAAATAGTTACATCGATTCTTTCCAGATGGCAGTTAAAGTCGATATACGTTAACACTAGCACAATTTAATACTGTAACTGCCGATGTAACTGTTTGATGGATTCGTAGAGCATCGCTAATGATTCCAAGTTAAACTGCAACATTTCCACACAGTGAAATTTTGATTCTCCATAGCAGCTGAAAGACGTCCCAGACAATATACCATTATATAGCAATCAATCAGTTTTACGTCCTACGCATATGCCGCTTAGGCTAAAGGAGACGGTGATGATGAGAAATGAATGAAATGATGGAATGAAGAAAATGGGAGGGAACGGGAGAACCCCGAGAAAACCCAGGAGCACGGTGTTTGTCCACCCCAATGTTCAAACGGCGCGAGCTGGGATCAAACTAGGGATCCCAACCACCGGAGGTGAACGCTTTACCACTGAGCCACCGCGCTCCCATACCATTATATAGCATTTTTCTTTATTTTGATCTGAAGCATAAAGCTGTGTTGCCCGTGAGCGCCGATTTTAGAACACTCGATATATGTTGTGTCTATGTTTACGCATAACTTCGACATTTATGTGCACCGATTTTTTTTTCTTTTAACGAGCATTCTTTCCTTGTGGTGTCAAGTAACTTCATAAGGTTCTAGCAATAGTCTTCGGAGCTAGATAATGAAATTTCTCAATTGGTGAAAATGTTTTTCATTAGTTTTTATGTGTGTGATCACTCACAAATTCAACAAAGATGCACAGATTTTGATTATACTTTCTTTCTTTCAAACAGTATTCTCTGCTTGCAGTCCATAAAAACTTCATAAAGATCTAACAATAATCTTCAGAGCTAGACTACGAAACTCTTCAACAGCTGACAGGAATAATATTGTAATTAGCCGACTTCATTGTATGCATGTTCACGCATAACTCCAACATAGATGTACTGATTTTGATTATTCTTTTTAAGAGAATTGGTTTACCAAAACTTTCTTATATATTTATCTTGTCCGTCCGAGAAACAAAAAAATCTCGAGGGCAACTTGACCAATTATCACCAAATTGGGTCAGAATATAGAGAGTAAAATGTTAGGAATCAAATTTTTGAACCCGATACTCATATCGGTAGTGGTAGAGATTAACCATTTCCGGTTTTAACGTTGATTGCTGTAGAGTAAAAATGATAATAGATCGAGAGTTACTGTTTCCTGGAATCGATTAAACATCCCAAAAATGCATAAAATCTCCATCCTTAACTCTCAATTAAAATCAGAAGTGATTGAAATCCACTAAAACTTTGGTTTCAATATTGATTTTCACAGAACAAAAACGATAACAGATAACGAGAAACTGTTTCCTGGAATCGATGTAGTGTTCTGAGAATAAGTACTATCTTCTCTCTTAAACTGAGAAAAATCCGTTATTTGCTCAGCGTATACGGAATCCATAAGTTTACTACGGAAATATGTACGGAGCTTACGTTATCCGTATGCTACATACACACTGCGTTTTCCCGCTTAGGTGCTCACCATACCGCTAGAGGATGTCTAACATATAACAGTTCTCCGTATATTTCATACTTATACGTATGTTAGATATGTCATCTATACGTTACACACGTCCATCTGTATGAGGGATCCAATATACAGTCCTTTCTTTCATACCATATAGACCACGGAGAGTATTATAAAACATACGTTTTAAGTTACATGTTTGCTGCATGGTGTCACCTATAATCGTACATCAAGTGCAAAAATTACACTGAGAAAAAAAAATCGTACGTGATGTATGTAAAAACGTAGGTTACACGTATAAATTCTGTAGTTTTTGGACTTAACGTACAGCAAACGTATAACTTGAAGAAAAACATTTTATACGTACTTTCCGTATAAATGTTCCGAATAAACGTACTTTCCTTACGAATGAAAGAACGGTATATAGGAGTACAGGATCTCATATACAGATGGACGTATGTAACATATAACTGATATAAGTAAGGTACATAACGTATATAATATATGAAAGATTCAGACCCGCAACCAGAGGAGGCTAGTTTCCTGGCCCCCTAAACTTCTTGTGGCTCCTCCAGACCTCAGTACAAAGCGCTATTATTAATACAAAAAAAAAAACAAAAACACAATTTAGATACTTCTGAGATAATTTTTTAATGACTTGGAACCCCTAATATATTCATGGCACCCCCCCAAACGTCTGTGGCTGGTTTCCGGGCTTGGAAGACTGCTAGATGTCAGACATCCTCCAGCGGTATAATGTGACAACTAAGTGGGAAAAAGGACAGTACATATGTAGGATATAGATAATGTATGCTCCGTGCTGAATTCTTTAGTAAACATAAGGATACCGTACATTTGTACAATATACCGCTGTCCGGATAATGGATTTCTCTCAGAGTACAGGATTTACACATGTAACCTACGTTTTTGCGTTGCCACCTACGTTTTTTTTTCTCTGTACATCTATTCAAACCGGAAGTGGCAGAAATCAACTGCTTCTGCTTTTAACGTAGATCGTTATAGAGTGAAAACGGTAACGGATAGCAAGAAGCTGTTTTCTGCAATCGACTAACCGTCTCAAGAATATATTCTAGCTTCACTCTAATCTCTCTACTGAAACCAGAAATGGCATCAATGTACTACCACTTCCAGTTTCAATATTTATTTATAAAATATCACATCATAAGAGATCAAATTTCTTCACGTGGTGTACATGTGACACTGTTACTTGATTAGTTTCAAGGAGTGTGCTTTTTTTTCGCAGGTTCCAACAATTTTTTTTTATCACGATCTTATCACAGTCTTTGAAGTTCGACCTTAAAACTCCTCAAGTATAATAAATCAGGAGTGTAAACCATTTCAAGATTTAAATTTACCGCCATATTAATGGAGTTTATGACTCAATAAATTACTATCGTAAG
Organism: Thermobia domestica; assembly: GCF_964235325.1. Lineage (NCBI taxonomy): Eukaryota > Metazoa > Arthropoda > Insecta > Zygentoma > Lepismatidae > Thermobia > Thermobia domestica. The sequence continues at coordinate 82,408,308 of NC_137466.1, forward strand.
TTTTTTTTACTTGATCTTTGTCAGAAAATTCGTCTTTGACAAGCTCCCTCGTGACTATATGGATAGCGTACATGTCTTTCCTGTGGGCGACCCGGGTTTGACTTCCGGTAGGAGTTCAGGTGGCTCGGGTCCCACGTTTAGCTATAGGCTCGTGTCTCATATAAACCTCGGTACTCAGAGTGACATAAAACTTAAAAAAAAAAACAAAAAAAAACAACCAATTCGTTTTGTGTCGTTTCGACAAACTTTTGGCGGGATCTTACTCATTTGTGCACCCACACATCCTCAACTCCTTTCGCATAAGATTTTCTAATTTGGTATAACAGACATTTGTTTCTTTTCTTTTTTTAAAAAATGAAACGTTTAGTAAATTACTCCATGTGGGCTGAAGAAAAATGCTATAAGAGAACATGAATGGTAAGAATATGTGGAGTATAGGGATGTAATGAGAAGTATACGGTAATATATAACGGATACAGTCCAATATTTTTATAGTTCAGCGTATACTTATACTAAATTTACGAAAGAAAGAGCGTATACGGGATGGATAAATATTTTTTAAAATGGTAGAGCATACCTATCAAACATTCTAGATATACTGGTAGAGATAATATTGTCAACCAAATCGTATTATATAGTATATACAAAAGTCTTACATGTTTAAGAGGCGAAAAAATTGGGAATGAAACTTTTGAATAGAGTAAGTGGAGTGGAGTGGATTTTAGTTTAGCGTCCCTTTCAGCAGCAAGGCTATATGAGACGTGGACCTACTGATTAACGTGGAATCCGAACCACATGAGCTCCCGCCGGGAATCGAACCCGGGTCTCCCACACCAAAGGCGCGTATGCTAACCGCTTAGCCACGGAGGAGCTCGTTGAATAGAGTAAGATAAAGAAGGGAATATAATGATCATACTAAATCACTGTAATAGAGAAGGCATAACTTGTGAACCTTCTCTATTACAGTGATTTAGTATGATCATTATATTCCCTTCTTTATCTTACTCTATTCAAAAGTTTCATTCCCAATTTTTTCGCCTCTTAAACATGTAAGACTTTTGTATATACTATATAATACGATTTGGTTGACAATATTATCTCTACCAGTATATCTAGAATGTTTGGTAGGTATGCTCTACCATTTTAAAAAATATTTATCCATCCCGTATACGCTCTTTCTTTCGTAAATTTAGTATAAGTATACGCTGAGCTATAAAAATATTGGAGTGACTTTCCTATGTCTGGCCCTCTTTATCATGTACACATTCCACGAGGTCAATACAATTTCGTTTGATTTCCTGTTTATTACTTCCACCCAAAAATATCAAATTTACCCCGAAAACCCATATATATATATATATATATATATATATATATATATATATATGTGTGTGTGTGTGTGTGTGTGTGTATATATATCGTATGGATTTATGTAAAAACTTATGTTTCTGTTTTCTTTGAATTGAGTTGGAATTTTTTAAAAATCTTCAAATGTAGTTAAATAACTTTTACTTCCTAAAAATTAAATATTTTTAAACATAATTTTAATAATCAAATTTATTTGAAGTAACATTAAATTCAAATAAAATGGAAACTCATTCTGAAAGAACAAGGAACATTTAATTTTTAAAAAATCCAGTTATAAGTAAATGAACTTAAAAGCAAATATAGCATGGGTACTCAACACAGTAACCAACATTTTGTTTTAAAAAATATAATTATATCTTAAAAATAGTTCTCCAGGGAAACGCGGATGATTTTAAGAATCACCTAAGAATTACTAGGAAACATGATGTAGAAATGAAACGAGATAGGATTAGAGCTCACTGTCACCATGGAAAATCAGCATTAATAATATTTCTGTTCACATGGAGATGCCAATTACAGCGTTGTTGAATATTTAACGTAACATAATTAAACAGTGCATAATATATGTGCTCACCAGGGTATTGTTAGTAATTACTAATACATTCATGGTATACTGCGCCATGAGAAAGATTAAACAGGCTCCAATTAGCTAATGACCAAATAAAACAAGTTCAGTTACCCTTGATATTCACAAGCGGTTGTGGTTCGAACTCCGCATTACAAGTCTCATCAATGAAGGAAATTAGATAAGAAATTCTCTAGTCATATTTTCTTCAATGTGTATACAAATTTTGTATACATGTATGTTTTAAGTGTTTATTTTTTGGAATAAGTATAGGGTAAATATACCTAATTTTGCATAATCCCTAATTTCGAAGTACTTCATAAAATGAAATACTGCGAACTTGTGAAAGGTTGCTACAGTACTTCTCATCACTAATAAATGGAGGAGAGGTATTTCGTTATAAGAAGGGTTTGTTTTTCTTTTCTGTCACTTGGAGGATTTCTAAGAAACTGGAGGAGATATAAGAAAGTGGCGTGTTAGGACTTGAAGTGCAGTTCCCCATTCCATCAAGTATTTATTCAGTGGTGCACCTAGCCCGGAACTAGGAGATCCTAGGCCTTTCAGAGCTAGGGAGCCAGTTTTTTGAGTGACAAAAATAATTGAAGCCATTATTTATATATTTTGAAAATTTATAATACATTCCTGATATACATAGTCTGAGTGCTGGCTGGCCTCCCCAGCTTTTACCTTCCAGATCCGCCACTGTATTTATAGCATTGATTTTAGAGTATATTACAGCATCTATATGTAAGTGTAGAGGAAAAGTGACAAAGTTTGTAATGGTATATTGAGAATTTTCGTTACCATAGTTGAAAGCTAGTTACAGAGTAAATTTCAGTATTTTTTAAAGCCCGGTACAAGTAAAAAGAAAGGCAGATAAAGGAAAAACATTATTTCGCAAGTAACGTTGTCAAATATAATAAATACTGTAGTTCATTGTTGAATCTTTTGCTCTGGAAGTAGAAACTCTGTAAAGGCTCGGAAACATTTAAAATTATTAATAGGACATTTTACAGTTCTGCTACGTGAAGAAAGGCGTGTGCAGTCTGGACAAGCCAGGTGGAGATTGTTGAATGCTCACTTTGTTAGACTTCACAATTATTTGATTTATAGCGTGGTATGTTAAAACCGGTACCTCAAGAGGGCTAAGCACTGACTATACAGTAGTGCGGGTCGCAGAGAAATAAGAGCCATTTTCATACTTAATAATGCATTTAAGAACTTGATAAATACATAAAGCCTTTAATTCTTTTTTTTTTAACTTTTTTTAAAAAAACTGAAGGAATGTAAGGAAATCAGGATATTAGACTTGCCTTATTTTTCCTGGTTTGGGATGTCTCTGCTCACTCTTAGTGATTTTCAGAACAGAGGTTAGATCAATATCTATTAATCTAGGTCTTGCTGAGGGCTTGTTTCTTTTCGGTCTGTTCCATACTATCGCGCATAGAAATCATGTATGATGCAAGTTTTACGGGTTTCTGGGAACCACGCAGGCAAATGTTTATAAAATTCGGGGATACTCACACTTCATTAAATTCTTGCTTTTGAGTTAAGTAGCGCTGAATTTATATTAATCTCATTTATAAATGGGCTGGCACTTTCTCCACGTAAGTTGAAAAAAAGGTAGAAAGCAAGAAGAACTTATGTTAGAAAGATCTAAAATCGCAGAACCTTTCTTCGAATTTACTGTTCAAACGCTGAAGCTTCTCGGTAAACGTTTTGCACAAAACAGGTTTCCTTGAACTTGTTTTGATCTTAGCACAAGTTCGAAATTGTATTAAATCTTCGGTTTTTAATTTTTTTTCAGAGCAGTAACTTGCATTCGGATATTTCTACCTAAGCATTCACGTTCGTAGTAACTATAAAGAAGTATTTTTTTCTTGCAAATTCAAATTGAAATCTGACAGTTCCTAATATTAATCATAAAAGAAAGAACTCGTAACCACAAAGGATCCGCCAGTAAGCTAGTGTTTGTTATTTGGTTTACAAAAAGGTAAATTTCTAGAACCTTTCTAGAACTGTGGAACAAGATAGCCAACGCATTTTTGTGTAATAAGGAAATTCAAAACATAGGCTTTCTAAACATTCCTAGAAAGATTGTCGCTGGTTTGAGTCGTGAGACCTTTTAAAGTAACTTTATTATTATCATTATTTTCTCGAAATTAGCCAAGAGCACAGAAAAATTAGTCAAGGTAAGCGAGTTTGACACATCTGATATAGCTCTTACACAAGGCTTATATGTTGTATATTTTCCTTTGTAATTATGATATTTGAAAGTTCTGTGAGGTTAAGGTGATAGGGGACAGTGACAGACATTTGTTCATTTTTATTTGATCCATCATGTAGGTTAGCTATGTTTTTCATTACACCTACATTGTATATTTCAAAAACAGTGTATTTTTATTCAACACAGTGCTCTATTGTTCAATGTATATTTCATCAGGTTTATTATTTTTGAATAGTGTTTACCTTGTGTAGCTACATTTTGTTTACGTTAACTAATTGATTTGACAAGATAAAAAGTTATGTTTATTTAATAATATTAATAATGATGATGAGTAATAAAAACATTATAATGTAGAAAATTTCCAAGTGCTCACATATACTAGTATAATAAATTCATTATTAATTGGATTAAATGTATATAGAACAAACCATGTGTTGTGAAATCAGTAACAAAAAAATAATGTTGAAAATTAAACAAGCCTATTACGAGATTTAAGAAAACACAGCTGCAAATTAGGACCAACTGTAGTCTGAATTTGACATCAAAATTGCTAGATTTTTGAAACTAGAAAAGGATTTGGAGTTATACGAGTATCTGTTCGTGTGAGAATGGATCTATAAAATAATCCGGTCTCTGTTATTATTTGCTAATTTTATAATTATTAATGTATATCAAAACAAACAACATACTGCGAAATTAGCCATATTTAACCTATATTATTTAAGAAACGAGAATTTTAGGAATGATCCAAAAAAATGCATCAAAAGATTGCGATGCTGCCCAATAATTAGTTTTTGAATCAGGGGTCACAAATTTTTTGAACAGTCCCGAAATCGAGTTTTCTTATTTTCTGCGGAATAAGCACATCATGTTGAGTAAAGTGATAGTTTGAGTTCGGCTACACTATATATAGTTCTCCAGATATAAGGCGTACAAAAACATTTTGATTGAAATGTATTGGATCTTTTGATCCAAAAAGCAGATCAATCAAAATATAGAAACGTTCACAATATGAAACATTTCGCTATGGATAACCAAGTTGAAGGAAGGAAAAAGAAAACGAATTTTGTCTAAACTTGCATAAATTTTACAGCTACATCATGACTGATTTACTTAAGAAATAGTGAAAGAAATACAGACATAAAATTACGAAACAATGCTAGTTATTAAGCTTTAGACAAAACAATAGCGTGTTATACGATACGGTTGTTCATACGTGTCTAGAGCTTACAAACAGGATCATCACGTTATCACATTTGATTAGAGAGCAAGAGGAGAAGATCCTCTGTCAAAAGTAGAGTATATATGTTATATGTATTAGCATAGTATTATTAGTATATGTATTAGTATATTATTGATTAAAATGCATACTGTATACAGGGTGTTTCAAAACAACACCGACAACGTTTAGGAGGTGAATCCTGACACCAAGATAAGACAAAAAGTATAGACCAATCTGGGTGCACAAATGCTTCCTTTCGGAGTTATGGGCTACCGAAAACATGAAAAAATGAACTTTATAGGTCCATAGCTCCAAAACTATGGGGCCTATCGTAGTCGGATCATGACTTGACTTAGGAACTAGTATGTGCCCTATACAAAAACCCATGTTTCAGAATCCTGCAGTACTCACGCAACAATTTTTATAGAGGTAGGTTTTGAGTACTTGAAATTATACGCCCGCAACCAAACTCCCTGTATAAAAATTGTTGTGGAAGTACCTCAGGATTGTGAGACGGATTTTTGGATAAGGCAGATATTAGTTCCTAAGTGAAGTCTTGACCCGACTACGGTACGTCCCACACGTTTGGAGCTATGGATCTTTAAACTTCATTTTTTTTCTTCAGGTTTTCGGTAGTCTATAACTTCGAAAGAAGCATTTGTGCACCCAGGTTGGTCTACTTTTTGTCTTATCTTGGAGTAACGAATCATCTCCCGAACGTTGTCGGTGTTGTTTTAAAACACCCTGCATAACTCAGTCGAGGCAATTGACCTTGCTCCTCTGTTGCACAAAACATTATAATATTATAAATAAATATAATCAGCAATATGATGCTATCGCTGATTGAATTAATAAAATGCTGAGACCGGTGGCATATTTCAACTCTCTTGAGGCGAGATAAATGTGGTAGGAAACGGCCTACACGGTGAAGATTGCTGTTGCATAATGTTCTGCATCCTCTCCAACTGCAACGGATTCAAGCCTGGAATCCCACGTTAAGGACAAATAATACACATTTAAAAAATTGTGCTCTCTTTCTTTTACGTGTCACATCATAGAAATATTTTTCAATAATTCTTTAATAAAAGTAGTAACACTTACTACGAAAGTACATGAAGTGGTACAATGGGATCTGCAAGTGTTATATATCGTTGGAAAGGTCACACCGAGTATATCTCACATGTGAAATATCTTGCTTGAATGGGGCCTGTAGGGGGTGTGACGACCATTTGAAGATCAGAACAAAGCACGCTCCGAAATACCAGAAAACATGGACAAAATAAGAAGCTATGATGTAATTGTTTTGAGACGTGGTATATGTAGGTTTGAAAGGTAGCTAAATACGAATGTAACATCAAATGTTTACAAATCAAAATGGTGGATCCAACATGGCGGACACAAATTACAAAAAACAAGCTATGGATGTAAAACTCGGTATATAGAGACACTCAAGGTCGCTATGAATGAATCCGATATCAAAAAGTGTAAGGTTCAAAATGGCGGATCCAATATGGCGGAAAAATTGCAAAACACTGCTATGGAACTGAAAGCAAAGTAGATAAAGAGTTGCGTGGTCGCAGAGTACGAATGCAACGCTAAAAGTGCAAAATGCAATATGACGCATCACATATGGCGGACAAAATGTACAAAACTACAGAATTGACGTATATGTATCGAGGCGAACCTGGGCTCCGCCTTGATTTAGAAAAGCACACCACGGTCTCGAATTAGAGACAAGACAGAGACAAGATCGAAACTAGTCTTGGTGTCAGCACCATAACTACTACGGAGAGTGGACATTTGTCATACATATTTCTCACAAGTGTACACGGCAAAATGTGAAAACGGAAAGACAGTTATGGAAGCACAACGATGTTTTAAACTCGCACTTTTGACTGTCATTGTTTGGATCTTCAAATGGTATCTGTCAATTGTCGCAACGTACCCTACAGGCGCCATTCTTGCGAGATATTACAGATGTAAAGTATAGTCGATGCGAGCTTTTCAACGATATATAACACATGCCGATCCCCGCGTGTTTAGCGACCACGGGAACATCTACCTACCCAAGTTTAGTTCCATAACAGTGTTTTGCATTGCATATTGGATCCGTCATTTTGAATCTTACACTTTTTGGTATCCGATTCATACCTAGCTACGTCGAGTCTCTCTATATACCGAATTTTAAATCCATAGCTTTTTTTTTTTTTTAGTAATTTGTATCCAACATGTTGGATCCGCCATTTTGATTTGTAAACATTTGATGTTAGATTCGTATTCAGCTAGCATTTAAACCTACATATACCACGTCTCAAAACAATTACATCATAGCTTTCGATTTTGTCCATGTTTTCTGGTGTTTTGTAGCGTGCCTTGTTCTGATCTTCAAATGGTCGCCACGCCCCCTAAAGGCCCCATTCAAGCAAGATATTTCACATGTGAGATATATTCGGCGTGACATTTCCAAAGATATATATAACACATGCAGATCGCCGTGCACCACTTCATGTACTTCCCTAGTTAGAAAATGGCGATTATCCCGTTTCTGTACAAAACTACTCTAAAGATGAGATAATTATACAGTCTATACATATGAAGGTAAGTCAAGTCTTCCAATGATCTAGTACACAATATATATCTATATTCATTACAGTATAGTGAAAGCAGGTTAGCAGTCAAAGTATAGTTCCTCGTGTTCGACTGTCTGCAGCCACCTTCCTGCCACATCTTGGGGTCCACGCAGGGCCGTGCTGGGACACTAATGAGGGCGGTGGACAAGTCTACTAAAAGGGCGCCCATACAAACGGGAATATATATATATATATACTTTGAAAGAAAGTATAGATGCCTTTCTATATCAAAATCACCATAGCATTTGAAAACAAGATTCTTAAACCAATATTCGAACTCCAAGAGAAACGGAAATGGGGAATGGCGGAAACTCCATATCGATGAACCGCATAATTTTATACCGTTTACAAAATCATTGTTAGGATCATCAAGTCTAAGAGGATCAAATGGACAGGTTATGTAGCCAGAATGGAAGAAATTAGAAACGCTTTCAAAGTTCGAACTGGAAATCCAAATAGGAAAACGAAAATTAGGAAGTCCGAGGTGCAGATGGGAGGACAATATTAAAATGGTTCTCGCAGAGATTGAAATATAAAGTAAAAACTGGATCCAGTAGGCTAAGGATGGAAACCAATGGATAGCTTTTGTAAATGCAGCACTGAACCTCCTGCGTCCATAGGCCATAGAGCTATATTAAGTTGTTGATACATTTAGCTTCTTGAAAGAAAGTATAGAAGCCTTTCTATATCAAAATCACCATCAAATTTGTTTTAGTATTAACGTAAATAGCTAATTTGTGGAAACCTTGAATCGAAATCCTCTTTACTAGAAAAAAACTTTTTAGTTCCCGTAGTAACATTTCTGTCAAATAAAAACAAGCTAAATGTATCAACAACTTGATATAGCTCTGGTCTGACTATGGTTTAGGTTTGTTAATAATGATTCTAGATATTTGAAAGTATCCACTTTGTCGAAAGAAAATATTTGGTATTTTAACGCATTCATAAAATGCAGTATTATCATTCCAACAAACTTCCATTTATTTAGTTTTCTCTACATTTACTCTTAAGCCCATATCTCTGCAAGCGTTAAGTAAGATTTCTGCATTCCTTTCTATTGTTCTATCATCCCTATAAAATTTACATCATAAGCATACGCCATAACCTGGTAAATACAATTCAGCTCTAGGATCTGATTGATGTCTTTGATTTTCCTTATAGTGTTCTCCAAACCAAAGTTAAATAATAATGGCGACAACGCATCTCCTTCTTTTAGGCCATTCTCAACGTGAAAGCTAGTGAACAAGAATTTCTCTACTCGAACCTTACTTTGGGATTCATTTAAACATATCTTAATTAATCTACCTTTTTCTGTATTGCAAATTCTGTAAGCATGTTGCACAATGTTTCCCTCTTACTCTACAGTCAATAATTGATGTGTCAGAATATTGTATTGCCATTTCTTTTCAAGTATTTGTTGAATAGTAAATATTTGGTCGATAGTTGATCGATTTTACCTACATCCGCTCTGATAATCTCCAATAATTTCATCTGCGTATGGAGTCAATCTTGCTAATAGAATGTTTAAGAAAATTTACTGTATGTTGACAGGAGAGAAATACCTCAATAATTATTAAATCAGTGTTGTTGCTTTTCTTCTGAACTGGAACTATGATTGATTCTTTTCACTCTTGTGGTAATTCCTCCTTGTTCCAGATAAGGAGAATGAGTTTGTGTATCTTGCTCTACAATCCCCCCCCCCAGCTAAAATTAAGTCAACCAGAATTTCGTCTACACCCGGGTATGTGTGTTTCTTTAATTTTTTAGTAGTGATTTCTATGTTTGTCTGGTTAGGTTCTGGAATATACGGTTTTGCTGTATGCATTTCACTTTCTCCACGTGCATTAGTTTTTAGCTGTGTGTTAAGCAAATCGTCAAAGAAATCTTTCCATCTATTTAAGATGCTATCCTGATCAGTGAAAATTGTTCTTTTAGCTTTCTAAAAATATATAAGCACGAAATTGATAGCCTTTTTAAAGTCCGTTGATGCATTTATACAAGTCCGGAATGTTTTTATTTTTTTTTACTATTTTCTTCAAGTTAATTAATTTTAGCTTTCAAAAATCGTGTTTCGTTGTTCTAAAAGTTTTGAAAGTTTTCCGCCAGATGACAGTGAAATTTAATGTAGTTATTTCGTTCGGATTTTGTAGCCAACGCTGTTTCTTCTGTTTTTTCTTCTCTGCTACTTTAGTGCATTCCTGGTTGAACCATGCTTTGTTCCTACGTATTTCTGCCTGTCCTAATATTTCTTTTGCCGGAATCTTAATATTTTCTCCAATTTCAACCAAGTATCCTGAACACTAGTGCACTCCGAACCTTCTAAAACCGAGAATCTATTCGACACTTCAATCTGGCTCCCCTCTCACCTGACTCTCCTCTAATTTTCTTAAATTAAACTGCTCCGTTCTCAGATATTGAGTTGATTTTAGTTTAGCATCCCTTTCAGCAGAGAGGCTATATAAAACGTGGACTACTGATTAACGTGGAATCTGAACCACATGAGCGCCGGGAATCAAACCCGGGTCTCCCACGCCAAAAGCGCGTATGCTAACCGCTTAGCTACGAGGCTCTCCTTTTCAGATATTGAATATTTCCTTTATTCATCGATAGTCTCTCTCTTATTATTATAATCAAGTCCTCTGAACGACCGAACATCAGTTGTGCTACACTGTTTTCTTCTGTCTACTAAAACGTGATCGATTTAATTATGTGTTTTTTTTTTCGTCTGGTGAGGTCCAAGTATATTTATGAAAGTCGCGATGTGGGAATGTTGTAATCATCACGATGGATGTTGCAAAGTTTACGAGTCTAACGCCGTTGTCACAACCTTCCTTATGTAGACATTTATTCCCTATAATCGGTTTGGAAATACCCTCTCGTCCTACTGTTTAATAAAAATGTAAGAATTTTATAGTATTAGTAGTGATGAGTGTCCGCCGTTGTCAATGCAAAAAACAATAAGATTACATTAAAATAACGTAAATTTGTAATTACAAAATATTTTACACAAGATACCTTACTTAGCTCAGATTTTTTTTAAAACTAAGATTTACAAACAGGAAAAGGTCTTACATGAGTACAAGGTGTCTTTTTACCCACATGACTCTAAATTCTCCTCTCGTCTTTGGCTGCTTCCGTCCTTCCTTCTTGCCAGCCCATATCCTCCTTATATCCCTCGTGTTGATCACACTTTAATTATGTTTTTAATAATTAAGAAGTTTCTCTTGTCCCTTAGGCAAGGTTGTTTTTTTTTTAAAAAAAAACATTTTAATAGTTCTTCTTCTTAGTACGTATTAGATTATCTTATCCATTTTTTTCTTGCAAAATCTGTTTCCCAACACACTACCTTCGCATTGAAACTGCCTAACAGAATTTTCATATGGTATTGCAGGAGATGATCAAATACCCGTTTTATTCTTTCGTAAAAACATTTTTTTATTGTCGTCCTTATTTTCGGTTGGGGCATGTATATACATTTAAAACAATAATATTACACCACCGACCCTTAAGGGAAGTAAAACCAAAACCAACATTAACAAATTCAACCCATGTAATTGCTGATATTACGTATTCGTTTGTGAACCAAAAGCCCTCATCCTAGTTGGTCATTTTTAATTCGTTCCCCGTAAAAGAACGTAAAATTTCCCGACTTGACTCCTCCATTTCCTTCTCATCTAATTTCCTGATATCCCACTAGTTCCATCTTCTATTTCTAAACTCATTCGTTACACATTTTAACGCGCCTGCCTTATAGAGACTTCTTAACTTCCATGTTCCAATTCTCATGTCGATTTTACTTTGCTGAGTTCGTGCCAAGTTATCAGTTCTGATCCGAGGATTCTGCGAATATATCTGAACAAGCCTTTTTTCACAGGATGAGTTGTCAGCCTCACACCAAATACCCAAGCCGGAGGATCACCCCTTGTCTGTCCGCAACTGCTTATTCAGTATATTCGCAGCTGATCTCTAATCTCTATATCCCAGAGGCCTTCTCCTCGATCCACAACCTGAGGACGCGCCGTGCCGTGGTGACAGGAAGACCACATTTTACGGAAATTAATATAGCTATATTTTATAATTACAATAGGTACCGGTACTGATTATCCGAACACTGATTTAAAACACACAGGAACAATCAATATTCTCGGATATATGGACGCATATTAAGACTATAAAAGCTTCGATGCCGTAAAAATCGTAAATTAGAGACTAGTGTCAGTGTAGTATTTCATGAATGCATCGTACGTTTGACTATCCGAACTATTGTTGATGTATCACGTTGTTTCACATAAATTAAACATAACTTTCTTACAAGGCTGTCTGTATTCTTTATTATAAATTAACGAGAAATGTAACAGTTTCGGAAGTATATCACTTCCTTCTTCAGACTACTATTTCAACTGAAATCATAGATATCATAACATAATTTGTTATCTCTACCAATCAAGAATCATCTTTTTATTATGTTTAATTTATGTTTAAGATGGACACAAGGCCTTTTTATAAAAATATCCACGTTGTTTCGTTTTATAGCTATATAACTGTATAATACTTTTGTAAGTGATTATACATTTTACCTGTTCTCTGCCAATAGCAACTGTATGAATTGTAAAGGGCGCCTTGTATTCTTCACAGCTTCTTTATTAACAATCATTATTTGAATTTATTATATAAAGCTGGTACAGAGGATAAATAAAACCACTTATCTATAATGTGATGTTTCGTGGGGCGCCTTATGTGCCATATACACGCGCACTGTACCTTTCGCGGGTTCTTTACCAATAGTAACTGTATGTATTTATTGTACAGAAGTGATATACAGATGAGTAAATAAAATCGTTCATCTTTGATATGGACTCGCAAGGGCGCCTAATGTAAAGGTCGCACTGCACCTTTCACGGGTTCTTTACCAATAAAATTGTAAGAATTTATTACTAAAAACTTGTAACTTTATTTATACTGTGATGTTTCAGAGGACGCACCGGGACACGTCCCGGTGTCCCGGTGGGCCAGCACGGGCCTGGGTCCACGTCAGTATCACATCTTGTTGCTAGGTCTACCGCTTACTGGCAACTTTCTGTCAGGCAACTATCTAAAAACATTGAATTTTATGGGAGTCCGTTCAGTGCGACGACGACGACAGAAAAGTGGCAGAGATGTCTCTCCAAGCAGGAAGATTTTAAAAAAATTAATCTTTCCAACAAGCTTTCTTCTCACAACAGTTCGTTCTCTATGCAGCGCGTAAAAAGAAGTGTTTGCAATGGTAGCTAATAGGTCTTTAATTTAGTGATGAAGATAATGAAATTCATATATAAATTTAAAGAAAAATTGGAGGAAGTATGTTTTGCTGTTATAAGAAACTGGAATGGGCTTCGAGGAATAATTGCGTAAATCACTATATAGTATCTAAAGTTTTCCTTTCAGCAATCTTTCATTGTATATAGAATGCACCCAGTATTTCTTTTTCTTCCTTTTTGTTCTTAAATTAAGCATTAGCACATTCTTCGAAGTCCATCGTATGGTGTCCAATTACGTCAAATTGTGATATCAAATGCCCAGTAAGTTTTCTGTTGCCGTCGCCAGTGAGCGGTAGGCCTTAGAGGCAAAGAATTAGGAAATGCACAATCGATCGAAATAGGTAATAATCCGAGAAGACCATATGACGAGTGTGACATCAGTTCAATGCCATCAAGTTCATTACTTTTTTTTTCTTCGTGTTTTTGAGTCAAGTAGGATTTTATGTTATACTATTGCAGCACGACGCTCTTTCTATTCACCAATGCAAGATACTTTTGACGTAGTGTGACATACATTCGCGCCAACTGTTCGGTATAAACGTCGGCAGTGGTATAACCGTTAAGAACGAAGTCGAAGTGAATTACCCCCTCGTAGTTCAACTACACGCAGACTATTCTCGAGACGGCTCTGCTAGACGACCAGTTATGGAATTTGACCTTTGTTCAACTACTTGGTGCACATTTGGGTATCGGAAAAGCACCTATTTTTCATTAGGGTCTACATGTGACAATCTCTTTCAGGAAACGCACGTCACCCGAATTTTGAGTTTGTTGCAGACATTCACTCTCCTTTGGGCCTAAGCTAGGATCATATCACGTGGCCCAATACAGCAGCATGATGGTTTACCGAGTTTGTAAAGATGATCCACACATTGGACTGGGGCATGCTGAGTTACTTTGACAATTGTCATGTGCGGGTGCATGGTTCTCCTCCGTGACATGTTGTATGACCTAAGAATCTGTTAATCTGGGGCGTCCAGCGCTTGTCTCATTTTGAACAGTTTTACAACCTGCACAAAATTTCGGGAATCAACGAGCTGCTCTACTGTAGTTCACTGCACCTTTCCCTTTCGCACCACGAATATTTTGGGTTGAAGCCACAGTGTAATAATACCCGAGCTCGAACTCATATAGTAATAAACAACTATCAGACGTTCTTGAGCGTTCATCATCACTGCTACGAAAACCTGACTAATGATACTGACGGAGTAACGATCTTCATGTTAAGTAATCCGATCGCCACACTCCATTTGGACCAGTTTGACCATGTACTTACGGTCGATCAGGGCATATATATATATATATATATATATATATATATATATATATATATATATATATATATATATATATATATACGTACCTGCTGTTTGAGTTGTCTAAATATTGCAAGATTTAGACTGACTCTTGTAAAATTTTAGAAGTTTTTTTAATATACTATAGGGTGGTCCGGCAGTGGGCGTACCCTCCTTTAGTTTCAACAGTATAGTGTTATTTATGGTAGAATGTCTGTACACAGTTACCTTGAAGTCTTAAGAGTCATAAACATTGGTATAATCACCATCCATGTCGTAACACAGCTGAATTCTGCGCCAAGTTCTCGCAGATGTTTTGCGCAAATTCTCCGGACCAACGAGGGTGAGGGCGTGTTCCACAGCTGGTCGTAATTCCTGCGTTGTGTGATATCGAGTGTTTCTTACTTGTTGCTTTATGAAACCCCAGAGAACATTGTCTGGTGTCATCAGATCGGGACTCCTTGGAGGAGAAGCAAAGGGAACTGGTGAAGATGCACAACCTCTTCCAATTCAGCGGCCAGGAAAGGTCTAATTCAGGTAATTGTGCACATAAATCGCGAAGTGCGCTGGTGCTCCATCCTGCTGTAACACAACAGTGTCTTTGATACCAAGCAATGTTACCAGACAATGCCAAGCAACGTTACCAAACAAATGTTTGTAAAACCTAAAACCGTCTGAAAACACCAATTAGGGGTACGTCCACTTCCGATCCACGCTGTACAGCGAATCATATATTATTCGTTGAATTAAATAGTTTCTAAAATTTTAGGTTTAACTAGAACTTTGTCTTAACATTTATTAAGAAGATTACTATAATTTATGTTTTACTAGCTAAAATACTTGTTCTTCGCACGGGGAGGATAAGGTTTGTGCATTATATAATATTTAAAAGTAAAAGAGGATTAAAATAAATACACAAGAAGGAGTAACGGCTTTGGCGTTGCCCCTGTGAATATTAATGGAATAAATAGGTAACGAAGAGTAAGGCCTTCAACGTTGCCTCTGTTAATATGAGTGTAATAAATAAATAAATAACGAATAGCAACGCCTTTGGCGTTGTACCCCTGAATATGAGTGAAATAAATAAATAGCGAAGAACAACGCCTTTGCCCGTTAGTTCTCGGGCCAGCTGGTATGTCCATTTTGCCTACATTTAGGCTTAAATGTCATCAGGTCTGTAACAAATCAACTTCGCGATCCTAAATATATGGATTTGATATTAAGATTAATCATTTGGACATAATTTTTCTCCACTTCCCCACGACGATTAGGTCTAAACATGTATCGAGACTGGCTTGGCATTGAGAATGTCACTATTTATCTCAAGAACCCTGAAAACTATGGATTTAACGCTGATATCCATCTGGAGCTCCCTCGGTTAGCGTACGCGCCTTTAGCGCTGGACTGCCGAGTTCGAGTACTAGTTCATGTCGTTCGGATGTCCCGACAAGCAGTAGATTCACATCTCATATAGTCTCGCTGCTGTAAAGGACACTAAAGTTCAGTTCATTACCTGTAATAAATCCATTATCTCAGGAGTTTATCCTTTCCTTTTATACATACAATTTCACCTCCCTCTCCGAAATCCGACCCGCCGAGCAGAAAGTCGGTAAAAGAGTTTCATAGGCGAATTGATCTGATGAAGATGTATCTCTGTACAAATTTCTGGTTGCTCTGGGTCACTCCTCTACGTGTAAAGCTAATATCTGACACACGTACACACACATTAATTTATTATTGTCATATAGAAGGGTGGTGAACGCTGTAGAAAGCCAAATACTAGTGATGAGTAATATACTTTTAAAATTTGTTTCCAACCAGTAATTTGAAATTCTGAAACATGGTAGAGAATATTTCAATCATATGGAAAATATAATTACCTACAAAACTAATCTAATCAATTGTGTACATGAACAGGTGGAGAATACGTTATATTACATTTAACGTGTCACATGATACCACATTGAAGGCCATATATAAATGAAAGAAAATACAATCTACTGTGGTATTCTGTTTTAATTGTCCTTCTTGATCTCCTGTTTTTCTGTCCCCGAACCTCGTTCATGCATATGCATTTTTACTCATTAGTCGTTTGACCTGTAATTGGATTTAAATAAATCACTGCTGCTTCCATGGAGAATCGCCTTGAATTAACTACCGTATATTTTGTTCCTCTGATTCAGATGAGTTTTTGTGTTTGCCATTCGAAATGATCAAAAAGTTACATCACATTCAAGGTATAGCTGTTCCAAAACATGAACTAAAGCTCGGATGTTGTTTCTGCATTGAAAAGATGTAAATATTCAATGTAACTGTCTCTATGTTGACTCTGGAATTATTATTATTTAAATAATTAACTGACCAGAGTATGATCTTCTTTATTAAAGTAAATTATTTCGTAACAGTTTCCATAACGTAACGTTATCTTCCTCAGACGTTACGTTATGGAAACTGTTATAATTTACTTTTAATAAAGAAATGCATACTCTGGTCAGAAAAATATCAATTATTTAAATGTTTTTGTGTAGATTAAGGAATACACAACATTATATAACGAATAGGGTGGCAACCAAGTCCCATTACCGTTGAAAATAAGTAACGTAAACCACTAAACGTACGTAAATAACTACACGGAAAGAACTGAATGACATGAAAAACAACGCTTTCGGGAAGTTTTATTGAGGTAGGAAACATTAAGTGCCCAAAGGATTAGTCTGTCGACCATCATTCTCATGACAAAGGATAATACGCCGCCAGGTTCTGTGCGATATTTTCCGGAGCATTGCAAGTGTTAATTAAATGAAAGCCTTTTTTCACAGCTTCTGTCAGTTCGGCAGTGGTATCGTAACGGGTTTGTGCAATGATGCCCTTTATTAACCCCCATAGCGCATTATCACAGGTGGTTTCTCTCATGCGCCTAACAACTTGCAATAACACGTTTCTCAATAATATAATTGGAAGTATCAGTCATCGTTCAGACAATCTGAAACAATGAAAAACTTTACATTAACATTTATAAATGGGTAACAGGGACTTTGTGGCCATCTTGTATACAGGCGCGAATCCAAGGAGGGCTATAGCCCCCACTTGACGTTCAGGTATACATTGGATAAAAATAAAATGGGCTTCAATTCTGCTTACACTGGATAAAGCTGCAAACTATGGTTTAGTCCCTATAGTCCCTTTAGTCCCTATATATATATATATATATATATATATATATATATATATATATATATTCTAGAGTTCTCAGAAATTACTTCCATTTGAATTTTATCGTCTCATCCTCCTATGGGCTGTTTAATAATAGCGATGTATAAAGGCAACGATTATACACATATTGTCTTATGCACAAAATTCAGTCCTAATGACTTCCATGCTCTTGGTGACTTTTCATTTTTACTAAGTAAGCTTACACGTGGGGATTCGTTTCGTGACTGAGCGGAAAATCCAAAGACACAGAGATTCGGGACGCCGAAGCTTTTGGGCGCTGGCGCTATTTAAAGTCAATGAGGCTTAAAGTTATCTTGGCACGAAGCTGTAGTTGGTAAGGCGTCTAACTCCCAAGTGGGTAGTTTGGCTTAGTTTGGATCTCAGCAAAGCCAGTAGGCTACATATTTTTTAAAATCTTATACTCCAATATTAGGAATTGTTCACCCAACCTCTGACAAGTAGATGTATGTGAAAATGTGTGGAGTAAACGCGATCAGAACGCATTCCCGTAGGCATATTGGCCTGACTTTTGTAACCTATAAATACTGAATGTATCAAAAGTCCGAAACCATAGGCAACACCGTAATGAAAAAGATAAAATGTGGAAACATGTTAGAAATAAGTGCTTTTCAAACTAAAATGGTCGACTTTTTAAATTGCACCAGCCAGTTGGGCTCCTCAATGATAAGGCACCTTCCGTTCAATGAAAGAGACACGTTTCAGTTCTGCAGGTTGTTGTGACGGAATGTAAAAGCACGGAAATCACGCATATTGTTATGTGAGGAAACCTAAAACAGTTCGAATCTGCTTTTCAATAATGCTGCATTGTTAATATAGTGAGGAACCAAGGAAACAGATTGGTAAACTGAAAACGTTGCTTTGTCACTTAACATATGATGTTGCATCAATGTGGGGCCAAAACAGTTGGTGTGTTTGGAAAACTTTCCACCATTTTCGATTGAAAACCACCTGTTTCTAACAACTATTTTTCTTTCTTCTTTTTCGTATCTTTACTCTTAACGCCCTTGGCCTATAGCACAGGACTTGTGATACACCCTGTATAGTTATTTTTAATACTAATGTTTAACATTAGAGGTTTATATTATTCTGCAGTTAAGTCCTCTAAAATTGATTATATTACACGTAATAATAACTTAATGGCGAAATGTAACATTTTTCCTATCAAATCTTTCCTAGAAATTCAACGTGGAATGCCAATTTTAATATCTGTTATTTTATTGGAATAGCGGCTCTGCGTAGCGTAGCCACTAGCGTTCTCGTCTTTGGTGCTAGAGGTCCCGGATTCGATTTCCGGTGCGGGTACTTAGTTTTCATTCCAGGCATCTTGAGTGGGTTTTTTCCTGAGTTTTCCTTATTCGCACAAAACAAATGCCCGGTTGGTACCTCACAGACAGTGTTTCTTCCAGACCTGTTTTTGGGGGGCACTGTCCCCCGGAACTCTGAGAGTGCCGCCCCAGAGGAGACCAAAATAATACGTCTACAATATAATAATAAACAGAAAAGTACCAGCAGTGCCCCCCGGAATACTAAGTGTGCCCCAGCGGAACTTTTTTTCTAAAAGAACGACTGCTCAAATAATGCTCCCAGGCCGCTTCCTTCCTTCCCCATTCCCTTCTTCCTCCCCAATTTCCCATTCAGTGTAATCGCCAAGAGACGTCATCCCCCATAAATGTGTGACGGGCTAACAGGGCCATAGATATCGAAAGCCCAGAAATGTAATTCCTTATCTTAATTCTTTCATTTCAATACATTGATTATATTCTCACATATGGATTTGTTACAAGATAAATGGCACATGACTACTATTTTATTGTTGAACTACATTTATATCCATTCTATATTCCCGTAACGAAAAGTGTTGGTACTTTCCCCAATCGAGAGTATATATGAGTCAGTATTTGTTAAAACGACTCCAGTCACTATTTTAATAATTATCATTTGTACTGTTTTTCCAGAGTCTGTATGATAGGATTATAATTTAGTACTAGAACAACGTTGAAACATTGAAAAACGACATTTGCAAGTAAGAAAAACACGTTGTTTTTATTTTGAATGTGTTTTTCGTATTCGTAAATGTTGTTTTAACATTAATGATAACCCTATTCATGCAGACTGTGAAAAAAAAAAACAGGACACAGTCAAAATAATAACAGAGTTTGTTTTAACAAATACTGTATTATATATAGAGAGTATAAAAAATCCGGAACCATAGGCCAACTCTTACGAATGAAGACACGAAATAGTGGGAAAAGAATTAACTGTTGGAAATAGAGAACTTTCAATCTAGAATGGTAGAATTTTTACCAGTTGTTTGGGTTCCACACTATGTTAAGTGAAAGAATCTTCTTTTCATACACTTAAGTGTTAAGCGTTAACTATAAAAGGGGGATAACCAGATAAATATTGAAGAATAAAAACTATCGATTACTTTTTATTACTACATCATTCATGTTCTATATATTTAAATTTACAGTGACGTAATGACAACATACTTCCAGTTTGTTCGAACGAAAGGTAAGGACATGTAAAAATGACACGGGAAAGTGCACATTGGTATGTGAGGAAACCTGGAAGAACTCGAAACCCTTTCCTAACAATGCTATATTATTGATATGGTGAAGGGTCAAAGGATCAGAATGCTTAAATGGTAATGTTGCTTTTTTAATCGTCTTCCTTTTTTCTACTTATTTTCCTAACTTCTTAAATGTCAACTCACTATCCATCATGAATAAGCTGTGATCACTGTCCACATCCGCTTCTGGGTAACTACCACAGTTCTTAATTTGTTTCTAAACTTCTCCTTAACGACTATATCATCAGTTTGGTAGTTCTTAGGGATGCGCACGAGACGAGTCAAGACAGAATTTTCCTGACAAAATTCGAGTCGAGACACTGCTCTTCCAATAGAAAAATATACATTTTTCGAATCGAGACATCACTTTTGCAGCACATTTTCGAGACGAGACAGCCACAAATCTTGTCTCGTACGCATCCCTAGTAGCTCTCCTGGTGTGGTAAATCTGCCATTATTCACATATAAATAATGCGCTTATGCTTCTTGAACAAAGTATTCTGGAAGACTACTGTACTAGCTTGTGCTTCGTGCAAAGTTGAATCAGCCTTTCTCTTCTTCCGTTGCGCTTTCCTACGCCATATAATTCTTCTGTACCTCCTACGATCGCATTCCAATCTTCTACCAGAATAAGATTTTCTTCTTCTTCTTACGTCTTTCATGGTATTTTGAATAGCTTCATAAACTTGCTCTTCTTCTTCATTATCGTGCGCTGTCGTTGGTATATACACCTTGATAATAGTTGTATCCCTTGGTTTGGTAACTAGTTTAACTGCTATGACTCTGTCGTTTACTTTGTTGTACCTTCTTACTCGTCATTTTTATCTTCTTACTCCCCTAACAGCACAATTACTGCAGGCATATGACTATCATGTTCCCTCAGGTACATGGGAATGTGTCCAATATGTGTCTTATGTACCTCTGAGAGAGAAATCACATGGATGGCAAATGATAGTCACAGTCTATGTCCGCCTCTAGGCACATGCCTGACATGTACCTGGCGATCGTGCCTAGTATGTTCCCCATGCCGTAAGCGTCAATGAACCACAAAATTACTTCGCCAAAATATGTTAAATATCCTATATGCGTAATGTGTTTGCATTAAGGTGAGTCTAAACAACACTTTAAACAAGTAAAAATTATGTACCCTAGGGTGGGCGCGAATCACTAACCTTCGGATTACTAACCGCGTACTCCCACGACTTGGCCACGGAGGCGATGAAAAGAACTTTCCTTGTAGAGAAATAAATTATTAAGGTCTTTTGAATTTGGGTAATCAGAGTGCTTCTTTAACCGCGTATATTCGACGATAACCGTTTGGGATCAGATAAATCTGCTCGCCATGTAATTTTATAACAAATTGATGAGTGTCTATTTACTTTATTTCATGGTTTTTCCATATTCACTTTCAAATGATCGGCGACACTTGACATCTAATAAAGTTGATGCGTTTGTTGCTTCTAGTACACAATCGCTTAGAAAAAGAAGCAATCAATGCATTAAATGTGGGAGATGAATTTAGAACACCTAAATGGCGCATGCCTAGCACATCTTGTGATGTTAGGGTATCTGAAACAGTATGCATCTAAAGAACGTACCTAGAACATGACAGATATACTATATGTTCCAAGTGACAACATAAAAACAAATGACTGTTAGAGTGCGAAACTGAGCCAGGTATATAAATGCTATATTTATGGTACATAGTTGCAAATATCAATTAGGTGTAACAAGTACCTAAAACTGTAGGTAGCTGAAGTACATACTTAGCACATGAATATCATATGTGCCAACTGTTGGGTACCTGAAACGTAGCTGGAACACCTAAATGGCACATGCCTAGCACATCTTGTGCTGTTAGGGTCCCTATAAATCGAACTTCATTGACGCCATTTTTTGTATCCGAGTTAGTAATTCTATATTCATCTTACCAGAAATCATCTTTGTTTCCATTTTATTTCACTGATCCTCACTATTTCCACGTTCAGCTGTTGTATCTCTTTCTTCACATTTTCTGGCTTACTTGCTATGTTTAGACTCCTGGCGTTCTATCCTCCAATTTATTGTTTGTCCATAACTGACTTCTTGTTCCATCCCCCCTCAAAACCCATAGAGATAACTGTTTTGCAGTATGAGATTCTGAATCCTCATTTCTGGTAATTTAGTTTTAAAAATCGCTATTCTTATGCTGTGGGTTTTTGAGAAAGATACGGTTTCCCATTGCCTTTCATCGGTTAAGATTTTTTTTTTTTTCAATATTCTACCAGTTTTCGCCGTTTACCACTGCTATTGCAAAGATGCCTAGACTTTCCTGTAGACTGGGATCCTAACTGTGAGGAACGCTCTACAGGTCAAAAAATAGCATTGCCCAGAAGTCACGTCTTAGAGGCATGGCATGTGCGGTATCCTAATGCACCCGAGCCCAATGTTATAGCTAATATGAGATATTTTCACCTATATTAATTTAAGCAAGCCGCATTTTTATCTGACAACACTCTCAAAAGTACCTCGTTAGCGAGGCGTGTTAGAAAGTCCCTAATATGTATGTAATATTTTTAATAAAGACAATAGTGATACAATTCTTTCCAGTTTTAGATAAGAGGTAAATAGAAGACACTAACCGGGTAATAAAACTTAATTAGTATGGAGAGCAGGGACAAACTGGAATTCCTGAACTAAAGGAACGGTCATTAATAGGACAGTCTGATCGGTATACGTCAGGAGAGCACAAGCCAAGCGTAAGGTTCGTAAGTAAACTTTCATGGACGACCGGATAAAGCAATAACGTTCTTTTACAGAATAAATAACCAAAAAAATCAAGATCACCAAATACTGCAATACAACATCTGAAATATTATTACGATTAAAGATTATATATATATATATATATAAAAGTATTGTTAAAGAATAGCATAAGTTCTACTCATGACACCTCAACATGAAGATCTAGAGGAGGAGTAGGCAAACCATGCCCCGCAGCCAAATATATATCGCTGCCTCTTTTCATCCGGGCCGCGAGATTCATTTTGGTATTTGGTAGCAATTACCTGCACGAATTATTTACACTGTGTCCCTAAAATAAATTTGCCCATCCTTGATCTTCATGATTATAGTCCAAAAGGATAGGAAGCAGACCAAAAGAAAGAAAAAGTCTTTCTGTGTCCACATCTTCATGTGATTCTAATAATTTTTTTCCTGCTTTCTTTTTTCCTTTCTTGAACTTTTACTAAGCAACGATATCCCCTCGCGTCCCCCCTCATTTCCAATCTTGATTGAGGACAATGTTTCACGATGTTTCTAACACATTATCGCAGCAGTCAAGTGTTTTTAAAGTCTTTTTTTAAAATAAAATGTATGAAAAGTAAAAAAAAAAAAATAACAAATTCTAGTTTCCCTACAGGTTCAATGAAACTATACATTACGAATTTATACTAGATGGGAGGAGGTAAGATTGGATAAAAAATATAAACTTTGGATATGTTAATAATTCATATTTCTATCTGTTTCTATAATAATGATCATGATGAGGAAACGTGCCAATATGTGTGATTCTTGAGATTGAACTTGGGTCATCTCTAATATAAAATGAATGTGATAGATCCATATACCACATCCTTCTCTCTAAGTTGCACTGATAGGGACGCAGGTGTTACAAAGTTTTGAAGTAGTAAACAAAAAAAAATAGCAACACCAACTCAGCATTGGCAATTATGAGCATGCTTTGACCATTTCCAAAGGAAACAAGCTCACGAAATTCTTTATCCCTCTTCCTTCCTTCTTAACTTTCTCATCGAGAAGTAGAACAGGGTAGGTAAGAGAGGTGAAGAGGAAAACGTGACGGTTAGGGTAGGGGCGGCCCAGCAGAAAATAAAAGGCAAGAAAAACCACCACAGCAGTTACCCTCTTAACCCCCCCTCTACAACGCCTCAGGTTTTTGGATTAAATCCAAAATAGGTAGGTGAGGAAGCTACTGGAAAAAGGGGGAGGAAGGAGACGAAAATTAGTAGGAGCGATAGAGAGAGAGAGAAAGAGGGTGCGGATGGAGAATGGAGAAACACAGATTGAACGAGGGACCGAGTTTTTATCTGCAGAAAGGAGATAAACCCAGAAGGATCAGGATGGATGAAGACGATAATGGAGCTCCTATCGATTCCGAAATGAAGACTAATCGATTGGTAGAGGAGGAAGAAAACATCCGATATTCCAAGTAAGAAACCTCTGCTAAAGCCAGCACTTCTTCGGCAATTCAATACATAGAAGTTTTCAAGAACGTAGGTTCTCGACTCTTAAATTACGTATATAGAATATGAGATAATATCCCTTATAATTTGTACTCTCATATTTTAGTATTACATTGCTTCGTTTGCACTATTTTTTGTTTTAAACTAGGTCACTAAGAATTTGCCGTTATTTTTCACTTTCAAACGTCGATAGAAAAAGATATTTTTTTAATGTTTACGTCCTGGAAGTGTGCTCTTTCGGATAAAGAAGATGGATGATTAATGAAAGTGAGTGAATGTGAAAGAATTGGTAGAATGAGAAAGTGAAAAGAAACGAGAAAATCCAATATTGTCTCACAAACTCGTGTGAGTGGGGATCGAACTAGGGATCCCTTGCACCAAAGGAGATAGCTCTACCACTTTAAAACATTTGTTTCCGTGATAAGCGTAATCATGCTTCTATTTAATTCATTACGACAAGGACACCAAGTAAGATACTTCAAAGGTGGATAAACAAAATATATAGTGATGAGCAAATGCGGGACCAAGACCGAGATGGTCTTGGTCTTGGTCTTGGTCTTGGTCTTGCATGTCCAGTCTTGGTCTTGGTCTTGCACTGGAACCCTTGGTCTTGGTCTTGGTCTTGGTTCTTGGTTCTTGGTTTTGGTCTTGCTTGCAAGAGTCTTGCTAGTCTTGCTTTTAATAAATCTTATGCTTTTCATAAGTAAATTTTACTCTAGATATAAGGGATAATAAATTGACCAATGCGCCAATAGTAACGGAAATGCAATGTTTGTTTCTAAATGTAATATACATTACCTTCGTGTATGATGATAGCGTACAACATAGGAGATGACCTCTAATTTTTTTCCAATAAGTGCCCACGCTTCACTGCTTATAAAATAAATCACAACATTTCGTAATTTTTTTTTAACAGACCCAATACTCCACTGGTTTCCAAACTGGAGAGGCTATCCCTGAGATGCATATTTTTTTCACGCGCTACCCTAGGCAATTGTTTTAAGTTGTTCACAAGGAAGTGAGGGACGTTAGATTTACATCGAAGTTGCACAATCCGATGTGACGTAATGTCACGTGCAGCAGCGTACGCAGGAATTTATTTCGGGGAGTCCAAACTCTATGTGAGGGTATTTTATATTAAAATTCCTAAAATTGTCCCTAAAATTAGGCTAAATTTACACAATAATCGAAATTTCGGGGGGTACAGACCCTAGAACCCATCCCCTGTGTACGTCTCTAGTCACGTAGTATATATTATCATGGAAGACAAGGTGGATCAAAACGAGCCCTGCGGGGCTTCTAACTCCCTTCGTTCGCTGACGCTCGCTCAGCTTTGTTTCATAACGTAAATAAATCACTTTTTATGCATTATATATTACTAGAAGAGCAAATAAGTATTGTAAGGTTCCGCATGTCTTTTCACCAGGCTGTAGCCATGTGTTTATTACATGTGTTTGCAGTAAATAAATACAGCGTAGACGACAGCCTACAAGAACTGTAATTATGGTTACAATGAGTATTGTGTGGTCATGAAAAAATACTATTTGTTCTATTACAGGGGATGCAGCATCTTGGAGACTTAGTTGATTTCAAATGGCCATTTCTAAGAAAGATTATTATTATCTTATATTTGGGGCTTAGGCCCAATGCACTTATCTGCCATCTTAGAAGTTTGTTAATAAAGGAAGTTCTGCATAACTATGTTCTGCAGGCGGCAAGTTTTGGAATCATTCTAGGGATGTCGTTTCTTGATCTGAAAAGACTACTGGCTGAGCTCTTGCAAAGGCTTCTCACATAATAATTACGAGTATTAGGACGGCGACGAAGGAGAAGAATGAGCCGATACTTGATACTATATTTCATGTAGTATAGGCGTCAGGGTAATCTGAGTATCGACGAGATATTCCTCTTAGACCTAAGAAATGTTGAGGAAAGAATGTAATATTTACTCCTATGAATATTACTAGGAATTGAATTTTCAGTCATGTTGGGTTTATTGTTGTTCCTCTGAATAGAGGAAATCAATGAATAAGTCCTGCTATTATGGTAAATACGGCCCCTATAGATAATACGTAGTGAAAATGTGCTACTACGTAATAAGTATCATGTAGAACAATATCTAAAGATGAATTTGCTAGTACAACTCCAGTGAGACCTCCCATAGTGAATAAAAAAATGAAGCCTAATGGGAGTCGCCCATCATCGCCAACAGTCGGCAACACAGAGATCAACGAAGGTAGCCGACATTTTAGGATAAAAGACAGCATCACACCTCAAAAATCATCGATCTCTCCAGGTTGATCAAACCACCAAAGCCCTAAGGCGCCTGGCCATTGGGAACACCTTACCCTCTCACGACGCTTGGTCATTGGGTTCCCTTTCTCTCTCACAACGCCCGGTGATTGAGAGACACCTAATCACACAAACTCTCATTCCCTCTCACGACGCCTGGTCAAAGAGAGTAACCTCATCTACAAAAGCCCTAAGACGCCTGGTCATTGGGTTCCTTCCTCTTTCTTACCTAAAAATAGTAGAGAAAACTACTTATTGTAATATATTTCTATATTCAGGAGGATCTTTTATAATAAAAGGTAATGGGAAAGCCCAATCTCCCATGTACGATAATAATTGCTCTACCCTACATAAATAGAGAGAATTTTACATAGTAGATGGTCGCCGTCTATTCAACAGACATTTCTTAAGGACCTTCCTACGGGACGCTATTTTATTAACAGAAAAGGACTTAGAAACTCATTAAAGTGCAGTGTACTAGTGTTGGTGATAATAAGTCAGGATTATATAAAGATAATATCCGCACTTCCATAATACTCTTAACGGTAAATTGATTCGTTTTAGGCTGGCAGGCATTTATGCCGACAACTAGATCTGGAAAGAATACGTATAGAGAGAACGATACTAATATCGCAGAATCAGGCTCCCGAATACCTATTAATATTCTCCATCTAACTAGATACTCAGGTCAGTACAGACAACTCGGATCGATTTTTTATGTTATTCGATCATTTAGCTTTACTCCAGGCATGGACCCCCGAAAAGAAGAAAGAAATACTACCGATGTATTTGCAGGACGTAGTCCTCGATTTTGTATTACAATTACAAAAACAAAATCAATTTTACGACCAACTTACAAGCAAATTGATTTCATTGTCTCGTCCAAATTGACCAGCATATAAAGCAGAATTAGAAATCTTTCAAATACAACAGAACAAAAGTGAGCCGATCGACTCATACTTCTTAAGGAAATTAAGAGCCATTAGACAGTTAATGCCAACGGCTTCGAAGGAACAGAAGATCCATTTTCTCTCATTAGGATTGCAAAGAAATTTTTTGCAGAAGATAGCTTTGGAATCGTTCCAAACAGTACAGCAGTTACAGGATCGACTCCATGAATTAGAAAAAGCTCAGGACCTCATGCAGAAGAGGAACTATGTGGAATTGTCACAGGCAATTCATTCTTTAATCGGCCAACCTAACCGCCCCTCAACATTTCCTTTGAATGACTTTAATAACCAAACGAATCCTAGTTCGTTAATGCCAACCTATGCACAACATCCAATTTCTACTGTGCATCACACCCAACCTACTCCTTGTTATTCGCAATCGTTACCTTCTGCACCTCCATTGCAGAATATTTCCCCTCCACAATCAACTTCCACTCAACCTGAAGTTTCAAATCCTCACCCCCACCAAAGTGAAAACCCGCACTCGCAACCTCCTCATACGGACCTCACTAAGCTAGCCAATCAAATGGCTCAACTTTCATTAATGGCACAGAATGCCATGAAGACTAACTTCAGGCGTAATAACGGAGAGAAAAATCGTCAAGGGAACGGACAAAATAATGCGGGCCCAAAGAATAACACCAAAGGAAATAATGGTGGTAGGCAAAACAAAAATTTTGTAAAAGGCGATAAAATATCTGTATGTTCAATATGGTATAAGAGGAACCACGGCGCATCTTCGTGTTGGAATAATCCTAAAAATTCCAACCACGGAAACGCATAGGTGGGCTCGCAGACCAAAGTTGCCTTGCGGGCCATTCCAGAAAAGTCGACGCGGGCCATACACAAACCACCACAATTAGAAAACCATCACATTCAAAAAGAACAAGCAATAGCGGACATTTTTAGTGAAACGGAGGACAATTTTTACACTCAAACGACTTACAACGATCGCCAAGAACATGTCAAACTGGGGACAGAAAATAATAAATTATTACTTAATATTAAAGTAAATTCAAACAGTCTCCCAGTAATAATAGACACAGGATCCAGTCTTAGTCTATGGTCCAGACAAGACGTACTTCCAAATTGCAAATTAATACTATTTCAGACTCGTATCAAGGACATTGCTAACAAAGTTCTGACTTTGAAGGAAATAACTCTAATTAAATTTAAAATTGGCACCACTACTTTTTCACATTATTTCTGCATTATAGATGCAGACTTCAGTCCGATTTTTGGAAATGACATTCTTACTAGACTTTTCTCTCAAATAGACCTACAGTACAATTCTATATCGTTATACAGAAATCCTAGGAAGCCCACTTTTCCCAAGGAAAAAAGAGAGACAGAAGAAATGTCACAAGCAATTACTCGTTCTTTGTATTTGCAGAGAAGCGCAAATGTCTTTATAGCTAATAAGATCACGATCCCAGGAAAATCTCACTTCTACTTCCCGGTTTCAATGCCGAAGAAAAATTATGACGCAGCATTTTACATTATTACTCCACTACAATCACTATTAGATAGATACGGATTGGATACAATGACCATGAGAATACCAAGTAACGATCTCACGTTATTAATTTCAAACCCTAAGGCACGCATAATAACCTTAAGTAAAGACACACCAGTGGCGTATACCGAGGAGGACGTGGAAGAATTTTCTTTCAAAATAGAAGAAGACGAAAAGAAAAAACATCAATTTAGAGCTCAGGAAGAGATACAGAAAAGGCTAAAACCGACCGCTAAAACTTTTAGTATTCATCTTTTCAATATCAATTCCGACTTCCGCAATACCAAAGAATAGATCTAAGCAATTTATTATACAAGTACAGGGATGTCTTTCCATACAGTCCGGAAGATATAGTTTATTTTAGGGGATACGAGCATAAAATACGCATAGATAAAAGCGCGTCATTCCATCACCGTTCCCCACCTATTCCATTAGGAATAAGGGACCAAATTGACAAACAGATACAACTGTTAGATACCAAAATTATAACAGAGACACAAACGAGTAATTACTCTTCGCCTCTAATTGTGATCAAAAAAGCAAACAGTTCAGAATTCAGGCTTGTGTTGAATCTACAAGCATGTAATAGTTATATCAAATATTTAAGCAACCCATTACAGTCTACAGAGGATGTTCTGAAGGTTTTAAAAGGGACACCCTAGTTTCTATCCTGGGCAATTCCCAAAGTTATTTTCAAATCTTATTGCATCCAAAAAGCACTAAATACATGACTTTTGAGGTGAATCATACACGCAAAAGTTATAAATTTCTCAGGTGTGTGATGGTCATGCCACAAGTTCCCAATCCTTGAGTATTGTAATTAAAATATTATATGGATTACCAAAACGCACTACTAGTTTTGCAGATTACCTCGTGATTGGTTCATATATGTGAGAACAACAACTTTCAGATTTGGAGCTTTTATTCCACAAACTACAGAAGCATGACTTTAGAGCCAATCCCAAGAAGACACACTTACTATACAAAGAACTCCCAGTATTGGGGTTCCTTGTATCAGGGGAAAACATTAGCATCTTACCGAAAATAACAAATAAGATAAAGAATTTTAAGAGCTACCGAAGAGCTCTAAACGAATACTGAAGAGCTTCATAGGCCTTTGCTTTTATCTTCGAAGTCATATCAAAGATTTCACGGCCAAGATAGAACCGTTCCAACAGCTTCTTACTAAAAATGCTAAATTCAAATGGAACGAAAAACACGATGAATTATTTGAGAAGCTCAAAGAGGACATCTTGAACGCCCAATCTCTCTTTCATTTTGACGAAATGCTAGAGATAAGACTCTATACAGATGCTGGTTCCCAGCAATTGGGGGATTACTAGCTTGTTATAACCCAAAACAGACGAAGAAAGAATTGTCTCGTATTGTAGCCGCCGTCTTACAACAGCCGAAACTAAAAGTTCAGTCTGGCAAAAAGAACTATACGCTATTATATATGCTCTAAACAAATTCATATATTTCCTATTTAATCGTAAATTTAAATTGTTTACAGACGCTAAATGTCTTACTTCTCTAACCACACAACCAGACAAAGTAGGAAAATACACACGCTATAGACTTTTTTAGCCGACTATAATTTTGACATCTGCCATATTGAAGGAATAAAGCACTCCGCCGATATTATCAGCCGCTTAGAAAAAAGCAACAATAACCAAGAGACCATAGATTCACACCAAGCAACCGAGGATATGCATGAATACCGTTCAAATTCTTTAGAAGAACCCATTCTTCAAATACAATAACAAGGATCTTTCAAGAACTTACGGGAACGACAGCGCAAAGATGACTCGTACGCTGACATAATATCAGTTTTAGAAGGGAAAGAACCAACAAAAAGTTCTACTATGAGAGCCGCTAAGTATTTTCGCATAAGAGACAACCTACTTTATCGTACACAAAACATCCAGAATTTGGCTTAATCTATCTTTTGTGTGTCCCGGAAAGTTTGGCAGGGCAATGGTTCGATTCTATTCACAAAGAACCATCAGCACCCCATTTTGGGTTTTCGAAGACATACAAGACCGTTCTCAATAAATACTACATGCCAAACATGAAGTCATACCTAGTGTGTAGAATTAAGAACTGCAGAGAGTGTCAACTCTTAAAGAAACTCCCGAAAAGCCGCAAGGAGAACTTCTTCATTACCCGCCAGGCCTTATAGGAGAATGATGGATGTTTGACGGTTTAGGACGGTTTAGGACCATGAAGAAGGGAAACCAAAATACGTTTTAGTTACCATCGAAACAAGCATTCGTTATATAGTGACCAAAGCTGTCAATAGCATAACAGCAGATACAATTGAACAATTTTTATTGGAAGAAATTATTTTATAATTCGGCGCCTTTCGTTTTCTACATTAGGATAAACGTCCAGTGCACAGAGCGAAGAAACTTCAAAACCTAGCAGAAATATATAATTTTGAATTTAAGTTCTGCCCTGCTTTTAATCACCAAGATATAGGATTAGTCGAGGTCATGAATAAAACTCTACACAATTCCTTAAAATTTTTCGTCCAACAAAATCATGAAATATGGCCAAAATTATTACCTCACATCACTTTTGGTTTAAACAGGTTCGTCCAATTAGGGAGAAAGAAATCAAGTTTCTCTTTAATGTACGGATACGAACCAAGGACAATCGGCGACTGCCAATTACAGACCGTTCCCCGCTACAATTAATTTATTATTCCTTTCGACGGGTCGGTGAATCATCACAATGGTCCGACAGATGCTACGGGCCTGCCATAATACTTTCAAAATTAAACAATAATCTCTACCGAGTTCGAATGCCCGACAATTTCAGGAAGAGAGAGCAGAATATATCTATAGACAGAATAAAACCATATTATGATGGCGAAGAACACATATAATACAGGGATAACAAAGAACGCAACAGACAGACAGAAGAAGAGAAAAGAGCAGAAAAAAGAATAACATGATTCTAGTAAATACAATCCAGCGACACGCGCAGAGCACTCTTCATGTTTCAGCGGCAGAGAAAAAAAAGAAAAGAAACAAAACATTGAATAGCAGAAAACAAGATATGCAATATTATAAGGCTAACTATTTGAAATGACCAAATCTAGTACGTACCTTAGTATTCACATTGCAACATACCCCTTGTCTTTTTTCTCTCTTATAATTCCTCACCTCACTTCATTCTGTCATTCAGACTGCCTGCATACGTACAATCTCCTTCAATGAACAAAATTGCAAGCCAGCATTTTCTTTCCGCCTCGACTGAATGAACTTCACAAAACCAACAACGGCATTTTTCGCTTCTCCGCTGTGAATCATATAATTGTCACTAACATAATAAACTATATATACAGAGTGTTCAGAAAATCAGAATTTTCAATTGACAAACTTTCTTCCGACATGACTACGTTTATCATCCTAATGACTTTAACCATTATATAAGTGTGTTTTGTCATTCATTTGCTACGACTAGTGAGAACTAGACCGATATTAGATATTTTATTAGCACCCTATGACGTGCAAACTTCACAACATACTACGGACATTACTATCAGTGACGTAGTTATAACTATTAATTATAACCACCAGAGCCTCGACAGCCTCTCCTTTGACGGAGATGAAGTACTCTTTACGGATCCTGCTTAGGCTAGAGGACAACCTGTTTGTGCTTCAACTTTATTTGTGTGATAGTGTTGTATACAGTGTTTTATAAGTGTGTTTACAGTATTTTATATATAATTAAAATAAGATAGTATTTTTATCTTATTTTAATTATAAAAAAGTTGTTACATGGCGAGAAACGGATAACTTCAACCAATCGGAACAGAGTAGTTAGCTCCTATGGCTAAGAGTCGAGCGTGATTAAAATATCATATGTCCCTGAGACGCATGAAAGAAAATCAAGACGGCCCAAATTACTGAAATACCATGAACTGCAAAGTAATTTTTACACTCTGAAAGCGTCAGATTTTTTCTTTTCAACCTCGATTACCTGATCTTTGTGTTGAACAAACTTCCAATAAAATATTGAGATTTTGTCTTACTGATTCTAATATATACTCTATAGAGCAGAAACATGGACATTACGCAAAAGTGATGAAAAAGTTGATGCTTTCTAAACGTGGGCATGGAGGAAAAAGGAGAGAATCAGCTGGGTTGAACGCAAAACGAATGAGAAAGTGTTGGAAATAGTAGCAGTAGCGGAGAAAAAAGAATTTTAGACTAATTAAGAGGAAGAAGAGGAACTGGTTGGGACATTGGCTGAGGAGGAACTGTATTACGAGGGACGTGCTAGATGGTATGGTGGAAGGAAAGAGAGGAAGAAGCAAAGGAGACTGTAGTTGAAGGAAGTTATTAAAACCGCAAATTGCTACGTCAAGACGAAGAGACTAGCTGAGAACCACCGTACATCGAAACTTCTCAGTTGCAGCAAGTGACCTGTCAATAATTGCAGAATAGCTATGATGATGGTATGTTTAGAGATATTAGCCAAAAAAGAGAGAAAAAGTTAACATAATATTTATTATAATCAAACCAGGTTTAAAGAAATCTTCGAAACTTACTTTTTGCGCTCGCCACTTGCGGTTTTTATTTTGCAGATTTCTTCTTACTGGACGTTTGTGGCGTTTCGTCAGCAGATTACATGAGGCAAAGCAGCTGAAGGGTGAAAAACAAATCCCTCTTTTGGTATATTTATCCCAGGACGATTAGTATTAGGATTTAGATTTCTGGGCTTTCGGTATGTATGGCCATTTGGCTCGTTACGTGTGAGGGATGATGTCCCTCGGCAAGCACACCATCCGGGGAAAGGGAAGGAAGCCGCCTGATACCTATAAATTAGGTACAATCCCGGCATTTGTCTGATGTGAGAGAAAAACACAGAAAAACCTCAATCTCAAAAAACATTTTACTGGCCTGAAAAAACATTTTACACTTTTTCGACCGACTGCTCCTACCGGGAATCGAAGCCGGGACCGAAGGCTAGATTATTCTAGGACGAGTCGAAAAACTTTTCGAGCTCAAAGGTCAAAGGATTAAGTTTACTCCAGATAACACACACCTGTAGAATAGTGTCTGATTTCCTCCTGATAAGTAATTCTTATCGGTTAGAAACGCAGGAATGCATTGTAATCCAGCATCAATGATACATTTCTTGATGTGCAACAAGCTTTGATTAGAATGACACCTGTGTGGCTTGAAAACGAGTAATAACTACAGAAAACGCGATCAACCGATTCAGAAAATGAGATACTGTAGCTATATGCTACAGGAGCAGAACGACTCACACAGATTGCATAAAGTACTGAGAACACATTCACTACTGTGCATTTTCACTGAAGCCAAGAAATTCAAGTGAAAGATGTAATGGTTTTTCCCTCTTTTTACATTTCATAAAAAATTTCAAGTAGTACCGCTACTTCTGCAAGACTTGTGCAAGAGTCTTGGTTTTGGTCTTGGTCTTACAGGTATGTTTTTGGTCTTGGTCTTGGTCTTGCACCCCTTGGTCTTGGTCTTGGTCTTGCATGCAAGACTCTTACAAAAACTGCAAGACCAAGACTCTTGCGCTCATCACTAAAAATATCTCCATATTCTTCAGACAGACTCGAACCATCAATGAGATTTTCTTCACATTCGTCAGCCTAACATTCACACCGCTCGCCGTACCACACCAGTACCATTCCCTCTCCTTCTTAGCGAAGATAGGAGACAAGAAATAAATGAAATATTTCAGTTGAACGTTCCACGATTATGCCTGTTTGGCTACAGGAAACGATGATTAAGGCAAGTGAATGATGATGAAGGAATTGATGGAATGCTAATGTAGGAGAAAACGAGGTTATCCAGAGAAAACCCACAAACACGATGTTGTCCGTTAGAAACTTCTTGCCCAAGGATAGAACCAAGGGTCCCATGCGCTAGAGGTAAGTATTGTTAGTACCTAGGTAGATTATTAGTGATGATATGAAGTTTGACGATGAAATAAAAGCAAGGATAGGAATGGCGAAAGAAGCCTTTAGGAGAAAGAAAAGTATATTTTGTGGGATCTTGAATAAAGAGTCGCGAAATGAACAGTATATATATATATATATATATATATATATATATATATATATATATATATATATATATATATATATATATATATATATATATATATATAGTAATATGTACATAGTACGTTACGATTTTACAAAATTATAAAATAAATAATAAATCTTGTGAAACCGTCTTATAAGCTTTTTTCCATTTTCGGTTTTTTTGAATTGGCAAATTGTATACAAAATCAGAACTGTTTCTCTCGTATTTTTGCTTTTTCAAATTCTTGTATCAAATCAGATATGTCCAATTCATGAGCTCTTTCTCGCTCAATACTCAGCATGGCCACACCCTAAAGGCGTTCTTGGGTCATACTGTTTCTGAGATATGTCTTGATTAATTTTAACTTTTTTAGAGAATGATCGTTGCAACTGTAACAGGAAGAGTTACATATAAACAAAGCGTAGTCACCAGATAAGGAAATGCTGAGCTGAGGTCAGATTCGGAAATAAAATGAAAAATCTCTTCGTGGGGTGAAAGATTTCAAAGTTCGTCTTGAAAAGTGTCTCTGAAAGTGAACACTTCTCGTGGAAAGTTACTGGATAAATTGTCTGCATACAGAAGCGCAAAGTCATAAGACTGCTTGGTGACCTCTTCTTCAAGAATGGTTCGTAGCATTGACGGGCATAAGAACAAAAATCTTTTAAAAAGTTCTTTCATTCCTTCGAAACATACTCTTGTGTTTACTATTACGGGGTCTAGGATAGGCAATAGCACTTTGATCTAGAATTCTTTGACAGGGTCAGTAAATCGCATATCTTCTGTCAATTCATCAAAGAATATTTTCGGCACAGGCTTCCTTCTTTATAACTTTTTTGAAACATCAAATTTGTGCGCACAAGCACTGACTTCCTCGAGGCACATTCTTTCTAAGATCTTGCACCACTGTGCAAAATTCTTGCAGCTTTCGTCGACACTGACAAGCACATACTAGGACTCTCAGCTTTTATTTGTTTATTTATTTATTTATTTATTTATTGTGACACAACATTAATGCTTCTTATGTTATCTCACTACACAAGCATTACCATGGGATAGAAGCTTTCAATTTTTCGTTTATAACGCGCTACTTCTGTCCGCTCTTTTTCTGTTCCAGTAAGGCACATGACATTAAAACATTATGACTTGAATCCCAGCATATTTAAGAGAGATTCTTCAGTGTCGTTTCATTTTCCGGAGATGTATCCTTGGGAATACAGTCTTGTAAAGCTTTCCAGCGTTTCCCTCTGCTATCAAAGAAGTTACATATATCTGGTAGAGTGGCAAAGAAATTGACAGCTCCTGTGTTAAGCTTTGCAGCATACGATAACACGAGATTCAAATCATGTTCTGCGTAATGAACATATATATGGCATTCTTGGCATGCTTTTGAATCCGAGTTTGCAAGCTAGAAATACGACCTCTCATTACTTCTGCTCTGTCTTAGCCTTGCCCTCTGCACTTCTTAATGTCAATCTCATTTTCTAATGGGACCTTTATTATTTAATCTTCATAATCTTCTGCACAGTGTACGTCCATATCATAAAACCCAAGGAAGCTTTATACAATTTCGAACTGTGGGAAATTAAAAAAGTTATCTTTTTGGCGCCCCTTCCCCCCCCACACACACCTAGTCCTTGCTTATATTTTACATTTTATTACAGTGATATTAGAAAATACGGTCGAAAATTTATTTTGGGGTGCTCGTTTGGGCGTCCCCTGACGTTGGTGCCCCGGGCAATTGCACGGTTTCCCCGACCCTTGGTGCTTGTGCTTGGTTCTGGCAATTGTACTGTGACTCATAATCATTGTCAGGGTATTAACTCGTTTTAATTCAGATCTTATAGATCATAAAATTTGTCATTATTCTTGAAAGCCTGTTGCGCAGGAGAATTTTATCTAAAGTAAATAAGCTCAATACAAGTAATATGGGACTGATATCGTATTAATACAGGAGGATTAATTTCTTAATTACACAGTGCTATAACTTCGACGAGTTTACAGTAATGCCAATAATTTGATACGCAAATGTAATAAACTGCGAGCGAAGTGAGCAGGAATTTTTATTCTTGCCATGTTCGGAAATGAAGACCGCGAAAAGCTTGGGGCTTCATTATATAATTTGCTTCTTTTGTATTAAAAAGCTGGGTCGCCCCCTAATATACCGAAAAGCTTTGCGCCCGTAGGCAATGCCTACCCTGCCTACCTTATTACTACGCCACTGCCATGGAGTATGGAAGCTTCTCAGTTGCCGCAAGTGACCCGCAAATAATGGCAGAATACCTTGATGATGATGATTATGATGATGATGTTAAATTATTCAGAGTGTACTTGAAAATTAAAAGAAATGGTAAGATCTTCGTCCAGAGGATTTGAACTCAAATAATCTATTTCAGCAGAATAAAATCTATCAACTGCATGAGATTTATATTTTAATGTCATAAAAAATCATTTCACCCTATATTTTGGAAAACTAGAGCGGCGAGTTATGCTCAAATATGTCCCTTTGTTCATTTCCTTGTCACCTGTTAACTGATGTGGGTTTTATCTTTGGATAATGTTATAATTGAACTATATATATATGGACTCCTGTCACCACGGCATGGCGCATCCTCAGGTTGCGGATCAAGGAGAAGTCCTCTAGATATAGAGGTTAGCTGCGAATATACTGAATAAGCAATTGCGGAAAGACGACAAGAAGTGGTCCTCCAGCTTGGGGGTTTGGCGTGAGGCTAACAACCTTATTCTCGTAAAAAAAAAAAAAAAGAAAGAAAAAAAAGAAAGAAAGAAAGAAAAAAAGAAAGAAAAAGAAAAAAGAAACTTGTTCAGAAACATTCACAGAAACCTCGGACAAGACTGATAACTTGGCACGACCTCAATAAAAGTAAATGGACATGAGATTTGGAACATGGAATATTAGAAGTATGTATAAGGCAGGCGCATCAAAATCCGTAACGAATGAATTAAGAGAAATACAGGATGGACCTAGTCCGACTTCAGGAAGTTAGGTGGGAAGGAAATGAAACTGTGAATTCAGGAAATTTTACTTCCTTTTACGGGGAAGGAAATACAAATCAACAATTAGGAACATGGTTTTTCGTTCACAAACGAATAACATCAGCAATTAAGCGGGTTGAATTTGTTACTGATAGACTTTCTTTTATCACTCTTAATGGTCGATTGTGTGATATTGTTGTTTTAAATGTACATGCCCCAACAGAAGATAAGGATTACGATATAAAAGACAGTTTTTACGAAGAAGTGGAACGGATATTTGACCAACTCCCGTGATACCATGTGAAAATTCTATTAGAGGATTTCAATGCGAAGGTAGGACGAGAGGATATTTTCAAACTGATTAGGGAACGAAAGTCTGCATAAGGAAAGTAATGACAGCGGTGTTAGACTCGTCAACTTTGCAACATCCAAAACCCTTATCGTGACAAGTATAAAATTTCCACATCGCGACGTTCAGAAATATATTTGGACCTCACCAGACAGAAAAACACATAATCAAATCGATCACGTTTTAGTAGATAGAAAAAGACAATCTAGTTATTGGTGTTTGGTTCTGCAGAGGAGCTGATTGTGACCTGGTAGCAGCGATAATATGAGAGAGATTATCGTTGAATAAAGGAAATATTCAACGTCCGAAAACAGAGAGATTTAATTTAAAGAAATTAGAAGAGAGCCAGGTAAGAGAGGAATACCAAATTGAAGTTTCGAATAGATTCTCGGTTTTAGGAGATTCGGAGTGCACTAGTGTTGAGGATACTTGGATTGAAATTAGAGATAGGACTAAAATTTCAGCAAAAGAAAAATTAGGACACGTGGAAATACGAAGGAATAAACCAGGGTTCGACCAGGAATGCATTCAACTACCATAGAAGAGAAAACACGCAAAGTTACACGCGAAGAATTTGAAGCTTAAAATATATAAAACGATAATCATGCCTGTTGTTCTGTATGGTTGCGAAACATGGTCGCTTACTCGGAAGAAACAACATAGACGGAAAGTATTTGAGAGCAAGATTCTGAGACTATAGTGTTCGGACCCAAGAGAAACGGGAATGCGGAATGGCGGAAACTTCATAACTAGGAACTACATAATTTATACGGTTTACCAAACATACAGTAGTTAGGGTCATCATATCTAGGAGGCTCAGGTGGGCAGGCCATGTAGCTTGGATGGAAGAAAGTAGGAAGGCTTTCAAAGTCTTAACTAGAAGACCAGCCGGAAAACGACCATTAGAAAGATCTAGGCGCAGATGAGAGGACAATATTAAGATGGATCTCGAAGAAATAGGGAAAACTAAATAAAATCTTTAAGTTTTACGTCCCACGGTTATGCCTGTTAGGCTAAAGGAGACGGTGATGATGAGAGATGAGTGAAATGGTGGAATAAAGAAAGTGGGAGGAAACGGGAGAACCCCGAGAAAACCCACGAGCACGGTGTTTATCCACCACAAAATCCACACGGCACGAGCTGGGATCGAACCAGGGACCCCAAGCACCGGAGGTGAACGCTCGACCACTGAGCCCCCACGCCCCCACGAAGAAATAGGAATAGAGAGTAAAAACTAGATCCAGTTAGTTAAGGATAGAAGTAAGTGGAGAGCTTTTGTGAACGCGGCATTGAACCTCCAGGTTCCATAGAGTTAAATATGTTTGGGAGGTGATTTGGCACAACGTTTGGAGGGTATTCCTGACACCAAGACAAAAAGTATAGCCCAACCTGGGTGCACAAATGCTTCCTTTCGGAGTTATAGGCTGCCGAAAACATGAAAAAAAAATGAACTTTAAAGTTCCACAGCTTCAAAACTATTGGACCTACCGTAGTCGGATCAGAACTTCATTTAGGAAGTAATATGTGTCCTATTCAAATATCCATGTTTCAAAATGTTGCAGCACTCTGCAACAATTTTTATAGAGGTAGTTGGTGAGTACTTGAAATTATATGCCCGTAGCCAAACTCCATCTATAAAAATTATTGCGTGAGTACCTTAGGATTCTGAAACATGGATATTTGGATAGCTTATATATTAGTTCCTAAATGAAGTCTTGACCCAACTACGGCAAGTCCCATAGTATTGGAGCTATGGACCTTTAAAGTTCAGTTTTTCATGGTTTTGGCAGCCTATAACTCCGAAAGGAAGCATTTGTGCACCCAGGTTGGTCTATATTTTTTGTCTTATCTTGGTGTCAGGAATCAGCCCCTCCCCCCTAAACATTGTCGGTGTTGTTTTGAAACACCCGATATATATTGAAACACCCTTGTGGAGGATTATTTTGAAAGTTTATTACGATTTCGGGCTATATCTCATTAACAAAATTGTAGTCTGTCTTCTTGCTAGTATAGCAACGAAAAGTTTGATTAGTGTTACGTTCCAGTGTCAGTTTTATCATCATAATAGATGGCGCATTTATTGTAGAACATCAATTTTTAGG
Organism: Thermobia domestica; assembly: GCF_964235325.1. Taxonomy (NCBI): domain Eukaryota; kingdom Metazoa; phylum Arthropoda; class Insecta; order Zygentoma; family Lepismatidae; genus Thermobia; species Thermobia domestica. The sequence goes on from NC_137466.1 coordinate 82,449,239, forward strand.
TTTACAAAAAAATTAGTGTTCCTGGATTTTCTTGAAAACTACTCATGAAAATTGATACTAATTTTATATCATTTTGTTCGGATTAATGAGATTTATCGGTTGTTATATATATATCAGACAATTCTTATATGCTAGTAATATCGTAGAATTAGGAAGAAAATCTAGTGATTCTTGGACAGCACGTTAGGAAACATAGATCTAAAGTACAGTATATGAAGCCAACCCATCTATTCTATTTTTGTTATTATCTAGTCTTTTGTAGTTACGTGACATACTAGCTTTCTTCTCTTTGTAATCTTTTACCTTTGCTTTGAATGAAATAGCCAGAACACAACACCACGTAGTTAAAGAGAGAGAGAGAGAAAAAAAGGAGGAGGAATAAAGAAAGGAAATACCATTCGCATGAAAAAATAAAGTGAATTTTCATACAAAGTGAACTTTTTAAAATGATTTTTTTGTAGGGCGGTTACATTTATGTTTGTTTGTTTGTTTGTCAGAGTCGAATTTTGCAACCTAAACTTCACGCAGTTCCATACTAATTAACACTGTGAAATTTTGTGCATGTGCGTATAAAATCGTTGACAATACAATAAGTTCACATACTTTTCGCTCTAGCTTATTGTTCTCTTCTGTAAAAAAAAATAAAGTTATTACAAATGTATCTAGACTGCGTATACCTGTAGGCAACACCAGTTAAATAGGCATTACTTAAATAGATGGCAGAGTAGTTAGCACTGGTTCCACATTTTTATGTTGAGCCTCTAACGGAAATGGTCCACCGGGTCCGGACTCCCTTCCTCCCGTAACTCAACCGGCACTTCTACATTTTCTTAGAAAATTATGGTTGCTCTAGAAGAGAAATGGTAGATGTATCTGAAAAATTTGATCTTTAGATACGTCTGTACTCTTTCTTTTCTTATATATATATATAAAAAAAACAATTTAATTTTATTATTTTTTCTAAGAGGTAGTACTTTAAAATATTTTCTCGTTTTATCCAGTTCAATAGTACCTAGAGATGGTGAGTACTACTGGTGAACCTCTCCCCAAACTTCAGGCACCTCCAACATAAATTTCTGGGTGCGCGGCTGCAGTAAGACAAATCTTTCCTTAAGCTCCCAAACAGACTTAATGTCACCTTTTGTTAAAAAAAAAGAGAAGAAGAGCTGTTGTCAGTTTTCTAAAATGTTCAAAGAAAAAAAATAAGTAAACTCTCAAATTAAAGTCATGTAGTATTTTCAAATCAGGGAACTTAGGGATGAAGAATTAATTGTATGATATTGAATGAAGACTGAAAAATGGGCAAAATAAAAAAAAATAAACTTTTCTAGGATGCACTCAAAAAGATGAAATGGTAAGGTAAAATGAAGAAGCTGAACTAAAGCTAAAAGGATTGGGTGCGATTTGATGTACACATAAACAAATGGTATTTTTTTTCGCGTACCACTAACAAAAGTTTTCCATTCAAGCATATATCTCCAGATTCCAGTTGTCCTTAATTCAAATTAAAGGAAGGTAATTAGAATAAATTAGAACTAGAATAAATTGTAAAACTAGGACTAAAACTAACTCATTACTTATCAATTAAACCCATTTTACTGTAAACAAGAGAATCACGCAATAAATTTAATAAACTACATTGCAGTTGCCATAGTATGTTTTTGTTATTATATTATGAGCTCAAATGTTTCTAAACTGTTGTAGAGAAACCCTGCTCACAAACATAAGTCGAAAGAAATTGAATAGGTCCTGATTTCGTCGGGATACTCCTGATTTTGGAGAAAATATCCCGAGTTCCGACGTGGTCTGGCACTGTCAAAACTTTAAAACAAATGCCATGATTTCCAAATTTATTGATGAAGTTGGTAACTACTATTTTTATTATTGAAACTTAGCTTCCACATTATTATACAGAGGCTTCAAAATAAGAGGAACCTCACAACAGCGGTAGGGAAGTATCACCTATCTGATGAGTCACTGGGTTTGTTTCGTGGAGCCTATATTGCGTATTTTTATGCTGTTATTGGTTGAAGGAATTGTCGGCAGGGGAGGTATGAGTGCTTTTCTGTATTACTTTTCAGAATGGCCAGAGCATAGAGCACTAAAAGTCAATATACTGTACACAGTCCATTTTTTGGTTTATTTTGTTATCATGTCCTTAAAGTCATTCTTGTAACTTGAAGTGGAAAATGGAATTTAAAAAAAAAAAGCCTCACAAAGTAATGCATTCCGATATTAGAAGGGCTATATTTAAATTGTTAAAATTGTAGAAAAGAAAGAAAAAATAGTATAGTGATATTAAAAATTGATTCTGGTAATATGCAGTACTTTCCAATAATGGCCCCCGATAATACGACTTTTCTTATAATTTATCACAAGTAAGGTACAGTTATGATTAAAAATCTTACTTTCCAGAAGCTCTCTTTAACCCTACATATGATTTCAACAAATTGGTTATGTTCTGAATTCTTTCTCTTTTGGGGGACCACAGATTCTTGGAACTTATACAAAAGTTGAAATGAGTTCCATATACTCCTTCAAAAGTATTGCACATGGGCCTGGTTTAATGCAACAGACGCTTTAATGGCTCATGAGACGGTCGTTCCAATTGATCTTTGATGCAATCAGCAAACATTGGGAATTAAGATGAACTATGGTTGTCCCTTTTTTTAATTCATGAAAGATTTAGTTGCATTTCTGAACCAATATCAAATTTCCACTGGCGTTCTCTTTATGTAAAATTCCTGAATTCTTCAAAGAAAAAGAAACATGGTTGCGGTATGTACTATGTCTTCACAATTTTTAATATAACTGGCGGGAATAACTGAACTGACACACCCGATGACTATATGGATCAACTATTTACAAGGAGACTTGACCGCCATTTCTTGGTATATAGTAAAACTCTTAAGCATACGGTTCAATTTTAAACTAAAACGGATCACGAATATGCACTTCTGTGAGAATTAATAAACAAAGAAATGTGTTAGTTTTATCTTAATCATCTTTTATTTGTGTAATCGTAGAGAATGAATAGAAAAGCTTAATAGTGATCAGATCGAACACTTCATACACAGACATGAACAGAAATAAACAGTACTAGCCCTACTTCACGTATTTTTGGATAATCCGCTTCCAATTGACAAACTTCGACTATTTATCTACCTGTTCATCTATACAATGACTTTGGGTTTACTGCTCTTCTGAAATACAACAATAGTAAATGACTTCTTACTTCCACAGTATCACCGACCCGAAGCTCATTTTTTTTTTCGAATTTAAAAAAGATATTGGAAAAGACAGACTTAATTTCAAACTTTATTAACCAATCCTCGTATATAAAAGGAACAATCTCGAAGCTTTTTTCATTAGTTTGGTATTTTGTGCATTTGTGTTGGTAGGCCTCACTTCGATTTTTACGGCCATAATATGACCGAGCAATATTATATATATGGTCGAGCAATATGGACTGATCTCGTGATAGTAACATGTTTGGTGAACGTCCCTCTGTATCTGATTTTTTGGACAATCACTTTCCACCTACGCACTTTTATAACCAAAAGCTAATTGGACGATTATTCTGGTCCCGACGCTACGAGTGAAAATCGGGATTTTCCCGGTTGACCATATACAAGCTTTGGTTGCTAAATAGAACGCCCAGTGTTTCGCACGCGCGCCTGTTTGTCACTTCGAAGAGCACCCACCAAGACGAGTGGGGTGCATTGTTCTAAAGATAATACGTAAACGCTCCCCTTGTACGGATTGAGCTTCGCACGCTGATTCGTCGTTTGCATATGTGAGAGTCAATTTTTATAGTTTATCGTCAGTGATACTTTACGCATCCGTATAAAATAATTATTCCAACAGTGTGTAGAAATCTCACGTGAAGTGACTCGTATATACGTGTTAGCACTTTAACATTCGTTTGTGGTCTCAGTTTTCATGCGGTGGACTCTGGGTTCAAACAATTGAGCAGTAGGAAATAATTGCACCTGCTTGGATGATCGCTTATCCCTACCAGTGGGGAACTATATTGAGCATTCGAGATTAATCGACGTAGCTCCAAGCTTATTCCGCCTCCAGTACAGAAACTTTCCTGTGGATCTTTTTTTTACGTCCAGTGGATTCGACGCCAGGATCCGAGTTGTATCAGCTGACCGGTCGAAGATTAATTGTGAGTAAGTGAAACTTTAATTTGTTGATAAAGCCACCTAGCCATCTCTCATCGATAGAAAATAAGTAAAAAAAAATGAAATAAAAGGTCAATACAATCATAAAAGATATTTGTCTGTTTGTTGCTATCTGTTTATTTGTAATCTCGTAATGTCCTTTTAATTTGTGTAAATCGTATTCAGCAACATTATATTTTTCGCACAGTTTAATTAGGTTTTGTGATTTATATCGTAGGATAATTTTTATTCGTTGATATTTGTACGTAAAATAGACATCTACACATATTTCTATTTTTTGCCCAGCTTCGGTTTCCGATAAAATATAAGTGCGGATGGAATTGTGATTTGCCGTAGTAAAGCTGGGATGAATGCAAATGAATTACATGACAGAGAGAGAGTTATGCTTATATTTATAAAATTTTAACAACGGCAAAGGCACGATTACAACAGAAACGAAAAGTTCCCTAAGCATGCGTAATTGAACGATAAGTTTAAAGGCTGTAACATACAGAAGTAAATTTAACAAAAGGAACAAATGAATAAATTTGTTAAGAATGTGGCAAAATTCCAATACAGTGGTCAACTTTATGGTAATATCTGTTATGGAAAATGCAGACAAGTGGCAAATTTAGAGATGTAAAGAAGTTGACAAGTTTTCTGTATGGGTTAGGTCTTCTGTCGCGTTTATCCATATTCCCAGGTGCGCGCTGAACCGTCGCCAATTCTACACGCTCCTTAAGTGACAATACGTTTACTTACATATTTAATTGAGTTTCGTAGGGGAGCTTAGGGGAAGTATCCTGCACTTTGTGTTAAAAAGGTGCCACTCGGATATGTTGTTCCCCTGATCCAACTAAGTAGGAATCGAAGTGGCCCCACTCCGACAGGTGGCCAGAATCAAATATGGCGGCTATCAAAGATGGCCGCCTCTGCGAATTCATAGTGTTGGTTTTAGAGGCCTATATCTCCTTAACTAATAGTCCAATCTTCACGACTCAAGAACTAAACGACGTAGAAGATAACAGGGTCTAATAAATTACAAAAGCTTTTACCTAACACTGAAATTAACACCTACAGAAATTATTTAATTTGGAACTTTACATTTCTTATGATGGAGTTTAATAATATTTTATAAAATAACAAGTAAACGGCTGGGAGTATCGAAAATAATGTCGTATAACTTTTTAAAGAGTGTTAAATTATCTTTCGTTTGGTGTATATTTCATTCAGATTGGTTAATAAACAACGAAGTTATGACAATTTAAAGATTCGCGTTGAGTCGATTGATTTTCCCAAATTTCGAACGAGAGTTCATTTACCGTATTAAAACATCACTGATGGATGCTGCATTGTACGAAACAAATCATTCTCTTGTGATGTATTCTTCATAAGTCCAATTTCATCAGAAGCACAAAGTAGCCTGACCAACAGGCCCGTATCCACGGGGGTCTAGGGCCCCCCCTAAATTTTTGCTGGCCCCTAAAATGTTCACGGTAGGCTTGCAAATGAACTATAATATGGTGATAAACTATCATATGGTTGGATCGCCCCCCCCCCCCCACATTTTTGGGCTGGCTACGGGCCTGTTGACCAAGCCGGTTATGAATCCAATATGGCGGCCATTAATTATGATTCATAAAAATTAGTTTCTTTCGAGATATTGACCTGAGTATCTAGATTTGTAAAAAGAATACGGACAAAGTAATATCACCTATTCTATTATTATTCACTTTCACACATGAATCAAGTTTAAGAATATCTTAAGAAATTACGTGCGTAGCGTCACAATAGAAAAGTTTTATGGTTTCTTCTGAATTGAAAGAGAACTGCACAGGAAGACTAAGAAGTAAATTAATGTCTTTAAACCATTGACATTGGCTTTATATCCTTTACAATATTATAAGGAAATTGCATAAAGCAATATATTGTTATAAATTAGAAAGTAAATAATTTCTTTCGTATTGTAAGAACAGAAACACAACACAAACACTTGGTTTGATAATTTGAAATTCACAATATATCTTTTGGATTTTATATGTGTACAAAGAGTTTTATGATTTCGATTTACTTTGTGTACAAGCTATTCTATAAAGAATCATACATTTAAGTTTATCTATTTATTGGTACGTTTCCAACGTGGCGTAATTTTACTGTGGATCAAATGAATTTTCAAAAATAGTGAGTGCTACTCACATGAAAGTTTTATTGGTCTAGATCTTCGTTTTCAGTTTCCATCACCTTTTCACATGTTCCGCTACACATAGAACAAAAAAGCAGCACGGGACGCTTGCACTTCTACAACGACATCTTGTGGTACTGTACATGTCTTCCAGACACATTTCAAAAAGAGTTTCCTACATGCTTCGTATACAACTGGAATGGAAGTTCATGTTGGAGAAAGTTCACTTCCATTGTCAGTCCATCCCCAGTTTACTGATGAAGGAATATGTGCTGTCTTCTTTATTGCCTGGCCCCAGATTTGTCCAGCTTGGTATGCTGCACGCTTGGTGTGAAGAAGCAAGGTATCACAAGTCGGAGGAAGTGCAGTAAGAGGGCTGCCCTTTTCCAAAAAGAATTCTCGCCGGGCTTCATTAACTTGAAATTTTTCACTTGTTTTTGAATATAATAGGACAACATATCGTTGCAGTGAATTAAAACAATCTTCGCCTATGTTGATTACAGGGTGTGAAATTGTTAGATAAGCTGTGGTCACCTCTGGATACAAAAGCAATGTTTTGCATGCTTATAATTTTCCATGTCCGAGAAAGTATGACACTGTATCACATCCTGTAAACGCGTGGAGGCCTCGTAACGCAGTTGATTTTTCTTTTCCTAATGCTTTTGAAATATGATGAACTGGGAGAAATCAGTGATGTTTCTTGGTGCCAAAAGATATCCATAATTCTTCTAAACCGTGTCGCTCAAAGTCGTGCTGCATCAAAGCAATGTAACATGATCCTACTATCAGCTTCTTCTAAATGATTTCCTGATGATTTGTTTGAAAATGTTGGAAGATTTCTTGAAGTTTCTATGTGATATCCATTGCTCGTTGCTACCTTTAAGTTACTTCCTTCCTTTTCACATATAGACTTTCCAAGAAAAAGGAATAGTTTTTATTTATTTTCGTCATTACGAAGGAAATCGTTTCACCTCCTAGGAATTGGTGTAGTTGATGTTACTTTTGTCTTTATTCCTACACCCCTGCTTTCTCTTGTGGAAGATTTTATGCTCTTTGAAGAGTATTTATCCCATATCAGACCCACTCGCTTTGCATGAAATGTGTCTGCTTCTCTTTGAACATATTCGAAGAAATTACACTGGAAATAATCACAGAATGTTTCTACTGATGCTGGTTGCAAAATGTGAACCAAAACTGCTCCATCAAATAATAAAATATCACAAGAATTAGGAAAGTGTTCTTTGATGTTGGCTTCACTCTCTAGAAGCATAACCAAGTCGGACTTTTTTTGAGGATTGTGAATTATGGCAGAGACACTGTGGAACTGGTTGACTCTCGTGCTGAAAGAATTCATCCAAGTCAAGTCGTCTTGTTTGACTGACGCGTAGTAACCGAGAGTATAGCTCAACGTCCATCTTAAGTAATTTTATTTCATTCCTATTTGTTTTATTCTTTTGAAGGGAAGAATGAAGCACTAGAGAAGATTTTTTCATGGGCAAAAAGAATGGCTTGGTACATTCTACTAATCTTTCTTGCACAAATTCCTTGTACATATTAGACCCTTTTTCTTCTGCTGAATATAGGGATTCAATTATATCACCGTTATAGATGATTCTGGAAGCAACATTAACAAATCCATTATTTTCTTCAAACGGATTCCCCAATTCGACGAAAACTTTTCATCTTTTCAACAGACGATTTAAATCTTTCTTGCATCGACGAGTAATCTTCATGGTGCTTATTATCAGAATCATATTCATTATATGACATTTTGAATTCATTAATCAGTCTACTAATTTCTGGTCGCGCTGTCATCCATTTGAAAAGAGCATTGTCGTGTAAAAGACCAATCGCCCCGCCATCACCTTTTATAATTTTGTTATTCTGTTTGTGAGGCTGATCTATAGCTACTGCAGAGAAAGGTTTTGATGTCTTTCTTATCACAAAGTAACCCATTTCGAAAGCATTCATAATCTCAGGATATGTTTCTTCCAACTTCTTCAAATCTAAAATGCGAACGGGAAGCCAACGAGCATAGCTAAGGTGCTCTATTGCGAAAAACAATTCTGCCATTAGTTTTGGTGTTTCAACGTAGATCTTAAAATTTCCTTGACGTATGGCTCTGATGTAAATTAAGAGTAAAATTACGAGACGGTAATATATTATCCAAAACTTAAACGTTGTACACGAAGATTCCTTTTCAGTGCACCAGTCACTGAAAAATTGCCCTGATGAAGAATTCTGATATGCATCATGCAGCAAATGATGTAAAACTGTCAGAGTAATCTGATTAGCAAAGCGAGCTTTTGTAATGTGAGTTACTTTCAATGTACTGTCAGCGGTTCCTGGTGTTGTTACATCTGACTTGTATAAAATTTCTACCCAACCACTTCCATCTAACCATTTGCCTATAAGATGTAGGAAGGCTTGTTCGATGTGTAATCCTCCCAGCATCAGAATTTGATCATCTTCGCCATATAACTCTGGCCAATTCCATTGAATTCGTTTCCCCAAAGCAAATAGTGGTTGATCCATTACAAGAACGGAACTTGTCCTTTGTTGAGTTTGTCTGTAAGTTCTCGTACAACATTCATTTCGTGCCGTATCATAGCAACAGATTTAGAGTCTTCCTTAAACAACGGAAGCAGGCAGCACATACTTGGCATTTGCAGAGTTTCAGTTTTCGAGGCATGGTGTACAGACCAAGTGCAAGTAGTGTCATTTTAAGCATGCTTCAAGCCAACACTCCTAGTTTTTTTTCTTCTGCGAAAAATCGAGTTCGTGAAAGAACTTTCTCTACAAACTGCGGGTTCTGTTGAGGTAAAACAGGTTCCTTATTAGTGATATAAGCAGGAGGTACTAGAGCATAATTATCGGGGAGAGCAGGAACAGTTCTCATTTTTATATTCACATTATCCAATGAGACATAGTCACGTCGAATGCCAGGGTTATCCTTAGAAGGATGCTGGAAAATAGAAATGCTCGTACCGCAAAAGGAATCCTTTGATGTTGTGTTAGAAAAATTGTCGTCAATATTATCTAATGCTGCAACGGTTAAAATACCTCGACGAAGAATGGAAGGACACACCATTTCGTCACTTTGATTTATCAAGCACTGAGAAAGACTTGGAAGATATTTCCTGTACACGTGTAAACGAATTGCCTAGTGAATGTAATTCATTTATGAGAGATTTTTACGAGATTTAGCATACACGCTAAGCCCAACATAGAGAGGAAGAGGTGGCTCGCGATTGCGTTTATGACTTGCTGCTTCTGTTTCAATATCACCTGCTTTCTGATGGAAGTTTTAAAATATAATTTGACTAATAGTTGAAGTTGATTGACTTGCGTTGCTATCAGGGGTGACAGATGAACCATAAAGTAACATATTAACAGCAGTTATTAGTGGAGGAGGAACAGAATCTTCCTGACAGTGATTCTCAAATTTTCTTGCAAAATGACTCTTGTGGTTTGTCATATCCTTTCGAAGCATCTTAACAACACGACTTAGTGCCATAGCATCTTCATCAAAGTCTTTCTCCAGCTCACTTATTATGTTAGATCCTTCTGAAAGTAAAACATATTCCCTGCCAGACAGATGAGCTGTTAGCTCAGGTCTGTGACGAAAAATCCTTTTATGAAGTCTTGTACTATGAACTTCTATTTTTTCTGATTCAGGCTTCTTCATAATCGTCATTAACCGTGTTTTGTACAATTTAAGAAGATCGATTATTTTGAATCGACGACTTCTTGGTAACACAAGAATTGCGTAAAGGCCTCAAACTTTGCCTTTTTGTGTGATTCCGAACTATTCCCGCCGAAACATTACACGGGATTTACGCCATTGTTACTTTCAATGGAAATACTTCGAGAATAGTGCAGTTGTTATTACTCCAAGTTTTTTAAACACTCAATTCTATCCGATTCTTTTGACGTATTTCGAAACATGATTTGGAGTTCATTCCTTTCCATACTTACTCTCTGGGGCAGATGGATGGGGGAGGGAAAATATTTGTTATTTGTTATTACTTTGTGGTACTTGTTTATAAATCTAGATACTGCAATAAATATTTCGAAAAAGACTTATCTTTATGGATGATAATTAATGACAAGTCATATTGGATTCACAACACCGGGTTCGGTCAAGCTGTCTTGTGCTCTGGTGAAAATAGGACTTATGAAGAACACATCACAAGAGAATGATTTGTTTCGTACAACGCAGCATCCATCAGTGATGTTTTATTACGGTAAATGAACTCTCGTTCGAAATTTGGGAAAATCAATCGACTCAACGTGAATCTTTGAATTGTCATAACTTCGTTGCTTATTAACCAATCTGAATGAAATATACACCAAACGAAAGATAATTTAACACTCTTTAAAAAGTTATACGACATCATTTTCGATAATCCCAGCCGTTTACTTGTTATTTTAAAAAATATTATTAAACTCCATCATAAGAAATGTAAAGTTCCAAATTAAATAATTTCTGTAGGTGTTAATTTCAGTGTTAGGTAAAAGCTTTTGCTAATTTATTAGACCCTGTTATCTTCTACGTCGTTTAGTTCTTGAATCGTGAAGATTGGACTATTAGTTAAGGAGATATAGGCCTCTAAAACCAACACTATGAATTCGCAGAGGCGGCCATCTTTGATAGCCGCCATATTTGATTCTGGCCACCTGTCGGAGTGGGGCCACTTCGATTCCTGCTTAGTTGGATCAGGGGAACAACATATCCGAGTGGCACCTTTTTAACACAAAGTGCAGGGTTTGGCCATTTTTTTGCCTTAAGCTCCCCTACTTGCCTTAAACGCTTCAGTACTAACACTTGATATGCTAAGAGAGTTAGCTCCCCCAATAAGTATAGCTGGGAGATGGGGTTCGGCTAATCACACTATGGGAATATTCAATTACATCTATTTGACATTTTGCTAGTAATCTAAAAATGAAAGAAGATTTTAAAAATCATTGCAATAAGTAATTAACTAGTAGGAAGATAATAGTCTTCTGGGAATCAGGTGTATCCTGATTATTCATTCCACCCCTGATGGGTGGCAGTTGGGTCATAAGTAAGCAAATAACCTAGAAAATGTGGGAGATTTGTTGTGAGTAATGGCAGTGAAGCTTGAACAAGTAGTTCCTACCAGTGATTACTAGTAGGAGGACATTAGTCTTTCGCACGTGAGGCATACTCTGATTATGCACTCCATCCTTGCTAAAGGAGGTGCTAGGGTCAGAAGTTATCAACTACTATAGAAATGGCGGGGATTTATTGTGCCCCTCCACTCACAGTGATTAGCGGTGTACTTTTTAAAAGTAGTTCCTACCGGTGATTAACTCGTAGGAGGACAATAGTTTTCCACACATAAAGCATACTCTGATTGTGCGCTCCATCCTTGATGGATGGTGCTAAGGTTATAAGTTGCCAACCACCATACAAATAATTGGAGATTTGTTGTGGGCAATCGTAGTAAGTCTTGAACAAGTAATTCCAACCAGTGATTAACTAGTAGGAGGACAATAGTCTTCCGTGTGTCAGACAAATTCTGATTATCCACTCCATCCTTGATGGGTAGCAGTTGGGTCAGTTAGCAACAGGCCCTAGAAATTGCGGGAGATTCGTTATGGGCAATCGCGGTGAACCTTCAACAAGCAGTTCCAACCAGTGATTAACTACTAGCAGGACAATAGTCTTCAGGGAATGAGACCTTCTGACTATTCACTCTTTCTTAAAGTGTAGCAAAGGGGGTCATATGTCATAAGAAGGCATACACCATAGTAAAGCATGAGGTACTTTGAACATGCTCATGATCTCAAACACATATTCGATTCCAACAGTTAATGATTTCTTGTTACTATATGCTTTATTTTATTTCAGTTTTCTTATTATATCCAAACATTTTGGGAAAGCTGTAATAAAAAGAAACTCGAATGGAAAGGTAACAGGAACAGTATCTTTAAAAAAGTTGAAAATTACTTTCTTCTTTCATTTTCTTTTTCGCTTTTCTAGTGCTATATATCTCTAGGCGAGATTTCTTAGCAAAATGAAAAAAGAGGGAAAAATGAAAGAGCAATTTTAGTTGGTCGGAAAATGTTCATATCCTGTCTGTAGTGGTTGACGTATACAGCGAAGTACTTTTGGCCTTTCTAAGTATAAGGAGCCAAAAAAATTAAAAAAGTGAATGAAGAATAAAATGACAAAAAGTGCCAAAAAAAGGTTAGGAAAAAATTAAGTATTTTTCCCTTTCTAGCGAAAAAGAAACGGAAGCAGTACCTCGCCCATATTAAGGCGGAAATGAGCACCAAATAAATCAAAAGTACAGCACATGACCGGTAATAATTCATAGACATGACGTAAGTAGTAACTTTATATAACACGGTCTCATTAGAAGCACAAGAGAACTAAAGAAGTGAAAATAGAAGTTACCAAAAGAAAGAGAAAATAACTAAGGGGAAAAAATACCGAAAATTGTGAAAAGTACAATTTTTTTAAAGAAAAATACTAAGAAGTCTATATTGATCTTTCGAAGGCTTTTGACATTTTCAGTGTGTTATGAAGTTGGAAATTTTCTTTAGCATTTCAGCCAAAAAAATAAAAAGCTTAATGGATAAAAATTAAAAGAAAAAAGAAGGATGATTAAAGAGAAGAAAGAAAAAGAGAGAACGGAATCAAATAGAAAAAGATTTGTTAAATTTTTTACAGTGTTTTTTTTTCTTTTAAATTACTGTCAGACAGTACTTGTCTTACACTTGAATAGTTTTTATTGGCGGAAAAGAGATTAAAAAATTGTCGTGATTGGCTTATCTTCAAGAAGCTTGTAATATGTTCGATTCTTTTACTCTTCTTGTCCTGATCTTTCATATTTTTTTTATTATAAAGATCTCTTTTTTTTTAAAGCTCGCTAAAGACTTTAATTGAACAAGCACAAGAAAAAATGAAGCAACGGAAAAAGTTCTTCTTAAGAGCTGAAAAAAGGGAAAGAAAATGTAATGTTCTAAATTTTTAAGCTAATTTCTTCTTATAATTTTTTCTGCCCACCTTCGTCTTTCTCTTGGAAGAGGATAAGACGTATGGACATCTTTGATGGTTTTTTTTAACGATTCTCATTTATTATCTTTTCCTTTAGTCTTCCATTCAGAATTCATGATTGTTAAGAAACGTTTAAGAATATTTGAATTACCTGATGCTCACTTTTCTACAGAAAGTGCTATTCGTATAAGTGATCAAGAAAACTTTCCACTTTATATTTTTGAAGAATTATAAAACGAAGAGTTAACTTGTCTAGATCAAATAAAAAAGCTTCTTAAGTTGTTTTTTTTCTCAAAATCACAATGCATCAAATACATAAAATAGTTAACAATAATACACTGTACTGGTTTTTTAACACATTAATACTTCAGTGAATGGAAGTGATACAATACAGAAACGTAGCCCTTTCCGAGTATGATTACTTCCTCTTTTTACCTACTATAAAAGAAGAGTTTGACCTTATGTCTATATGTACGTATGAATGGATATACGCCATTATCTCGAAAACTGTTGGTCATATTTCGATATGGTTTTCAATAATCGCATAAGCTATTCCCAAGGAAGGTTCATATATATTGGAAAATTTTGGAAAAGAGTAATATTTAATTCACTATTTTTAAAAAAAATCAAATAATTCCTGGAACGTCTAATGAAAAATACATATCCTAAAATATACTGCATCCAGAAATTTAAAAAAGCAAGGTGGATTGCATACAACCAAGGGAGTTATCTCACTTTTCACCCAGCTTTCTCCGATCTGAATGATTTAACACTGGTGATAGATGTTCATTTCATCGGCGATGTCGTGACTGTTTACATGTCAATCTTCCTCAACTTTTGCGAGAATATCACGTACTTTTTTTTTGTGATTAGTCGCGCACTGCGAGAAGCATCTTGGAGATGGAGATTTCCATAACGAAAGCGACTGTTTACTGACTTTTGTGTCAATGTTTCCTGTTTGTGCCTATGATTCCTTTTGTGTCTTTGTGTTCTCAAACAGGAAACATAGACACAAAAGTCAGTAAAACAGTCGCTTTCGTTATGGAAATTTCGATCTCCAAGATGCTTTTGAAAGTGGGCGACCATTCACAGAAAAAGTACGTGATATTCTCGCAAAAGTTGAGGAAGACCGGCATGTAAACTGACATGACATCACCAATGACCTGAACCCATTATCAGTGTCAAGATTCAATGTATGCCAAAATACAGTATCTCATGAGCTCTAGTGTTAGAGAGTTGAAACTTGAAATATTAACACATTACTAAAAGTAAGTGGACTTGCTCAGCGTTACCGTGAACTTCGCTTCTAAAGAGTAGCTAGAGAAGGGTCATTTTCTATAATATTTTTCTCGATATATATAAAATGATACCGGCATTGTCGTCTTTCTCACTATCACGGGGAAAATGTTTGAACCGTTTCAGCTGAATTTTGGAAACTACGTCGTGCTGGTTCTTTACAATTTTTATTTCAATTCGGATACATGCATCCTAAGGGAGAAAAAGGGTACAATTATACTTTTCAAATAATTTGAATGTATCTATTCTTTCCGGGCAAAGAATAAATATTTTAGCTACTCTCACTCGTATACATAAGAATGAGTTGCAGTTTTGTTTAGTACTTACAGTGTATGCTCAAAAGTACTAAGTTTCAGGGTCGTGATATATTTTATAATTTATAATATCTTTTGGTTACGTTAGAAGGAATTTCTTAGATAAATCATTCTTTCGGGTGACTGATAAATATATGTGAAAAAATTATTTATACCTAAGTAGTTTTGTTTCTGTTTTAGTGATAACTAGTGAACCTTTACGTCACAATTTTGCGTTTATTAGTTTCATTATTTTAAGACTTTTTAATACACTTTTTTCCAAATAGTTTATCAGTTTGTATTTCTTAATTTTGTTCTTCATTCATTTTGTTGATGGTGTGGATTTCAATCTTTTTTTTCTCTAAACAACATTGCCAAGTGGTTACTTGTCTTGACTTTGAATGTCGTCGCTACAAATATACCATATACAAAATTAAAACCAGTTGAGAGTACTCCAAGACCATTCCAAGAACGAACTTAAAAAGTATGGAGGGATAGAGCGGAAAGAATAACTGATTTTTTCTACATGTAAAAGCAAATCCCTTTATCCGCACCTGCTTCTCTTCCTCGCAAAAATTCGCAAAGTATCATCTCTCTATGACTTACGGTTCGCGAGATATGGCTCCTTAAGGATCTTCACTACAGCGAAATTAGACTACCGCTAATTTTAGAGTTTTCTGTAATGTCTTCAAAACAAACAAAAATATTCGAAAAGCAGAAACGTAGTGAACTAGACAATACTATTTTGCATGTGATACACTGTTAAAAATGATTTATTCAAAAATGAATACATTTTACTACTCAAAAAAAATTGAGTAAATTAGTCTCAATCTTGAGGAGAAAATAACTCAAAAAATGAGAATGAGGAAATTTAGTTGCATATTTGAGTCAGACACTGGTTCTCAAAAACGAGTAGTAATGTAGTCTTAAAAAATATTGTTTTATGACATAGATATATCATTGAATATAATGAGATATAAAAAACAGTTTGCAAATGCAAGACTATGGAAAACAAGTACGAACGAGCTAACATAAGGGCACAAAAGTCCTTTATAATCCTGAACTATATGTTCTCATTCTGGCTGATGGAGGAACTACTTAGTGGATGGATAAAGAGAAAGTTAGTTGGCAACATGGAGATCATTCAAAACAGTGTTGTTTATTTATTAACAATATGTTATAAGACAAGAAGATAGAGGATTTCGCAGGTAAGTACTGCTAGCAACATGAATTTAGTTTTAAGTGTGAATGCAACATTGCTTGTGTGCGATAATCGATTGACGGTTAATCACGACAATCCATTATTTTCCTTCGAAAATCATGAGTAATGCTTCTAGGTACTGGTTCCCAGATAGAATGCCCGGAAGCCTCACTCTATGCTTCTGGGCATTCTATATCTTAGACAAAGTTGTTGTGTTAATGATATGCGACTTTCCAATATATTCAGTAAATGGTTTACTTTTTTTTTTTTTTTGGTGAATTGGGGCGTGCAGGTTTACTTTTGGCGCTGCACTCTAAATAACTGTTGGAAAAATACAATTCTTTTAACAATTTCCTTCTTATTGTCCCCTAAAAGATTTGTGGTGGGTGATATGAAAAAACTCACTTGCGGGAAGGTTCTAGATTACTGGTCCCCCATGTAGGTTAGTAGCTGGGTTGGTTTCTTTCTCTACTAAAGTTTATACATTTAATCTACACAGTATTGCCGATCGAGCGTTAGCGAGTGAAGGCGGGTTAGAGCCCCGCAGGGCACGTTTTCTGTCTATTATTGCTCAATGGGAAGGGGGACCAGTAATCTAGAACCTTGCCCTCACTTGCAGGCCCGTATCCACGCGGGGGGGTCTAGGGGGTCGGGCTCCTAAATTTTTACTGCCTGCCTAAAATGTTCACGGTAGACTTGCAAATGAACTATAATATGGTTGGATTCCCCCCCCCTGCATTTTTGGGCTGGCTACCGGCCTGCTCACTTGCACAGATAAAATTTCAAGGGACCACCAGAAGTATTAGTTGAAAAATTGCAATTCCTTTACGATTGCCATATAAATACGGATTCCGTATCTGTTGCATAAAAGCTACAATGTAATAAAAACATAGGCATTACTCGAGCAGACTGTTCTATCAAGTTTTGACACATTTCTTACATTCTCAGGTTGGGTTAAAGTTCTTTTCTTTTTTTTTTTTAGCAGCACTAAATAAGAAGCTTCAGTACTACATACAGATTAACTTCAAAAGAGCTCGATGTAAATATAGTATGGACGTATGGCATAAACACGAACGAACTTGTGCTAGGTGGCAATAAAAGCATTAATGCTATCTAACCGAGTCAGTGCAGGACGAACCTGGTGGCACTGTTCGTAGGGAGTATGTTTAGTACAAGGGGTCCAGAAGCACGTACAAAACACAAAATTTACAGGAGAAATGAATGATGCAAGTACTGAGACGTAACATAACGTAACCAAATCTAACCTAACCAAACATAAACGAACGTAAGGTAACCTGTACTAACCTAAACTAACGTAATATTGGTAGAAATAAGCGAAATTCTATCATTTTTTTGGAAAATTATGCGGGACTCCTACACTAATATAACATAAACTAAACTAACCTAACGTAACCTAAACTATCCTAACCTAACTTAAACTAACCAACCCTACCTTAAACTAACCAAATGTCAACAGAAATTACCAAAATAGAAACATTTTTTAGAGAAAAGAGCTGGACCCCTTCTGCTAAACATAGGCCGTTCGTAGGTTTCTTTAAGAAAATTTCCCTCGACTGACAAACTTTTCACTTTGTCAAATTTTCCGTTGTTTTTTGATTGTCCAATACCGATGACAGAAGTTATGTAATAATTTTAATTTAGCTATATTAAGGGAACTACCACCAGTGGCGTCATTTAGGGGGCAGGGAATTGCACCCCCTGAGATTGAGATTTATATAGATTTTTTGAGTAGAATAGTAGTCAGTGAAAAACGCAAAATTTTACTTATATCAAGGGGTCTTGCCCTACCACAAGCAAAATCTGAAATGACGCTTCTGCTACGAACCACATTTGTTTTATTTATTTGCTTTTTCCTTCTATTTTTACGTTTACTTTTTTTTTTTTTTTTTTTACAAAAGTATACACACAGCCAATAAGATAAAATATAGTAAAATCTTTCAGTTTAACATCCCATGATTATGTCTTTAGGTTAAGGGAGACGATGATTAAAGCAAGTGAATGATGATGGAAGAATGAGAAAGTGGGAGGAAACGGGAGTACCTCGAGAAAATCCACGAACACAGTGTTGTTTATCACAAGCTTGCTTGGGTGAAAATCGTACCAAGGAAACCATGCACCTGAGGTAAGCGCTCCCCACTGAGCCACCGTGCACCCCACCAGCTAACAATGGGTGCAAATTATGCTACTTGCAGCACACACAAAATATTGCAATTGTATTGGTTTATTTCTGAATATCAAAGAACAATTTAAGTAGTGATGTTCGTTAATCAGTCAACTAGAGAATTCCCCTGAATTTTTCACGCTTTATCGAAAAATTCCCTTTTTTCCTTTTTGCTACATTTACCTATGAAATTTCCCTAGACTAGGGAACTTTCCCTCAAACTACGAACACTACGGTGGCTGTTTCAGCTGAATTACTTATTGTTTAACACGGGTGTTGGTTTCGTTACTCATCGGGAAGTGTGGGAGCCTGAAAAATGAAGGTATGCGAGTTGCACAGAAGGTTAGTTTTTTCGAGTTTCATGTCAATTCTTTCATTGTACCTATTTTTGTATTATTATTCATACGTCTCATCCATCACTGTCTCCCTTTACCGTTTGGTTAGATTCTTTGGCTTGGTGCAGTTCAACCTGGTTAATGTCTTGTCCGTACAATGCTGGGACTTTATACTGGTACATTTCAGTCAGGATATGAATCTGACAGTACAGTGCTTTTGAATCCGTCTTACCAAGGGCCAAGGTGGTGCATAGTGTTCTTCGTTCGATCCCAACTTCCGCCAAGTGAACTTTGTAGTAGACAAACACCGTGTGCGTGGGTTTTCTCGGAGTTCTCCCGTTTCCTCCCACTTCTTCATTCCCCCATTTCCTTTATTTCTCAAGTGAAAAATTCATCTCTCATTCCCCCTGCGTACACATGAAAGAAAAGCACGTTGTTTAAGGGATACAGCTTTTTTCAAGCTTTTTTTTTATTTTCAACTACTACCTTCGTTTTCCCTGTAATGGAATCTACAATTAAAAATCTGCCTTGACAAGATTCAATACTTATGACTACTATGTACTATTCTACTCCTCCCCCCCAGCAATTTCCTTGTACTCGCCCCTGGATGGAAAAGGACTAGTCCCCAAAATCAAATTCTATCAATCAGTATCATATTTAGTTATTACTTCAATTAAACAAAAGTAGGCTTCGGAAGAAACCAATAAACTTCTGATTTTCTTTCCTTTCAAAATAAGAAATAACCATTCTCATATACAGCTTTACGAAACCGTCGACCTCATTGTTTCGGGACTTCGGCCTTCAAGACTTCCACCTCTGTAGCATACAGAGTATAAATGTAAGGCATTATACTGAAACTTTGATTTCATTTGTTTCATTTGAATGTTTGCAACGATATGATTTGGCAGGGTTTTTCATAGTAACGAAATACTTCTGGCATTTATCTTTTATTCTGTCTTTTATAGTAGTCAGTATCCTAATCCAAACAATTTCGGTAGCCCCTACTACCTTTCTCATTAGAGTTGGGAATTTTACAAGCAAAGCATACATGCAAAACTCTACGATGACATCGTGAGAGGTGTAATATTTTCCGTGTGAGTTATCCGTGCAGCTAAGAAGGTAACAAGCGCTACCGAAATGTCACGAATATAATACTCAATACTAAAGAACACGAAATAAACTGAAAATATTTCGAGGCTTTGAAGAACAAGTTTACACCTTTAGCTCGAAAGTTTAGTCTTATTTCAGTGTTTTATCAGATACCAAATTAATATAAAACTAAATATTATTAGGTAAAAATTTATCATACTAATTTCGGGAATATCTGACTTATTAGTTGTACGTACAACCAGTAACAGCACGATCTGCCTGGTTTTATCATAGTTTACTTTGCCTGAACAAGAGTCTAATTGCTACTTCACATTATTCATGTATGAGCATTTCTAACATTGCAGTAAAACATTATGACAATGAACTACTTTGGAACTTCATGACTAGAAAAAGGTAAAATATATTATTTAATAGAATATATTTGTATAACAATTAAATCTTTATATTTCAGATCGATGCTGAATTTAAAAATTTGTTCGGCGCGACAGAGTCTGTTTTCAATGTCATCTGTTTGGCAGTGATAATTTTCTTTAAGGTTTCGCTAGAGAAAGTTCTTGGTGAATAAGATCAAGTTTTCGTGTATATTTATCATATTTCAGGTTGCATGTATAAATATGTACACAAGAGTCTATTTGTCATCAACACAACTCTACTTCTGGCAAAACACCCATTTGTTTTTTTTCTTTCTTTACATTATCTTTTTATAGTGTCTTTTCACAAACATTGTTTTATTGTTATAATTCAATCGCAGCAAATAGTAGCTTTTATATGCTTTACTTTGAGAAGTAAAAATAAGTCAGTATTTTGAAACACGTAATACCTTTTAAATAAACGTACATGAACTCTGTAATGTACCATTACAGTTGAAAGTAATGGCAATTTTTTTTTACGCACCCTGTACCTAGTAATTTTTTTTTCATTTAATTTTGGTTTAGCTACACAATTTATTTATTCCCTTTACTTCGAATTAAATATAATGACTCGAAAGGTTTTATTAGTAACCATATTCCCACTGTATATTATATTTATTTTGATTAAGTGTAAATCCCATTTTTTGATATATAAGTTGAAAAGTTACAAGGTTTACCATTTTGACGTTATACCGAAACATAGTTTTGTCATTGGATATAAATTTTTTTAATTTCAGACCAATGTAGAATTTAGTCAGGTACCTAATCTTTCCCTCACCCCCTTTCACTAATCCATAGTCACTTTCAGATCCGGTTATATCTGGATTTGCCAAATTTTTATTTGCTTTGTAATTTTTGCGGTTAAAGTTTTCGTTTTGATTGGAGGAATTCTCCTACCTTTGGCTTTTTTGGCGCAATGTTATCAGA
Source organism: Thermobia domestica (assembly GCF_964235325.1). Lineage (NCBI taxonomy): Eukaryota > Metazoa > Arthropoda > Insecta > Zygentoma > Lepismatidae > Thermobia > Thermobia domestica. Next base: position 82,470,374 of record NC_137466.1, read on the forward strand.
ATAATTGAAGACACCTTACGAGGCGCAGCTTATATTTTTGCCTACATATTTGCGGTAAAAGGACTAGGATTTTAATAGAATTTAGGTAAAAAATTTGATTTAATTTTATAATTGAACATTGAAGGCTGTGTAGGAGCCTCAAAAACAGTGAAAAAATTTACATTTTTTGTAAAGAAACAATAAGTTAGTGAAGCATTCAGTTTTGTTTTTTAGGAAGCCATGTTTGCTGCCCAGCTATAATAGCAAAAGTGAAAGAGTGACTTTATTTTTTTTGTTATTTCAAATTTAATTAGGGATTAGGGAAATTACGACCTGTTTAGTGCATGTTGTTTGTGTATTAAGTAAATGTGATTTATTATTATTTATTTTGTAATTGTATGTACGTAGTAGGTTTGATAGTTGTATTGTAAATAATCATAATGGCAGCTTAAGTTAGCTTAAAAGGGCTCTTATTTTCTTTTTTAAATTGAACCGGTTTTAGCGGGGGAATGGGTTAGTTATTGTTTGTTTTAGGGCCTTTTCTTCTTTTAGGGGAAGGGTCCCTCCATAAACCTCGTTAAGGTGCCCCCAGGGCATCAACTTTTGGTAATTATTATGTAAACAATTGGTTAGGTCAATTGGACCTAGTGTTACCTTTTTCATTTTGCCCCCCTAAATTAAATAGAGCCGACTGTATATACTAACAAGGGAGTAATTTTTTTTGTTAACATGCATGTAACTAAATGGTGCATGTTTGGTTTAGTTAGTTGTTTTTATGTATAGTATTAACAGTGGTGTATGTAGTTATTAGTTTTGTGTGAGTGTGTGAATTTTTGGTTAGGACAGTGTATAAATATGCGTTAATTTAGTACCATTTTTCTAACATAAATACACCAGAGTAAATATTAAATTTTTGATTAATGAGTACAAGTATAAATTTTAATACACGGTAAATTATGCTTTCACTACAGCGCCACAGCGTCCGGTTTTGGTACTCAATTGTTTGTTGACAATACGACATCGCATAACTTACTGATCTAGGTTGTTGGATTTTAGTCATTTATTCTAAAATTACTTCCCGTGAACATGGTTTTCGGTTCAGATGAGTATACCTTCGTATAAAATAGCATGAGATCTTACTGTGCGGAAAATTTCAGCTTGCTAGGTTCAGTAGTAATTGAAATATCTGCTAAAATAAAAAATACCTATTTTCTTAATAGAAGTAAAGCCCATATGCTGTTACTGTTTGTTTCAAAATGTAGTATTAAATTCTCTTTTCCCGTGGCTGTAGAAAATTCCATTGTTGCTTTAGTTTTATCAGCAAATAGATTAATCGTTGACAATTTAACTTTCAGTAAATACATGTATGATTTTTTTTAAACTTGCAAAGTAAATACAATTTGGGTGCTTCGAAACAAAGAGTACGTGGTTCGATGAATGTGATCGTGTGGTGGTTTGAGCGTGATAGATTGTGATAGTTATATATATTTATTACTGTGTAATGTAAATATGTGTATGGCCTGCGTGTAAAATGTATGAAATAGGGTGTCTGTAAAATATTACTTCGCGCGAAAATTAGTAGATAATGAATGAATGTAATGATATATTAATAATATGATAAAAAATAATATGAATGAGATGATGACCCCTATATTTAAATGGATAGGCCTAGTGTATGTTATATAGTGAAAATATGAATATGTTTGCAAAGAAAAGAAAAGATCTCTCGCGTTTTGACTTCTACACCAGTACATTCATCCAACCGAGTTTGCTACTTGAATAGTAAATTGTAGTTGGGAAATTGTGTCTTACTTTGCATTTATGTACCTCATAATAACAGCCCCAAAATCTTAAAACTTTCAATAGATAGGGTAGCATCATGTGGGAATTACTTCTAAAGGTTGACAGAAATGATAATTAAGAAAACCAACTGCTATATTCTGTAATCATCGAAAAGTACAGGTTTCGGTCATTTGTACCTTTAACATTCATTGCCTCTCCGAGATTTTTTTTTTGTCGCTTACCTTATTTAGTTATTGTGCAGTGTTCATATAACTCAGTTCGGACTATCCGATTAAATCAACTGCTACTAAATTAATATTCATGTCGTTAGCGTACCCGGACGTCGACCCCTAGTCCCATTAAGTATTTTCATGTCCTTTCTTAGTTTAATTAGATGAGGGAAATTAACGACGTCCCAGACTGTGGCATGTCTGCGCGGGGTAGCCATCGGTGATGTTTTGGTAATTGAAATCACCGATCCAAAATTCAGTTTATTTAATTTTTTTTAATTTTGGTAAATCACTAATTAGGAATACCTTAGCTATTACTCTAATTTCATTACTATTCTGGAATCTTCTAGTTTCCAAGAGGTCGGATGATTTTTTTTTCTTTTGAAATTCTAAATTAAGACTCTACTCCAACCTTCCGGACGATTTTCGGGACCCTGCTGGTTTGGGCCGGATACGATTACTAGATAATAATTTTACAAGCAATAACTTGTGAAGTTATTATTTACAAAACACAAACTTGCTTCTTGGCAGCAGGGCGCTCCTTGAGTCTACGTATTTGAGTAGACCACCCTTTTGGCATGTTAAGAATATTTTGGCTATGGATTTTGTTGAGAGTGAAATTCGACTTTTATCTTCGTAGCGTTAGTTATCTCCCACTTAAGTCTTTGGCGCCACTATTCTTCGTCTTCCTTCTTCTCTATCTCTCTCTGTCTTCATTACTTTGAGATTTTTTTTTAAATTTTCAACCTCCCCCCCCCCCCGGTTTCTGAAACTCATGAAAACGTACAATATTCATATTATTTATTTTGATCGTATGTACTAACTGAGACATCGAGGGATGCAATTCGTGGAGGTATTGCAGCACATCTCGGGACCATTTTCGCGATATTCAATCCACCACGGGAGAAATTGACGGGAAGGTACACTATGCTTTCGGATTCCTAGAAACATTTGTTATTCATGGATCATACAAATTATATCCATTAACGACTGATTTTTGGTTTTTATTTCTATTGATTGGTCATATAGTGTGTATGTATTAGTAGTCTGGGCCCACTAGTTTCCAATAACATTGATTTTTTTTTATATACATCTATATATGTGCTTACATAGTTTTAAAAGTTACGTGCCTGCTCTATTTGTTGCATTTCCACCTCTTATGTCATTAAATAACACCAACTATTTTTTTTATACGCGGATCTTTAGTAAATTGAAAATGATTATTAATTATCGGGTTTATACATATAAAGTACAATGTTGCAAGCTTATGAGGGAAAAAAGTGAATTTTGATAGTCAGGGTTTTTGTTTTGTCTTTGAGCCAATAAAATATAAATATTTATAAAATATAAATACTTGTCGAATATGAACGATTATGTAAAATTTAAACGTCAACGAAATACTACGATGGATATTAAAGTGAAATTTATTGTATTAAGTAATATGAATATATATATATATACAAGTATGTATGTAATGGGCTCGGTATTTACCCTGGTTTTGTTTAGGTTGCCATAGGTTTTTAACACCCAACCTTTACCAACTATTTGTAATATATAGTGTTACCGCGTATATTGTAATAAGTTACATTTTGTTGAGTGGTTATTGATGTTTGTAACTATTAAAGTTGAATATAATGTTAAATACCGCATGTAAGTAAAACAAGTAGCAGGTCGTAAAATAAGTAAAATAACCCTAATCCTCATCCAAATTTATTCGCAAAATCATAGTGAAATTAATAACCTACGAAACAGTGTGCCCCACCAACAAATCTTCTATCAGTAAACTCTGAAACAAATCCTTCCCCTACAATCGGAAATTTAACTGTTCAGTGACTAAAATCTTTTGACTACAAGATCTATACTATAAAAAAAATTACTGGTCTTAAATTTAATGAAGTGAAATTTGGTTGATAATTTAATGTGAATACCGGAATATGGAAATATGTTCTCAATGTCTGTGACTGGATTCAAAAATTTTTTTTAACCTTGATAAACTTTGAAATTTTATATTAAGTGCGTCAAGTGACGAAATAAGAAATATAAATATATATATATGATATAAAGCAACTATTTGTATATAGTTAAAACAAAAACAATTAAATACTCTCATGGACACAAACCATAGTGCAAAAAGAGAGTTAAAAAAAGGAGCTATTATCAATGTAAAAACAAAGACTCATAAAATCGTCGAAATGTCTCCTCTTGAAACAGAAACTCAATAAAATGCTATTAAAGTAATTTTTTTTTGAATAATTAACCAATTATATTTTTTTCCTTTCTTTTTCCGCAATGATATATATATATTCATTACACTAAATCCTAAATGTATTGACCTTTGAAATTTTTTTTTATTTTTGTCCTTCGTCTTTTGTCAAATTCTCTTTTATGTAATCCAACTTTTAATATATATAAAAAGAGAAATGTGTTATTTGGTCTTAATAAAATTAGCGAATTTCTGTGCATGTTAATAAAACATTCTTTCCATGTATTAAATTTTTTCCTGTTATGTCCAACTAATTTTTCTTTTATTAAAATGTAATAAATGTCTATAGTAATGTAGTTAGGTTAGTTTAATTTAACTAAATACAACCCGAAGTATACATTGTCCTGTATAAATGTGTGTGTGAGTGAAATGTAGGTTCAATATTAAGTGCATCCATTATTTTAACATATATGTGTAACTTATTATAATTAATGATAGTTATCAATTAAACTCATTGAATGTTAATACTAACTTAAGTTGGCTCTATAAAGAAAGTAAAAAAGACTGAAGTAGCCTAAACGAATAATCAACATGGAAAAACTGTGAAAGTCAAAATCTTCTAAGAATATGTGATACTCTGATTTATATATATATATTTTTTTTCTTTGTGGTCAATTCTAACATGCCATCAATTTCGTCGTTCATTTTTCAAATATTGGATATTAGTCTAGAACTTCTGAAAATATTAAATAAACGGTAAAATTAAACTTTCTCATCTATCTCAGAGCTAAACTGGGATAATTCGGTAGTTGGGGTTAAATGGATCTAGATCGGGGATGTATGGGTTAACATGTGTCTACCTTGGATTACCTTAATACCAAACATTCACCTAATAGCTATTAAAATTCGATAATTATTCACTTTTCTTTACCATATTTTTCAAAATATTCAGTAACAGCTTCCTCTTTATTACCTTCTTACTTTACCTCTTTCCTCTTCTATTTTCCTTTTTCTTTCTTCATCTTCTTCTTCTATTTTTAATAAAACTGAAAAGGGGGTCGTAACTGGGAATCCTAGATGTAATAAACACGGTCATGTATTTAGTTATTTTATTTCATTCTCTTTAAAAGTCCGATAAAAAGTTTTCTCGTTTCGATCGAATCTAGTATGTTCAAAATTAAGAAACGGGTAATATATTCCAACGTAATTTAACATAAGCTAATAGCTTCATAAACATCCCCACCAGGGGTGAAGGGTTCCCACTTACGACTTATTCCGTGCATCACATTTGTTGCAGATTCTTTTCTTCAATCAGTTTTAGATGGCCTGGGCGGTGACAGGCCTTTCCCCTTACCCCTTTTCTGTTTTAACTCAAAATTGCACATCTTTTGCTTATTATCTTTACGTCTTTAGACAGTGATGGGCAAAGCATGGCCCGCGGATTAGATGTAGCTCCTTAAACGTTTCCACCCAGCCCACGACGTGATTCATTACCTGAACTTCACTTCTGAGAATCAGTGGATTATACTTCCAGCCAAATTATGAGAAATGTTTAAAAATGCATTCACAATACCATTTATCACATTCCCCTTCATGATCTTTCGAGTATTAATAGAGCTTGGTTTTACAAGTGATACAATCACTGTTGTTTTTTTTTAAATTATATAGGCCCACCTATATTTTTTTCGTTTTTCTTTAGCCTGCGGCCCAAAATGTTTCCCCATCATTGTGCTAAGGAATATAACAATTGTCTAGGGCTTTAGAAAGCAGTACACTTTAAGTAAAACCTTATTTCAACTCATGGAAGTAGTTTTTGAATAATTTAGTGTGATTTACATTGTACTTCAAAAAATATTTTGGCAGACAATAGCAATATCTACTAATTCCAAACATTATTATATACTGACTTAGTCATATTTTCTCTCTATAGCAGTCAATTGCGCACTACATTTGCTTCCATTTCTACTACTACAAGGTGTAATCATACGTAAGAAAGGAGCTAAAATAGTAAGGAGAAGGCCGGCACCTTACAGGAGCCACGAATATGTCATTGCAGAGCTACAGGTAAGTCGTGTCAAGCGTTTCATTGGACACATAATTTTTGTATACCTTCCTGACTAGGAATATGTCCATTATCGTTCAATTGTAGTCATAGTTTCATAATTACAGAGTTAATACATTTACTTTCCAGGTTATACGTTTCGGAAATATCTTAATAGAGGGATGGTTTTATAAATAATTTGATTTGCATACTAACGGATGGTTCTAACGTCATCTGTATATGTAGCAGGGTTGGCAAAAACCATGGCTTTTATTGAAAAAACAAAAAAACGGGTTTTTTGGTTTAAACCAGGTTTTTTTTTGTTTAAACCAGGTTTATTTGGTTTAAATAATTTGCTCTATATATTCATATCATATATGGACAGAAATAAGTTTGTTTCGCCTTGATGTTATTATGCAACAGCCGGGTTATGCTGGAAGGGGTCACATAAGCTTAAAGCGGAATAAAAACTGCTTCTCGAGTTACATCCGAGAAAAATTGTCCTCCATTTGAACTCGGAACCAGGACTAATTGGCCACAAATGCGATACGTCTGCCGACTCACTCATGAAGGAATCCTGATAAAAATACGTTGTACTGATCTTTACATGCTTCTTAATATAGCTCTCAAGAGTCATTTCAGAAGGACAAAAAGATAAACAGTGCACAAGTGAAACCATTATACAGAATTACATATGGACAATTTCAAAGTACTACGGAGTACAGACGAACTAATTTAATTCAAGTTAGTTAACAACGACTTTATGGGTCCAAATTAAAGAAATACAACGACTTAATTTGCATATCACAAAGATACGAATTATTTGAGTCCACTTCGGCTCAGACTCATTTATACATAAATAGATATCAAAGATACTTCTCATTTCACTAAATGCCTCTCGTGGGGTCTGTATGACCCTCCTTCCCCCCCCCACACACACACACACAAAATACGGCATTTCGATTTATTTTATCAATAGTAAACAAAACAATATTTAGAATGTTTCTTTGATTGCAATTACATAACAATAATAACTACAAAAAAAATCACAAAACAAACATTTATAAACTTACATAAAAAAAAAGTTGCTTTTGTAGTATAATCTTTTTGAGTAATGAATGGGGAATTTAGGTCTGAATATAATACGAATAATATACGGGAGTGAAACGTGATAACCCACAAATGTGTGTTCATCAAGATTTTACGAACACTTACCCTTTTACGAACATTTTCGTTATTTGGTTTAAACCAGTTGTTTTTTTTTTTTTTAAAAAACCAGCTGCTTTAAACATTGGTTTAAACCAGCCAACCCTGATATGTAGTCATTAAGTTTCCTTTCTATGAATAAAGAATCTGTATTCTCAAGCAGTGGCGTAACTAACAGGCTCCCGGTATTTAAGTTTCGGAGTATAACTTTATAATGTTTGGATGTTAAAAGCACTTTGCAGAGTTCCTCCGTGGCTAAGCGGTTAGCGTACGCGCTCTTGGCGCGGGAGACCCGGGTTCGATTCCCGGCGGGAGCTCATGTGGTTCGGATTCCACGTTAATTAGTAGGTCCACGTCTCACATAGCCTCGCTGCTGAAAGGGACGCTAAACTGAAATTCAACACCATTCAAAAGCACTTTGCAGGTTTCATATTACTGCAAGAGTACTCTACTTAGAGGAAAAAGAAATCACGGAACCAGCTATAATAGATTTAGTGAATTCTACTCGGAAAATGTATCGCCTTTTGTTGCAACAACTAACAAGTTTCCGATGAGTAGTGAAGAAACAATTTAGTGAAATTTTAACTTGGAATTAATTAGCCAATTATTTAGTCGTAGATAACTTCCTATGTTAGTAGTGTTCTGGATTTGTGTACTTCTTTGCAACTGTATCTCACTGTGCCTCTGACGAAGCCAATCCTGAGCGATCATTCAGTACACTAAAAGCCATCAAACTTTATATTCGTAGAACAAGGTTGAAGATGAAATTGAGCTCAGCCCCGTAACTTGGGCTTTTTCTTGGAAGACCAAACATTAATTAGACCTCCTAAAATATGTCAAGTTGAGGCCTCCTAGAATAATGATGGCATTTGAAGTGAAATCCTTACTAAACGTGTTCGATACTTCTTGGGGCGCCAGTTGATGGTTTACTAAAGTAAGATCCAGATTACATATATGCTACATCTTAAAGGAATGTATTTCGTTCAGATAGTGGGGCAGCAGAAACATCTTAAATTATTTGCAATGCTTTTGAAAATAGTACGGTGCTTCACAAGTTAACTAAATGAGACAATATGTTGAAAGCCTTACTAAATATATATTTTGTCTGGGGCTCTAATAGGACACATTTTACTGAATGAGGCTCGGAACACATTTTCGTTTCATTTTTTTTTCCTGTTATGTGGTAAACCTATTCCAAGCTTTATTTATAAGTTCCTGTTCATATCACATCATACAAAGCAACAAAGTTTTAACTCAAATGAATCCTATCAAACAACTGGAAGCTTAATTGGGGGGGGGGAAGTTTCCCCATTCCCCCGCAAAAGTTACGGCATTGGTTGAGCCCTTTGCCAATCCTGAGCACTGAAAGCGAAGAATGGCACCACGTTGATATTGAGAAATAGTCAGCGAATTACTCTCCGAAAAAAAAAAAAAATACGTCGGTTTAGAAATATGTGAGCAAGTTCCACAAGTTTTGACGAGTTTTCATATGTTAGTTGTAATGTGAACGTTAGGAAGAAATTATTTCTGCTCTTGCCTTTGAGGTGAGCGGTCCCAGGTTCGACTCCTGGTGGGGACACTCGGCCGAAAGAGTGTAACAGCTTTTTCAGACCTGCCATCTTGAGTGAAGTCTTTCTTGGGTTTCGTTCATTCATACCATTCAAATGTCGGGATGGAGGTACCTAATATAATGGTCCCAGGCTGCTTCCTTCCTTTCCCAATCCTTTCTTCCTTCGCTTTCATCGTACAGTGGGCTCGCTGAGGGACGTCATCCTTCATACGGGATGGGCTTACGTGGCCTTAGATGCCGATAGCCCAGAAATCTAATTCCTAATTCCTAGAAATTATTTCTTTTAAGAAACTTTTTAGTCCCATGTAATTGCTTAATAATAATAATAATAATAATAATGTGCAATTTTTGTATATATGAGCAAGTAGTGTCTGACTAGATGGAAAAATAACTCTACTACTGTATAAATTGTACGTGTGCCATGAACGTAGAAACAGGAAGAGCCCTTTTGACATTTTCGCGGATGGAGGGGGGCATGCATTCTTAGTTACGCTACTGTTCTCAAAGCATTCTAGTAATTTGTTTAACAATTGCTAAAAAAGTAGAAATCGAATAACGGTGAAATTTTATATAACTTAGAATTTGTGGTGTGATTCATTGTTTCTTTCTTTCTTTTTTTTCCTGGAAGGGAAACAGTGAAGGAAACTGATCAGAGGATTTTACTTATGTTGGTGACTCATAGCCTTTCTTAAAAACTGTTCGACTTTGATTAAATGTATTAAGTGTGGCAGAACAAGCATTGATTCAGGAAGCTCCGCTAAAAGACGCCACTTATGTTTTTTTTTCGTCACACATAAGCAGAAATGACTAATTTTCAGGTTTATTGTTTCCTTGTCTTGCATAGATGAAACAGATCGAAATGTTTTTGGTTACCTTTCAATTTCCTTATTTTTATAATCTTATTTCAATTGATATTAATCCTTCCAGAACGTGACAACCCTACTATTATTATAAAGATCGCCATAGACGAGTCAGGTCTTAAGTCTTTCATTTGATGTTTATTAGGATCACGCAAGTGGGATATATATAATATTGTAATGTTAGTACCATAGGTGTTCATTTTACTTCGACCTCACTCACCTTCATTCTCACAGTGAATTGGCCCTCGCCCTCACCTTCGAAGAGAGTTGACCATCGCTCTCGCCTTCGTGTTGGGAATTTGTCCTCGCTCTAGCCCTGACAGTGACAGTTGGCCCTCGCCCTCGCTGTCCAAGCTTGTTATCGCCCTCGCGTCATTATGGTTGAGAGAGAATTTGAGGGTGAGGATGCCCTCGAGAGGGCCATCCTCGCAAGGGTAAACACCTCTGGCTTAGTACGTCCGTTACACCGCTCAATAACTCTTCAACAAAAGATAATTTTAAAATTGTTTTCTGCAATCAACAGCTAGATAATTATCTCGGAGGAGTTCGTTAATGGATGTGATCCACCTACTTGTAGTGATAGAAATAAACCATTTCCGGTTAACGTTGATCACTATAGAGCATAGACAGTAATCTCACATTGTATATTTTTTAATCGATTAAGCGTCCCTAGAATATATTCCATTTCCACTCTAATCACTCTGCTAAAACACTAAATGGTAGATCTACTACAACTTCTGGTTTCAATATTAATTGAAGAAATATTGCGTAATTCTCTTTACTGTCTTTACCAGAGTCTATATTATCGTATTTCAATTGATACTAATTCAAATTAGAACGTAGCAACACTAATATTATTCGAGATATCGCCATACACGAATAAGATTTATAAGTATTTCATTTTATTTTTATTTCTATTGTCACTAATTACACAATCTCTTTGTTTCCAGGGAGATGAAGGCATAGACACATTTATAGCAAATGAAAAACTTCTGGGAGGATCTCGTGTCCATTGGCAGTCGACACAGACTGTTTTCCAACGAATGCATACATCTGTCATAGTACTTTGTAGGCATATTCAGAGGGTTCATGTATACTCATTGTCTTATCTAAGTTGTTATAAAAATTGTGCTCATGTATAGACTTAGTTTATTATTTGACAAATAAAAAATACAATGTACAAACATATTTTCCTTTAATCAAAATGAAACTAATATATATACATTTAAGTGTGTGTGTGTAACGTCGCATGATTATGTTTCAAGGCTAAAGGAGAAGGCAATGATAATGAAGTTATGCAATAAAGAAAGTAGGAGGAAACGAGAATACATCGAGAAAACCAGTGCACATAAAATTTGTCCACCATATCAGGCTTACTTGTTTAAAACTACGCAAACCAACATCACGAAAAGTTTAAGTTACAAGGAGCTTGTGTGTTGATTAAATTAAAATTCTCATCTATGCTATTTATGGAAACAACAGGTATCAGCATTAAATTGTAACCTTGCAGATTCAAAATTGAGTAAAAAAGTACTTTAACAATTAGATTATATTAGTATTCAAAAATAGGAAGGGGAGTATTTATTCTGCTGCCTTGTTGGCACAGGGAAACTTCCCCAAAATTACAAAGGTAGATGAATTTCACACTGCACTAAAAAATTTATAGTAAGTACGCCTTCTGCACATTAATATTGATATTAGACATTTTCATCTTCAAAGCTGGGAAATAGAAGTAATTTTTGAAGTACTCGTATTTTTTCAAAAACTGATTTCTATTTTCCAACTTTTAAGAGGAAAATGTTTTAACTTCAATATTAATGTGTAGAAGGCGTACTTACTATAAATTGTCCAGTGCAGTGTGAGAGTAATCTACCTTTCTAGTTCCAGGAAACCTTCCCTGTGCCAGCAAGGCAGCAGAATAAGTACTTTTTTCTCATTTTTGAATACTAATAAAATCTCATTTTTGAGTACTTTTTTACTCATTTTTTTAAAAAAAAACCTTCTCATTTTTGAGAAGAGTTTTTCTTAAATTTGAGAGGAAATATTCTCAATTTTTGAGAACGTGTGTTTCTCAATTTTGCAGCTATCTGAGCATTTCGAATACTTTTCTACTCACTTTTGAGTATACATGTTCTCAATTGTGAGGAGAGCATTACTAGTTTTTGAACAAAGAGTTTCTCAATGTTGATTACATTCATCTCATTTTACGGTTAACTTTCTCATTTTTGAGAAAATATGTTCTCGTTATTTTTGAGAAATAGCAGTTTCTCATTTTATTTAAGAATATTTTATCTCGCTTTTAAGAGAATTTTTACTCAAAAGTGAGTAAAATTTACTCAAATTTGAGTACATATTGTTCTTATGTTTTGAACACCCACACTTTCTCACTTTTGAGAACAATGTATTCGGAGCTATTCTGAGAACACAATGTTCTCAAATTTGAGTCAATTTTACTCATTTTTAAGTAAGTATTTTTAACAGTGTACCTTTACCACAATTCACCTATCTCTCTTGGTATGCCGCTATTTACAGAACCCGCAAAAAATGTTAAATCTATCTTCAGTTCCAAATCGAAAGCAGATAGATGAGTTCTGATAACAGTATCACATGCAAAATCTACGTTTCACTAGTCTAGTTCACTACGTTTCTGCTTTTCGAATATTTTATTTGTTTTGAAGATATTACAGAAAACCTCTAAAATTAGCGGTAGTTTAATTTCGCTGTAGTGAAGACCCTTAAGGTGGATCACCACCCGGAAGTCAGTACATATTTTAGCTCATTGTCTTAACTACTGCGCAATGAAACGTTACATATTATAAATATTGTACTATAAGATAGAGTAATGTTTCAGCTACAGCACAAGATACTGGTTCATTTGGCTGTGTCTCCTGATATCGAAAAATATAACAAATAAAAGAAAACGTTTGATTCGTTTCACAATGAGCACACAAGATGGCACTTGCTGTAAGATCTTACTAGAAGGGCTCAGTTTTACAGAATGTTTCTTTGTATGTGTAAAGTATTTTAAAGTAACGATTTTATTACGAAATACATATGCTGTTTGACCGTTTTTCGTGTTATGTTTCACATTTTATTTAATTATTAATTTACATTTAAGGAAATTGATTTTGAGACGAAACTTGCGCAGAACACCATAATGCTTTGTTGCCAAATTTGTACGTTTACTGTAGTAGTCACAATAAGAAAATTCCTGGGTTCTAGCATTGCAGTTCGAGAAGCGGAATTGAGTTAAGGGTCGAAAACTAATTTCTCTAGTAAGTATCCAAGCAGAATTTCATGATTACTTCCTTTATTATCTGGCATCAGTAAACACTCGACACTATCTGGCAACGCCACATTATTCAAGCAACGTTTAGCATAGCACTGGGAACACTTAGTGATCCACCTTAAAGCTCCGGAAACACTGTTCAACAACGAAAATGTAAATTGACCAAAATCAGCTAATTCTTATTGATTTTGTGGTGCTGATCACGAATTTGAAAGTTATTTTCTAATATTAGCTCTACTTTTCGTTTTACAGGCATGTCTAATAAAATAACGCTTTAAAAATAAATATATTCGCTTCGTTTGGGGTAAAATGTTACACTGATCCGGCAACACTAGAAAAACTATATGAACGCTTGGTTTCATTGTGTTCCTTATCTCAGTAGTGTTCTGCTATTGTTAGAAAAAACAGGTTTAGTGCAGTTATCAGCGTTTTGGGTGTGACGTTTGTGTAGTGCAGGACATAAAAATACAACTACAAGTACGCAAAAATACTGGTATTTCGAATGTATATTTTTAAATAGTTGTCGGAACTATTTCAAGTGACATTTTGAGGATTTCAATAAACAAAAATGCCGCGAAATTGTGTAAACAGTGCGGATAGCTTCTGCTACGTGTGTGGGGAAGTGGCATTTTCCTCACAAAAACAGACTATAACACCACTAATAAGAAAAGCCTATCAATATTACTTTGGTTGTAAAATTGGAGACCAAGATAAATCTTGGATACCCCACATTGTGTGTAACACTTGTGCCAGCAATCTAAGAAATTGGATTAACGGGAAGGGGCGCTCAATGCCTTTTGCAGTGCCCATGATTTGGAGGGAGCCAAGTGACCACGTCAGAGACTGTTATTTTTGTATGGTTCCTTCAGTCAAGAAGGGAATTTCCACGAAGAAGAAGCGGGCCTTGATCTATCCTAACATTCCTTCTGCAATGCACCCTGTTCCACATGGAGAAGGACTACCTGTTCCTGACCCACCTAAAGAATACGATCTTTTTTCTGATGATGATCAAGAAGTTGAAGCTCCTGAATCAAGTACTTCGAAGGACCCTACGTTTGTTGTAGAAGAACCTCCATGTGAACCACATAGACTTACTCAAGAGGAACTAAGTGATCTAATCAGAGATTTGGACCTCTCGAAAAGCAAAGCCGAAATTTTAGCGTCACGCTTAAAGCAATGGAATTTATTGCAGGAAAAAGTAAAAGTGTATCGGAATAGGGAGAAGATGTTCACTTCATTTTTTACTATGGAAGACACACTTGTGGCATGTACAGATGTAAATGGTCTCATGAGGGCACTTAAAATTAATTACGAACCTACGGAGTGGAGGCTCTTTAAAGATTCGTCCAAGGTGAGTTTAAAGGCAGTGCTTTTACATATTGGAAATGAACTTCCTTCAATTCCTGTAGGTTACGCAGTTCATATGAAGGAATCTTATAAAAACTTGAAACGTTTACTTCAAGCCATTAAATATTACGATTTTCAGTGGCTCATTTGTGGTGACCTTAAAGTAATAGCACTGTTGCTAGGTATGCAGTTAGGGTATACAATGTATTGTTGCTTTATGTGTGAATGGGACAGTAGGGATCGTGGATCTCATTACCGCAAAAGTGATTGGAGTACCAGAGAAACTCTTCAGCCGGGAGTGAAAAATGTGCAGCATGAACCACTGGTAGATCGTAACCGAATTTTGCTTCCCCCTCTACATATTAAATTAGATCTTATGAAAAGTTTTGTTAAGAGCATGAACCAACAGGATGAGGCCTATAAGTACCTAAGAGGACAATTCCCTCGATTAAGTGATGCCAAAGTTAAAGAGGGTGTTTTCATAGGGCCACAGATTAGGCAACTATTCAAAGATCACAAGTTTGACGAAATTCTCCAAGGTGAGGAGAAAGCTGCATGGGAAAGCTTGAAGAGTGTTTGTTCACAGTTCTTGGGAAGACACCGAGCAACAAATTACAAACAACTCGTAGCAAAGTTGTTATTGTGCTACGAAAATCTTGGTTGCAATATGTCTCTGAAACTCCACTTTCTTCATTCACATCTAGACTTCTTTCCCGAAGATTGTGGAGCAGTAAGTGACGAACTTGCATGGAGAAGAAATATGAGGGAAAGTGGAGTTCTAACATATTGGCCGACTACTGTTGGACTATTGCAAGGGATGCTCCAGATGTAACCTACAAAAAACAAGCCAAGCGAAGACGCTCAAAATAAAATAAACATAATCCTGTACAAGGGATCACTTGAAACTTTTGTCTACATTGCAGTGTAGTTCTTGCACAAAAAGGTATTTGTACATATTTTTCATGTTTTGATGTTAATACTGATTTTTATTACGGAATTGTTAATGTTTAACTTGACCACGGTTACTTTATTTTCTGTATCGCTGTGAAACTGGTATTTGCGCAATTTTGAAAAAGGAAGTACAAAGGTATAGAAAGCTATAGGTTAGGGTACTTCTTAACTCCCCAACTTATCACATCGCAGTGAAATAGATAAAAAAAAGTGAAATGTAGGTTTTTACAAGGATTTTGCTTAAATGTTCTATAAATATTAATACATTTGTATATATACAGCTACTGTTGTACAAGGGCGTTTTTTTTCACAACCTGAGCTAAGAAAATTCTTGTATTATAATTTCCTTTCATATAATGCTTAAATGAATGTAAAAATCGCAATTTCAAAGAATTTACATACTTTCGATCAAAATTTGTTGAACAGTGAAATCGGACATTTTTTTTTGCCAATATTTTGGGAACGATAAGAGTGACGCAAAAATTTCATCACTTTCTCAGATATTTTTTTTTTTTTTGCTCTATCGAATGAAGGGCTCAAAATTGAAAAAATCGCAGATAGCAGACAGACAGATATAGAAAATTCAGTAACGAACTTTTTTAAAAAGTTCTTTGATAAGTAAATGATTAAAAGAAATAAAACATGATATTCGTCAGTGAAAACAAAAAAATGAGCTGACAAGTAATGCTGTAGCACGCACCAAAAATTTTTTGTTGGTTGGAGTCCAAAGTTTGGAGGGCTCAAATACTACAAGACACTACAACTGTATAGTATTGAACCGGTGTTATTCAGCACCTGAAAAAACGGTAAGTAATTGGTAGGGCTTAAATGCTACAAGACACTACAACTGTGTATAATTGAACCGTGTTATTCAGCACCTGAAAAAGCGGTAAGTAACTGGTAGGGCTCAAATACTACAAGACACTACAACTGTGTAGTATTGAACCGGTGTTATTCAGCACCTGAAAAAGCGGTAAGGAACTGGTAAGTGTGCTGCAGGTTAAGTCAAAAGTTCGTTGACATCAGCAGGAAACGTTACTATTAAAACAAAGAAGTATGATTTTTTTGAAGAATAAAATTAAAGAATTTGAGAATAAAAGTAAAAGCAAAAACATTTGGGACATGTATAAAGGCATCAACGAATTTAAGGAAGGCTATTAACCTCGCACTTATATATTAAAGAAAGCCGACAAAAAATATATCACTGATACAGACAGAATTTTTGAATAGATCTAATCTTAATCTTACTACTCTAATCGTACTATTAAAACTAGAAGTGGTAGAAATCAACGTTTGGTTTTAACGTTGATTATTATATGTGAAACGGTAATAGATAGCGAGATTCAGATTTTTGCAATGAATTGAGCGTACCAGGAATATATTCTATCTTCACTGTAATGTCTCTACTACTGGGGGTTGCCAACCTGGGTGGCGCACCCTTGGGAGTGCGAAGAGCGAAGAAGGAAGGCGCAAGCTATTGACAGAAATAAACTGTGAAATTATGAAAAAATGGTGAGAAAAACACGAGCGATATAAATAATTTGTAAGTGATTTACAAGAAGCAAGGAATGTACACTAAATAACATTGTTTGCTATGGTTATTTAACTTACAAACATTACGAATGTTGTAAAAAAAATAGGATTTGAATTAAATATCATAAAAGATAATACTGCGTTGCAATTGTTTGATAGAAATAATTAGCGCAGGTAACAATATATATTAGCATCAGGCAGGAAAGCGATAGCAGGTAACGATATATTTAGCATTAGGAAGGCAAGTAATTGCGCAGGTAATGATATATATTAGCATCAGACAGGCGAGTGATCCAGCAGGTAACGATATGTATTAGCTGCAGGCAGACAAGCGATAGCGCAGGTAACGGTATGTATTAGCATCAGGCAGGCAAGTGATAACGCACGTAACGACATGTATTAGCATGAAGCAGGCAAGCGATAACGCAAGTAACGACATTTATTAGCGTGTGTGTTTATTATTAGGAATTAGCGTGACACACACAGAGTAACAGACTAAGACGAGTTTGTGATTCGATGCGTAATTTTACACAAACTTTGGCTTTTGACACTCTTGGTTTTGTACAGATTATTTCTTTTGCTTTCTTTACTTTATGCACAAGTATGTGTGAGCGTGCGAATGTGCATGTTTGTTTTAGCGAGCATTAGTCGTACTTTTGCCACATATTCCGAATTAGCTCCCATCTCTGGTCGTTTTATGTATATATATATATATGTGTGTGTATGTGGTTTTATTCCACTCTGCTTGTTGCTGTTGTATGTTCAAATGTTAACCGCTTCTTTTGCACTCCCTCCTCCTGTAAAAAAAAACTACCATTTTTTGTTTAGTTGATGCACAAAAAATGCACCTCCCAACAACATCCCAAACGAAAAACCAAACAGAAACAACTAATAACAGTAATAATATAATAAAAAAAAGCCTGAGAGTAAAGCATTTAGAATGGTTTCTGGTTAGCACCACTGCTCAACCCATTCCCGGTCTGTAAGCTTTTTGGTCTAGTTTAGTTTAACCCGAAAACTACGTATGGTTATACATGGAAAACATACACACAAAAGCCCAAAAATAAACAACAAAGCTACAATTTGGAAAAGCTGGTGGCGAGTAAGCGGTTACAGATACGTACGTGTTTGGGGTCTCTCTCTCTCTCTCTCGGTGTGTGTGTATGCGTTTTCTAAATACATATATATACATAGAGGGGGTAAAACCATATGGTATAGGATTCTTTTCATTGCATTAAACCACTGTTTCTCTTTCACGCACACCTCCCATGTCTCTTTCTATAAATTGGTGTTATTTAACCGAAAAACGAGAGCCATGTAATAAATTGATGAGTTGAGGTTAGCAGTTAATTGAAAGTAACCATTTTCAATCGTTAAAAAAAATACTTGCTTTGACACTTCTTTCGTTTTTTAAATTATTTTCTATACATATAAGCTTTTAATTCATACATTTTGATGCAAATTTCTTGTATTCTGTGTGTACCGACAACTTGTAGCATTGAAAGTAAATACTTCTTTTTTTTTTTAATGGAACAATCAGCAATGGAAATATTGTATGCACCATTAATATTATAATTAAGCGAAATTGAAATATTGTCTACATTTTGGTCTCCAGTATTTAGCAAGTGACCTATCCTCCGCTGTTCTCTGCTAACATCTTACTTTCAAAATACGAATGTTCCGCGTTAATATGTTCCTTTAATTTCTGCCTTATCTTCAACCTTTATTTCCTTCATTCACCTTTTTCACTTATTGCAAGGTTTTTCTTCAACACTAACATTTTTTCTTCGTATTTAAGTATCTCCAATAATATTCTTTTATCTCCACTTTTCTACTGATTCTTCGTTAACTCTAAACAGTACTCCTTAGCTTATCTACTTTTCTGAAGGCTTTCTACTTCTGTATAATTGTTTTGCATAATTTCCACGTTTCTTGTCCATACAATGTAAGGTAAAATTCTACGCAAAGTATTAAATAAGCCTCTTTCCTCAGGATTTGTTGAAGGCATCTCATTATAAGCTCACATTAGTTTATCACAAATTAAGGCAGAGGAGCGAGAAAGACAGGGAGATTCGTTACACAACTATTTTATATAATATTCTTATTTTGTTTGTTGAAGTTTAGGATCCCTTTCCAACACTGATTCTACATATGAGATGTGAACCTACAGTTTAAGGTGAAATCCGAGCCACCTTAATGCGTACAATCCTTTCCCACCAGAAATCGAACCTGTTGACTCCGTGCACCAAAGTACAAGACTCCGCCACTAGACTAGCACGAAGGAATAGAAATGATCACAATTTCAGAACTGTATATCACCTCTGATCTTGATTTTTTTTTTTAAAGTATAGCATGAATTCTTCATGTACTGCCTCTGTTCGCTGTGGCATTGCATGTACTCTTGACAAATCGCCTGCCCCGCTGCTTGTATGGGAGTCCACAAGACACCTGCACGATCTGCTGGCAAAGAAGATACGAACAAAGTGTCTGCCAATCAACCATATTCCACACATATTCAATGGGAACAAGAAACTAGCGATACTCATCGTACCTTGAAGAAAGTTTGCACATTTCGGGATACCTGTAAGAGAGCATTGTCCTGGTTTATGACGTCTGGAGATTTGAGAAGGAAGGGTAGCAACTCAGCTTATGGAACTTTCCTGATGCAGTGCCCACTGATGATATTGTTGTCAATAGGTAGTAGCCGAGATCGTATGTTGTACTTAATATCTCTCCTCACCATTATACCTGTCGTTTCATCACTATGATATTTAACAACACAATCTTGCAGATTATTATGTTCATGATAGGTTGGATATTGCAGCTGTCACAATGACTCTGGTTGAAGCAAGACCTTTTTTTTTTTTTTTTTTTTTTTTTTTCGAAAATACGATCTTCTGCCACTTACTACCCCAAATACGGCGTACATATGTCGGTTGTAGTCTGAAACGTTCGTGATTCTGGGTCAATAGAAGCCGACCGAACTCGCGCGTGGCAGATCCAGAGTTAAACAGACAAGTTCACGTCGTTTACTGTGCTACAGCGTCGGGCTAACACAACGAACACTTCAGTCACGGGCGTCTCTGGCGGGGGAGACGAGGGGGACACGTCCCCCAATATTTTGAAGTACAAAATATACAATATTTTATCACTAATTACAGAATAACACATATATAATAATTATTATATTTATTTGGAATATAATATTCAGACTGTAACAGAGTTCTTGATAGGGGTCTATACCTCAGGGGGTCCGTGAAGATAAGCACAAAAGTAACAAATGGATTCGAAGATAATAAACAGGTCGGGCTGGGTAGTACTATTTAAATCATTTCTGTCATGTCCCCCCCCCCAAACTTTACATGCCAGAGACGCCAGTGACTTCAGTTAGATTCATCAGGCGGTCAAGATGTTTCTCAGTAAATCGTCGCTGCGTCTCGAAGAACCGCTATATGTTAAAACCAGAACTTTTCAGAAGAAGCAAGAAACATTTCGAACTCTTAAAAGTTTGCCAAATACACGGAAACAGTTGAAAATTGTATTAAAATTGGTTCTGCATATATTATGCACTGCACATTGCTGTAGCTTGCTTAAACAGTATTATATAACTATTTTTTGTGTTTACGTAGCACTTTTGCACCTTTATAAGCACATAGAGGATTTGTATACATTAATCAATGCGTGCGTGATGAGAAACAGACGCCTTTAATGCCAATCTATAATTTTTCATTGTTGTAGCGAAACAATTGAATATTAACTTATGACATTATAAAGGACGCTTCCTGACAGCTTTCTGGTTTATTTGCACGACATAACTCATTTTCGACAAAAATGTCATATAGTGGTTCTCCGAGGCCCAGCGACGACACTGTAATCAATTCGGTGATCCAGTGTGTACGGTACATATTTGCTCATTACTTCTTCATACAGATCATTGTTGTAGGGGCACGATGTTTATATGCACTAATTTCACGGTACAAGAGTGCGGTTTTTCGTACGCCTACTATGCGAATACGTTCGAAATCATTCATCTGTATACTTGACTTTACTTGATGCTAACGAGGCATAGTGACGTTTACCCACACACTTGCTGTTGCTCTAAATAACTATCTACACGTAGGGGTCGTACACATATTACGTAACACTATTTTTAACCATTTTTTACCCCTTCCCTCCCCCTTGTTATACTTCGTAACGCAAGACCGAACCCCTCCCCTCTTTGTTACGTAACACTTTTAGAGTTTTGTTTTTTCACCAATTTTGCTTATTTCTGGGTTATTACAATAAAAAACTATTTTTAATGGCGATATTTTTTATTACAAAATGCTTTATTCTGAATACGATTGGGGGGCGCGGTGGCTCAGTGGTAGAGCGTTCACCTCTGGTGCTTGGGGTCCCGGGTTCGATCCCAGCCCCCGCCAAGTGAACTTTGTGGTGGACAAACACCGTGCTCGTGGGTTTTCTCGGGGTTCTCCCGTTTCCTCCCACTTTCTTCATTCCACCATTTCACTCATCTCTCATCATCACCGTCTCCTTTAGCCTAACCGGCATAACCGTGGGACGTAAAACTTAAAGATTTCATTTCATTTTTTTGAATACGATTGTAGTGTTTTCCGTCAACAAACCGAATTATTAGAACAGAGTAATACCGTAGTAACATTTTACATCCATAAGGTTGTTTACTTAATCAGTCTTAAAATTCTTCGAAACTGCACCATCCTTTTAGGTTACCGATGATTGGCATGGAGGAAATACTGCTGGAAGATGCTGGTGGAACAGGGTCTAAAGAATTGACATCGATTTTTTTTTTCGGAATCCAAAATGCTTAGTGTATGAGTTCAAATATGACGCCTCACATTTGAAGTTCGGCAGTGTTGACAATACAAAGACGTTCTCTTCCTCATCGACAACAGATTCGTAGTGGCTGCACACGGTCGTGGTCGACGAAGTGTCCCTGCTCTATAGTAGGTACATATCGTTTATACACAATCGTTCAAGCATTCTTTGGACTTTGAACTTCAGTTTACTCTTTTTCAAATTATTCTTGTCCTAAATTAGTGCCAGATTACGAATAAACTCGAATTCTCCAGAAATATTCAAATCTAAAAAAAAAATCAGTACGAGGTGAATTAGATTTTAATATTTTATTTTGCTCTGCAAATCGTGGATCGTTCCGTCGTAGAAAATATTATTTCACGAAAATGAGTTTCTTCTGTTTCATATGAGAAACCTCTCCAAGAATAGAGTGGGTAATGATTAAAATCAAAAGTTTCAAGTAATATTCTCAGAAATAGCGATAAGAATGGGAACTCGAGGACATTTTCAAGTAATGGTTACGATCACTAACAATTAATTTCAGAAAATCGTGTGCCGTAAATGCAATGCTGCAATAGTCACAAAACGGAGTTTTATTGTATTTTAATACACGCAGGGTTCGTCACCAGTCATGTTATTGTCTAGTGGCGTCTTCGAAGCCCTTCTGCATGATTCATTTTATAAAGGCTATATATTTGCAATTTCCCAAAACAATAGAAATATTTATATATAAAAAGAAAATAACTGAATAAACTTATTTGTTCAAAAGATTACATATAAATCTGAGAATAAGAATAAAAATTACAGCAAAAACTGCGCTACGTAACGAAGAATTAAACCTTCTCCTCCCCTTTGTCACACTTCGTAACGCAAGACCGAACCCCCTTTCCTTTTTTGGCGCGTTACGCAATATGTGGACGACCCCTTACATTTACGCCGGCGCCACTCCACTGAAATCATGCTCGTTAGTACTTCATCACATGGTTTTCAAATCCGTGAGTTTGCATGCATTTAGCCATTGCTTCTTTGCATTACATTTTTCATATTATAATTTAATTTGACTTTGAGTAAACTAATTTATAGTATTTCTAATAGTAAGATATATCTACATATAAAGGTACAATTAAGAATAATTATTGTTGTGTACAGTAGCTGCAGGACGCAAACAGTAGAGAATGCTCCAAGACCATTGCCAGAACGGACTTAAAAAGAATGGAGAGGGAATGATAACTATGATTGTTCCTAGATGTAAAAGTAAATCCTTTTATAAGCACCTCGTTCTGTTTCTCGCAAAAATTCGCAAAATATGATCTCTCTATGACTTACTGTTCCCGAGATATGACTATTTAAATCTCCCGAAATTCCAACTTTTTTGGCCAATATCTGGGGAATGGTGGCCAGTTAGTCAGTAGCCAGTTGATCAGTGGCCACCGGTTACTATTTGGTACAAAATGTTCACCATTCTCTTAGATATTGATCAACACCAATATGATCTCTCTATAACTTATGGTTCCCGAGACATGGCTCCTTAAATATTTGGAAATCGACCATTTTATGGCCAATATCACGAGAACGTTAAGAGTGATGCGAAAAATTTAATAACTTTTTCAGATAGTTTTTGATGCTTTATCAAATGCAGGGTTAAAAATTGAAAAAAATCGCAAATAACAGACAGATACACAGACATAGAGAATTTAGTAACGAACTTCTGTAAGTTCGTTGAAAATCAAACACTATTAGATTACAACTATTGACAGCAAATCTGAAAATTCGCTTCAGTATAAAATTTTACAGATAAATAGTACTTCAGTACATTTTCAAGAGTATTTGCCTATCTAATGAGACTGTGTATATCTTTTGTGGACTCGCTGTTGTGTGTTTATGTGCTATTATTGGTTGAAGGACTCGTCGGGAGGGAGGTATGAGTGTTTTTCTGCTTCACTTTATAAAGTGGATAGAATATAAGAGCACTAAAAAGCAATACACGTAGTAATTTCTTGTTCTGTTGTGTCATAATATTGTTAAAGGGATTATAATTCGAATAGGATAAACAAAAAAATCTTAACACAAAGTAATGCATTCCGATATTAAAAGAACTACATCTAAAGTGTTAAAACTTTGTACAAAAGAAAGGAAAAAGTGAACTCGTGTTGTATTTAATAAAACAACAGAAACAGCTGCTTGTGTGGTAGACAGACTTGTAAGAACTGTTATTATAATCGGTGTTTTATTCAACAATATTATTCAAAGTGTTTGCAAAAACCTATACTGTAACCCAATCGCGTAGGGAACGGACTGACGTGCTTAAGCTTATCCTTATCCTTTCTTAGTATAGTGATCAGTGTTGAATTCAGGCATGTTCAAAGGGGTCTGAGCCCCCTAAAATATATATGCGCTCCCTCTAGAATATCTATACACATGTATTAAAATATTTGCTTTTTTCTGTTTATTTTTTTCGGAAATTAAAGAAGCTTAAAACCAAAGATTTTTTTTGTTAAAGAGAATTATTTTTTCTTTTGCCCAACCTAATTGTTCAAAGTAACAAAGCGCGTTCTCGTGTAAAGTCGAAGTTAAATAAAAGTTTGGAAATTAGATACAGACGCACACAAACGCTTTACAACGTTAGTTAGTGAAAAATGGCAATATGTTGGTTATTGCAACAGACCAGACAATAACAAGTCGCGAATTTTGTTGTGACAGATTCCTACTGCTCTATTGCAATCTAGAACAGAGCCCCTCCTTAAATTTTTATTGCCCCATTTGTACAAAAGTCTGAATTCAACACTGATAGTGATGTAGTACATTCAGAGACGGTGTTAGGTGAGTGGGGGGGCTAATGCCAATAATGACCTCTTGGGGTTAGAGTAGTAGTAAAAATCGCCGAGCGCCCTCGTCTGTGTATATGCGATGTGCTTTTATATGTACTTCTTGGACGAAACTTGCTCAGAACGCGGGGTTTCCTTAAGCGCGGGGCCGGGGCCGGGGACGGGGACAGTTGCCCCATTGGCCACACCCAAACTTCGCTTCTGAGTATATTCCATTTATGATCCCCGATAATATATATATATATTTTAAATTTATAACAACTATTGTAAAATCATTGGTTATAACTGAATTCTTTATTTGGGGGTAAGAGTATTAATAAGAAACTGATTGCTTTAGTTTTTTTTAA
Organism: Thermobia domestica; assembly: GCF_964235325.1. Taxonomy (NCBI): domain Eukaryota; kingdom Metazoa; phylum Arthropoda; class Insecta; order Zygentoma; family Lepismatidae; genus Thermobia; species Thermobia domestica. Next base: position 82,495,352 of record NC_137466.1, read on the forward strand.
AAATTATTGACCTACTTAGTTGAATTGTTGGCGTACGTAACTTCGTAACGCGTGGTCCCTGGTTTTACTCCCAGTTAGACCACTAACGTTGTTTTATATGATGTGCTATCTGAACGCATTCATATATATATATATATATATATATATATATATATATATATATATATATATATATATATATATATATATATATATATATATATATATATATATATATATATATATAACTCTATGGCCTATGGAACCCGGAGGTTCAATGCCGCGTTCACAAAAGCTCTCCACTGACTTCTATCCTTAGCCAACTGCATCCAGTTTCCACCTTGTACTCCAACCTCTGCGAGATCCATCTTAATATTGTCCTCCCATCTGCGTCTAGGTCTTTCTAATGGTCGTTTTCCGAGTGGTCTTCTAGTCAAGACTTTGAAAGCATTTCTACTTTCTTCCATTCTAGCTACATGACCCGCCCAGCTAAGCCTCCTACACTTCACGACCCTAACAATGTTGGGTAAACCATATAATTTATGTAGTTCCTCATTATGAAGTTTCCGCCATTCCCCATTCTCGTTCCTCTTGGGTCCGAATATTCTTCTCAGGATCCTGTTCTCAAATACTTTCAGTCTATGTTCTTTCTTCAGAGTAAGTGACCATGTTTCGCAGCCATACAAAACAACAGGCATGATTACCGTTTTGTATATTTTAAGCTTCAAATTCCTCTACAGAATTCGCGACAATAAGAGATTTTGAACCGAATAGTAACACGAATTCCCTGCTTTTAGTCGACATTTAATTTCTCCGTGAATATTATTTTCCTCTGTTAATATTGATCCTACATATATATATATATATATATATATATATATATTTGTGTGTGTGTCGCGACTGTTTTATGTATTGGACTTTTGTCCCTCTTTAAATCGGTCTGTGACCCCCTCCCATCGGAGATATCCTCCTGCGTCCCTTGCTTACAGCGGTGTTTCTTCCAGTCATATTTCCAGGGGATGCGCTTAAACCCCCTGAAGTAAGCCAATTACTCTCCTGGAACTAGGTAAACTGTTACTATACATATGTCAATTTTGTGCAGGCACGTCCTTTACCGAATAGTATTCCAGTATAACCTCTTCACATTTTGATTTTGCCCTCTTCAGGACAACAACAACAACAACAACAACAAAAACAAAAACAAAATAAAAAGTGCTCGATAGACACTACGTAGCTGAATGGTGGATATGGTTGGGGATTGGAAATGTAAAAGTAAAGCTGAAAAATACATTGATCCAACGTTGTTTAAAAAATTATGATAGCAAACCTACAATTTGCGATTTCTTCCAGCAGTTTTGACTTACCACTCCCAATCGTAATATCCTGTTTGGAGTTCTGTTGTCATTTGAGTTGGTTGGCAAATGCTCGGTAAAACGGACATAAGGCTAACATTGACAGTTGAGTGTCCTACTATTTTTCACTTTTGGGCTTACTGGTTGTGCTGTTTTGTAGTTTCTTTTTGATGTGACCACTCTTATTTAATCTATATCCATAAAGTCTATATTTCTACCCTGTATTATACAATAGTCTATAAATAAAATATTGGATGAATCACTTCTTTAATTCTCACGACGGACACACCATAAGCGTCAGTGGAACACAGATAGGCTGTTGAAGAGCAACGGGTAATTGTGAAATTCCTCTCCGCACATGGACGTTTTGCAGCCGATATTCATTGCCAATCGGAGGGTGTGTGTGGTGATAGTGCTCTTGCAGAAAACACTGTTATGAAATGAGTGTGTGAGTTCAAAACAGGACAAGCGTGTGTGAAAGATAAGCAGAGGTCTGGATGTCCAGAAACAGCATCAGCTGATGCTGACATTTAGGGATGCGTTCGAGTCGAGTCGAGACGGAATTTTCCTGACAAAATTCGAGTCGAGACACAGCTCTTCCAATAGAAAAATATATATTTTTCGAGTCGAGACATCACTTTTACAGCACATTTTCGAGTCGAGACAGTCTCAAATCTTGTCTCGTGCGCATCCCTACTGACATTGTCCGTGTTGAAAATTTCATTATGAAAGATAGGCGTGTTACTACGTAGATTTGAGATACGCTGGGGCTAAAAATGGGAACAGTAGAATGAATTACAAACGAACTGGGCCTAAGGAACGTTTCTGCTCGCTGGGTTTCACGAATGTTTAATGATGATCAAAAAGAGGCAAGGATTCGATCAAATGTTGCAAATATGACACACTTGAGAAGTGAAGGACGTAAAATCTTGGACAGTGTTGTAACAATGGATGAATCACAGATTCCATTTTTCAACCCAGAAGCATAAAGGCAGTCGATGCAATGGAAACACAGATTCACCTCCTTCTCCCCCCCCCAAACAATTGTCAGGTGGCATCTAATGAAAAAGCGCTCTCTTCTGGGATTCCCAGGAAGTGCTATTGCGCTAACCTGTTCAGAAAAGTCATACCATCACGGGCAAATATTTTCTTGAACTTTTGGACACACAAGTTTTGCCAAAATTGACAGAGGAACGACCATAAATGGTAAATGACAATTTCATCCTAGATATGGACAATGCACTACCACACCGTGCTAGTGTTGTGATCTAATTCTTGGTTAACCACGATATTGAACTTCAAGTACATTCACAATAATCACCAGATTTAGCCCCTACTGATTTCTGGTTGTTTCCAGTTCTTAAGGATTCTCTTCGTTTACGTCATTCTTGCCCGTAGATAATCCCTGGGAAGTGCTATTTTTCAGTATCTGAAACACCCCCAAAGATGACTACATAACATGATATACAAAAAAAGTAAGAAGCGATAGCAACTGTGCATCATTATAGAGGAGGAGTTTGTTGAAAAATAGGCACAGATTAGTTCCCTGTATTTCCTTTTCTTGTATATCTCGCGTCTTTGGTGCATGGGGTCTCGGGTTCGATTCCTAATGGGGGAGTTATGAAATTTGAGTGCAGTATACTTGTTTAAATTCCATCTTAAATTATAGATTCCCGTCTCACATAGCCCCGCGCTGAAAAAGGAAAGTAAACTACAGCCAATTAGCTAATTGATTCTTGCAAGGAACGGACATAAACGTGTCATCCGAACATCCGAATCAAACTTAGTCCATTCGATAAACATAACAAAGATATGTTCATGCACAAAAAAATTATTTGCCATGGACAACAGAGTAAGCCCCTGGAGCCCATTAAACCTGTTAGTATAAAGAAAATCGTAGACTCGCTGTGAAATAGCTATTGTATCAACACTTCATTGAAAAGTCATGGTTTATAGTTCATTCTCTTCAGCATGAAACAAACATTCCAGATGTGTCATGTTTTGGGGTCATAACATACTTGAACAAGGAGAATGTCGTACAAATTCCCTCCAGAAATCCCTCCCATCAAATTTAAACCCCTGTGGAGTAGCCCCTGGTGAAAGCACACAATCCAAATGTATCTCAAAAAATACTATAGGGGATAAGAAATGTGTTTATCAAGTTTTGTATTGACAGACGAAATAGATGAGAGAAAAAACTTGCATACCAATACCCGTCAACTATAAACCATGACTTTCCAATAAACAGTGTTGATGCAATAGCTATTTTACAGCGAATCTATGATTTTCTTTATACTAACAGGGTTAATGTACCCCAGGGACCTACTCCGTTGTCCATGGCACCTAATTTTTTGTGCATAAACATATCTTTGTTAGGCCTATGTTTATCGAATGGACTAGGTTTGATTCGGATGTTTGAATGACACGTTCATGTCTTTCCCTTGTAAGTTTAAGGACCCAAACCATACTCTTCAGTATTTTTTTTAATATTGTTATCCGAATTGAATTTTATTTTGCGTATTAAGAACCACAACAACAAGGATATTGTAAAATTGAGAAAATATTTTAAAATCCACTTCACAGTCTAATTCATGTCTGCTCCTATAACTGTGGCAGCCACGTTTATGATACTTTTTCTTTCTTTTTTTATTGTAAATGATACATTCTAGGTTATATTCCTTGTCTCAGAAAATAAGATTTAATTATTAAAGAGTTACATCTTTTAATTCCTTTTTTTGTAAAAAAAAATATAAGTTGTATTTCGTGTCATATCCATTAAAGAAAGTGATAATTAAAATGTTGAGATATTGAAAAACTAATGGTGTAGGATTCGTCACAAATGTTCACCCAGCTAGCGAGCTTAGTTTGTAAGTAGATTAAAGAATAAACCCCCGTTTTCTTTCTCAGAGTAAACCAAATGAACTCTTCTGTGGTTAAAATAAATTTAAAAAATGAAAAAAAAAAAGGAAACCACCCAAAATCTTAAATGACTGGTGGAAGGTTTAGTTACTTAGTTGTAACGAATGAAAAGAGAAGTGAAAAGAGGAAGAAAACGTAATCCACAAAACTCTGTGTAAGAAGACTGGGTTTGATGCCTTCTTGATTAAATCCCATCGTTTTTTCTCTCTTTCTTTTTTCATTCATCACTGATCTGAGTGTAGAAGCAAGTGAAAAGGCAAGAAATGAAGAAATACCAAAGAAGAAGAAGAATATGTACAGAAAAACCCAGTATTAGTTGGAAAAACGAAAAAAAAAACTGAGTTGTTTGCGGATTAAAACGTAATCACAGAAATTCCCTCGTAACATATTACATTACCTAAAGAAATGAAAAACAATTTCCCCTTTTTCTATCCTTTTTTTTTCTAATATAATTCCCTCTCCACCCCTTTCTCTTGCAGAACGTTTAAGCTTCTTTTCGGTAATGAGAATTTGTTTGTTCCTTTCGTACTATGCTTTTTTTTCACCCTCTCCTTTTCTTTACTTTCATTTTTGTCTCTCTCTCTCTCTGTAGCCAAATCTTTTCAATGACAAGCGACCCATACAGCTGAAAAAGAAGAAGAAAAAAACACATATAGCAGAAAATCTGATTAAATTGACAACAGAGGGCACCACTATAGAGCAAACGATGAGATTTTTCAGCAGAAAAACCCAATTAACTTCGAATTAAATGCTTTCTTTTCTTTTGTCTACGTACGAAAACCAATTTCATTTTATTTATTTTTTTTTTTTCATTTTAAACCGAAATCAATCAACATTGTGTGTCTGTGATATTTACGTACTATGCTGGTTGTCAAACACAAAACGAAATAATACTTCATTCTTTGAAATCCAACGGAATAATAAAGAATTAAAAAAAACGAAAAGATAAGCTTCGGAAACAAAATCTGTGAACATGGTTTGTGGACATGGTGAGATTCTATTAACGCTGATATATATATAAAATAAGCTTGTTGTATATAGATGACGGTGGGTTTTAATGAACTGGCTTAGTAATGTCAGTGTTACTTTTTTTAATTACTTAACGAGATGAGTTTTCATATAAAGTAAAAAGTAATTTAATCACATGTTTCTGTAAATGTGGCTATTATTAGACTGTTTTGCAAATTACGCTAGAGGGAGTCGGTAATTAGCGGAGATATTATTTAAAAGTATGCAACGGAACACACAATTTGTGCCATTAAAACGAATTTTCAGTTCAAATTGCTGTTCACTGTGTATTAAATAGTTTCAAAAGATACGAAATCAAATATTATTAGAAATATTGAAACAGTACAGTGATGAATAATTGTTACCAAACTTATAATGAGAGAGAAATTCCGTGTCAGTAATAACATGAAAAAAGAAAAATAACATCGTCAAAATTAGCTTTTCAATATTCTAACCATGGGGCGGATCCAGGACGGACTTCTGGGGGGGGGGGCGGTGGGTTGTAATACTGCTGCTTAGAGATACTTTTAAGAGCTCCAAACTCTGGGATGGGTTTTATTTATATATAAAATAAGAAAGTTTCCTCTTCTGGGGGGACGATTGCCCCAATCGTCCCCCTGGATCCGCCCCTAGTTCTAACAAATGTGGGTGGAAAAATGCTGTTTTCCGTCGTTATGGAATAAGGTATAAAAATATTCAAATTTAGATTTCAACTACTCGCTGAGCAAAACAATAAGTTCATTAAAAAAATTATTAACGTGTAAGCATTTCATCAACTATCCACTTGGCTTCATCAGACACTGTGAATACACAGATAGTGATAGATTTAATGTAAGAGAGAGCGAAAAAAATATCCCTGATTCTTGATTGGTTACCTTAGACTACTATCAAGCTACTACAAAAATTAGTCTGAAAAATTATTTTTTCTATATTCTTTGTTTCTGTAACGAAAGCAATTTGAAAAACGATATATAGCCTCTGCTTACTTTAATTAACTTTTTTGCGATTAAAGTTTGTAAATGTACAGGTAAAATTGAATAATCTGGATTGATACGGAAAAGTATAATATGGCTGGTTCTTAGTTTAACATTCTTCTGAGCACCGAGGCTATATAAGACATGGATCTACAGTTAGACGCGGGATCAAACACCAGGAATTGAACATGGGTTTTCCGTCCTGTTACTGTATAAAAATATGTTTGTGTTGACTGTTCTTATGCTACTAAACTTTATATGAAATCACGTCTTTTCTTGTTATACCGGTATAATCTAAAGAGAATCACATACACGTAGCATTTATCAGTCAACAATAAGATATTGAACAACACTTTACTCCCTTTTACCGAATAGCTGTTGTCGTATAAATGCCCTCCACCAGGGAGTGATGATTTCAGGGATGGCCAGGAGGAGACCACGAAATTCCCCCCGGAACCATACATCCTATTGTGCTCAACGTTGATTTGCAGTATTTTAGTGATAATACTTTACATTCTCAATGTATTGTTATTCCCCTCCTGTAGAACATTCTAAATCAACACTGTTTGCAATTCGAACAAATTTGCGCCCCGAGGATACACAAATACAATAGTTATTCCAAACCAACTAAAAAAAAGACATATTGACGATTGGCAATATAGCATATAACCTTGACACGTTTGATAATGTGTAGACAAGTTATTCTAATAATAATTCAGTAGAAGATTATGGCATAAAGGTTTGATAAAAATTCTAAACTCACAACAAAATGTACTTCTTTTCATCATTTTCAATTGTATCTTTCAATTAAGGAAAATGAATGTTCATAAACTGTTTAATAAACGCAGACGATCGGAATTTCGGATTAGTCTCATATGTATTAAAGAAAATAACTGATATGTACTCATTTCACTGGTCATGTTTTCTAAGTTTAGAAAATATTATTGGTATAGCGTGGGAAATTCAAGAGGGAAATGGGATTTTTTGCCTCTCGAGATGGGATTTTATAACGTTTCAAGTTGACATCACTAATAGGGTGCAGGCGTTTGTAACGCATGTTCTCACTTTTAGGTAAAGTTAAGGTATCTTGTTTTCTGCACCCCTACAAGGATTTAGAGTTCGTGATTTCGGAACAAATGGATGTGAAAGAAGACCACAGGTGTGCTATTAAGTTTTGTTCTCAAGTGAAGAAACCTGTAGGAAAAACGTTCCATCTTCTTTAGGGAAATCTACAGACCAAAGCATAAAACACCATGTGAAAATCGCCTTTATTAACTTGAAGGAACACCATTTTTAAATGTGTTTACAGTGTTAATTTTGTTCACAATATTGTCATAATTTGTTGCAATCATTTCAGTTTTTCGTTTACGTTAATTAGTTAGTCTTGACTTGATTTGACTACCTTGTGATCGTAGTGATACTAATGACTAATTTTGTTACCCATTGAAACACATATATTCAGAAAACAATCTTCTAAATTATGTGGATGTACATCATTTTAGTATTGTCGTATTATAAATATTCGATTTCTTCAATTGAGATAAATATTTTCCAAAATTATTCAATCAGAAAATCCAATGATTATTAAAAATAGGCGGATTATATTCATAGTCTTGTATATATTTACATTTCCATATGTTTTAATGTAAACCTTCATGGAAATAGGTGTGGGAACCCTTGATTTGAGGAGTATCTGGTGTGATTGAGATGAGTTAGTTGATGGTGATAGAACATGGAAGCCAGTCCTCTTTATGACCTGTTTTGCAAATTCTATGAGAAATAAGGTATGCTTGACAGTTGAAGTGAATCTAATAAAGCTCAAAAGAAGTATTTAACTGAATTTATATTAGCAAATCTTGAGCACTAACGTAAGTTGATCCGTTATTTTGGTTAGAGGATTCTTCACATTAAAGGAAAACTAAATATAACGTTTGGAAGTTTTCAGTGGCGTATTTACGATTTTGTTTCGGGGAGTACTTTGCTAACTTTCGGGGGGAAGGGGGGCTTTGCCTGAAAATGTGAAAATTCTGCAAGATATTTCATATACTTTACTATAATAAGTAAGATTTCGGGGGGCTTAAGCCCGGAATCCCCCCCTAAATACACCACTGGAAGTTTTTAATATTACAGTTCAAATTAATTTATGGACAGAAGTTGAAATTTTGAAAGAATGGAAAATGCAAAGGCAAATAACATGATTTATTTTGTTTTAGTCCCTCCTTCCACGGAGTAAAATGACTGTATTTCCGAGCACTACATAATATTTTACTACTTAACTAAATTATTAATATTTTGGCAAAATAAAAGAGTCTTGATGAAACGTAATTTTCTTTTTTATTAATTCTATGACTTTTTAATTTATAGTAAGTACAAAATTCTTCAAACAAGTTTTGCTCTGTACAATATTATTCATAAAATAAATATTAATCTAATCAATAAGCAAATTCATTTCTGTACTCACAAGGGAGGGTCACGAAGTTGCTTCACTGAGATCCAAACGAGACAAATTGTGTTTGCATTTGACATGTTAGAACTAGACGAATCCCAAAGTTATACGTGCCACCGGGCGGGATATCGTGAGTTACAACATATTTTGTAATGCAAAAACTACAAAAAAATACCTGGCAGAATAGTCTGAATCGAGTCATTTGTTCGGAAACAGTTGGGTAAATGGAAAACTCGGCGAACACGTATCCCATCATTTTCAATGACACTTTTCGGGGTTAAAAAAAATTGCCCCAGGGACTCCCGCAGGATCCCAGACGGGATCCAAATCAAAATTTTCAAATAGCAAGGGGGGTTAAGTAGCACATTGTTTGAAAGCTGTTGTAAAATGAAAGAAGATGGAGCAAGTCTCGATTTTCTACGACAACCCTATGGAAAATGGCGGCGGGTCAAAATGTAAACAAAAGCTTAATTGAAAATCTATGGCCACCTTGCCGCTTAAAACCTATATCGAAAGGATAGGCATACCAAACTGCTGAAGCTAGGAAAACCAAATTTGGCATGAATGTTGAACAGTAGGTTACGAAAAGATGCGAAATGTTAAAAAAAAAAAAAAAAAAAACGCGACATCTTGAGTTCCATAGATGTTCATTTTACTTCGACCTCACTCACCCTCGCCCTCACAGTAGCAGTTGGCCCTCGCCCTCGTTCACCCTCGCCCTCGCGAATGGAATTGTCCATCGCCCTCGCGCGCCCTCACACTCGCTGTCGAAACTTGTCCTCGCCCTCGCGCACCCTCGCCCTCGCCGTCGAAGCTTGTCCTCGCCCTAGCGCACCCTCGCCCTCGCGGCCAAAACTTGTCCTCGCCCTCGCGCACCCTCACCCTCGCCATCGAAGCTTGTCCTCGTCCTCGCGCACCCTCGCCCTCGGCGTCGAAGCTTTTCCTCGCCCTCGCGCACCCTCACCCTCGCCATCGAAGCTTGTCCTCGCCCTCGCGCACCCTCACCCTCGCTGTGGAAGCTTCTCCTCGCCCTCGCACACCCTCGCCCTTTTCGTCGAAGCTTTTCCTCGCCCTCGCGCACCCTCGCCCTCATATAATTGAGGGCGAGGGTAATTGAGGGTGAGGAGGCCTCGAGAGGGCCTCCTTCGTGAGGATCAGAGCATCAATTATTCAACCTATTTGTTGAATTATTTCCTTATCGTCAGTGGCGGATCCAGGGGGGGGGCGATCGGGGCGGTCGCTCCCCCCCAGAAGAGGAAACTTCTTTATTTTATATATACAAATAAACCGCATCCCAGAGTTTGGAGCTCTTAAAAGTAGCTCTAAGTAGCAGTATTACAACCCACCACCCCCACCAGAAGTCCGTCCTGGATCCACCCTTGCTTAACATACGTCCTAAAGAAAGGAGACTAAACATATCATCGTATAACTTACTGTGGAACACCTAAAATGGAACAACTGTTACAATGGAGATCTCGGTCGATAGTGACGTTTACATCATTTATCAACAGTATCCAATGCCTTTACTTCAAAATGTTCCTTGAACTACGATGCAAGCATAAGTATTCAGCCACACAAGGGCGGCTCTCATGAGGGTGAGGGTGAAATCAAGGTTTGATGAGTGGCGGTAGAGTGACTGCCGCGGACTATCTGTCAGAATTTGACAGTCAACACGTTGGCCATCCCTGATGTATGTAGCGTAACTGAGGAATTTGAACAAATTCAAAGGGAAAGATCTAAAGAGCTTAATTTTGAAACTCCGTCAGCAAACAAATAAAATACTTCAGAGCACTATTGTTGAATTATCACTCGGAAATATATACCCACTCTAACCTATAACATGAATGACTTCATTGATTTGAATGTGAATCTAAGTTAATTGGTATTTTAAAATATAAACTGAAATGTGTCAATGTGCTTGTAAGGTTAATTTCGATGCTGAAATATTGTTAATATTCACCACTAATAGAGATACATGTCCAACCTTAACAATGTTAAAATTTTTAATTTTTTTCAATAATTGCAATAAATATGAAACTTTGTCTTAAGTAACTACCCTAGGGGCCAATTTGTGCACTTTATCACATTGGTCTTGGTTCATTTTTGGCAGCTATCATTGTTGGAAAGTTTATTTTCAGTAATTCCCACAATTATGAAATGATATCTTTCAAACGTTGTCTCTCTTTATATACAAGTGTGCAGGCGGGATATAGAGCCCGGTTCCTCTATTTACACCTAGCATTCTTTTCCTTTGCTTCAAGAGAGCTTGGTTTCTCCTTTATACCAGCGTTTGTGTGCAAAGATTTATATATACATATATTTGTGTGAGATGTATATAAAATCAGGGGAGGCTTTAGTTTTACCCAGTGTATCGTCCTTTTTTCTTTCCCTTTTTCCTTCTGTTTCTCGCTATTATTGGTATTATTACTATTATTATTATTATTATTATTATTATTATTATTATTATTATTATTATTATTCGTTCATCCTCGCCCTCTTCGTCGAAGCTTTTCCTCGCCCTCGCGCACCCTCATCCTCGCCATCGAAGCTTTTCCTCGCCCTCGCGCACCCTCACCCTCGCCATCGAAGCTTGTCCTCGCCCTCGCGCACCCTCACCCTTTTCGTCGAAGCTTTTCCTCGCCCTCGCGCACCCTCACCCTCGCCATCGAAGCTTGTCCTCACCCTCGCGCACCCTCGCCCTCGCTGCCGAAACTTGTCCTCGCCCTCGCGCACCCTCACCCTCTTCGTCGAAGCTTTTCCTCGCCCTCGCGCACCCTCACCCTCGCGGCCAAAACTTGTCCTCGCCCTCGCGCACCCTCGCCCTCGCGGCCAAAACTTGTCCTCGCCCTCGCGCACCCTCACCCTCGCCATCGAAGCTTGTCCTCGCCCTCGCGCACCCTCGCCCTCGCGGTCAAAACTTGTCCTCGCCCTCGCGCTCCCTCGCCCTCGCGTCACTGTGGGCGAGGGAACTTGAGGGTGAGGATGCCCTCGAGAGGGCCACCCTCGCGAGGGTGAACATCTCTGTTGAGTTCAAAATGCCGCGCTACGTATGAACCATCTTCAGCTCAAACCACTAGTTTTGCAGAAGCGAAATGTAGTATTTACGTTTACGGTTAATAGCAGATATCCACAAAATATCAAAGAGTATCATCTGTAATCCAATATGGTTGCCAGCGTGAAATATGAGTTTTATATAAATATGCTATTTTTTGGAATATTGTGACAAACCAACAAAATTTGCGCAGCTTGATGCACTTAAATGACTTACAAGTGGTTTGGTATTGCTCGCTAATCTTTTTTTTTTTTTTTTTTTTTGTATATTTGGTATTGCTTGAAATATTGTGATCAAACCAACGAATTTTACATAAACCATCACGAATACGTTACAATAGAGCCCTCAATCTGACTGGTGCAGCAAGTCCTTTATGTATAAACTACGTATGACAAAATTAGAAAAATACCCGAAGGTATTCAACTTTTGTTTAACAGTGTAAATAGAAAGTCAGAGTTGTGTGTTCATCGCATATTCGTTATATTCGCGTAAATGATATGGAGAGGAAAGTGACGAACGTGCATTAGGAACGAAACATATATGTGTTGTTACGGAATGAAATAATAGTTGAAGAGAATCGAAATTCAATTGTTCTTTAGTCTTCCTATTGTTTCTAAATACATAATAGAGAAAAATAGAGATTTAGATTTGTACTGGTATGAATGCCATAGGTTTTAAGCGGCCATCTTGGATTCAAGGTGGCCATAGATTTTCAATTAATCTTTTGTTTATATTTAACCCACCGCCATTTTGCACAGGGTTGCCGTAGAAAATCGAGACTTGCTTCATCTTCTTTCATTTAACAACAGCTTTCAAACGATGTGCTACTTAACAACACCTCTTGCCATTTGAAACTTCTTAGTTGGACCCCACCTAGGGCCCTGTGGGGGCCCTGGGACAATACATTTTAACTTAAATCTTTGTATTTTGAAAATAATGGCACACTTCCTCTCCTGGTTTCACATTTGCCTCACCTTTTCCGAGCTATAGGGCTGACCATGAACTTTTCAATTAAGTTTTAGTTTACATTTTGACGCCGCCATTTTGCATAGGCTTGTCGTAGAGAGTCGAGACTTGTCCCATTTTCTTTCATTTTACAAGAATTGTAGGAATAATCCAAACAATGGATCAAAAGATTGCGATCTTGGCCAATAATTAGATTTTGGGTCAGGAGCCACAAAATTTTTGAACGGCCCCTAAATCCAGATATATATATATATATATATATTTTTTTTTTTTTTACGGAATAAGCACACCATAATGAGTTAAGTGATAGTTTTGGTTTGGCTGCATTATATGTAGTTCCCGAGATATAAGGCATACAAGAAAATATTTGATTGAATGAAATATATTGGATTTTTGGGATCAGGGCCACAAAAATTGTGAATGGACCCTAAATCAAGATTTCATATCTTTTTACGGAATAAGGACATCATACTGAGTTAAGTGGTAGCTTTGATTTTTCTACAGTATATGTAGTTCTCCAGATATAAGTCCTGCAAGAAATTTTATAATTGAATGAAAAACATTGATTTTTTTTGGTTCAGGGCCCACAATATTTGTGAACGGCCCCTAAATTGAGATTTTTTATTTTTTTACGGAATAAGCACATTATATTGAGTTAAGTAGTAGTTTTAATTTGGCTGCACTATATGTAGTTCTCGATATATAAGGCGTACACGAAAACTTTTGATTGAATGAAATATGTTGGATTTTTGGGATCAGGTCCCACAAAAATTTTGAATGGATCCTAAATCAAGATTTCATATTTTTTACGAATAAGCACACCATACTGAGTTAAGTGGTAGTTTTGATTTGGCTACAGCATATGTAGTTCTCCAGATATAAGGCGTACAAGAAAATTTATAATTGAATGAAAAACATTGTATTTTTTGAATTAGGGCCTACAAAAATGTTGAATGGCCCTTAAATCGAGTTCTCGTATTTTTTTTACGGAATAAGCACATCATACTGAGTTAAGTGATAATTTTGGTTTGGCTACACTATATGTAGTTCCCCAGATATAAGGTCTACAAGAAAATTTCTGCCTGAAATATATTGGATCTTTTGATCCAACAACAGCTTTCAAACGATGTGCCACTTAGACTCTCTTGCCATTTGAAAATTTTGAGTTGGACTCCGTCTGGGACCCTGCGGGGGACCCTGGGGCAAACTTTTTGAGTGTGTCCTGAAAATGATGAGAAACGTGTTCCCCGAGCTCTCCATTTACCCAACCGTTTCCGGACAAATGACCCGCTTCAAACTATTTTGCCAGGTAATTTTTTGTAGCTTTTACATTACAAAATATGTTGTAACTCACGACATTCCGCCCGGTGTCACGTATAACTTTGGGATTCGTCTAGTTATAATATATCAAATGCGAACACAATTGTCTTGTTCGGATCTCAGCGGAGCCACTGTGTGACCCTCCCTTATCAGCTAGATAATTTCTTTGAATTTTAAAAATCGTTTCATAAGAGTTTTTCATTGTATTTCCCATTATAAGAGATAGTGCTTTTTTGTTAATAATAACAACAGACATCTCAGTGTTTAAATACAAACGTCGAATATATCATCTGAATTACAAGTTTGACAGATTTGCGATAAATTAGGTTGTCGTTACAACAGAGAAATAAATATTAATTTTTGTTTTTATTTCAAGTAACATTTCGATTTTAACATTTTTAGGGATATACCTAACAGTTGCTAAAAAAGGTGGCCCAATTTACTTAAATTAATACACATTATCATTAATATCAATACATAATATACGTTTTTAAATAGTAACTTTACAACCTAAGGCAAAAAAGGTTCACCAATCAAAAAAATAGCTGGAAAAGTCATGTGGATTTCACGGATTAACTGCCAAGGTGTTTGTGGTTTATCTACAACACTACAGAAAATCAATACTATTATAGAACTGTTCTGAGATATTGAGGAACCATGGATGTGCCACACATGAAAACTAATTGGATATTGGACAATAACCCCAGACCACACAGAACCAATATAGATATTTCTTATGTACATTGTCACTGCAATGTCACAAATTTAATATAGTTCAGACTTATCCCGGTGGGAGCATTGGCTGTTTTCCAATTTAAAAAAAAAAAAAAAAAAGAACAGTTAACATTGGACAAAATTTAAGATTGTTCAACAAGTCATAACAGCTTGTGAAGGCTTCTTAGACAGTATTCCACAAGAAAAAAAAATCCAAAAGACCTTTGAAAAATGGCAATAGCATTGAGACACTCTTATTCAATTGAATAGGCAGTATTTCGATACGTTTCCTTGATAATTAAGGTACGTATTGTTATTCACTCAACGCATTCTCAGTTGTTTCAAATGAAATTTTTCGGATTTACGTCCCATGGTTTTGCGGCTAGGCTAAAGTAGACAGTGATGATGAGAAATGAATGAAATGGTGGAATGTATAAAGTGGGAGGAAACGACAGAACCCCGATAAAAACACTAACACAGTGTTTTTCCACCACATAGTCCACTTGGCACGAGTTGGGATCGAACCAAGGGCCCCAAGCGCCATAGGTGAACACTGTCACTCTGCCGTAGCTCCTCAGCTGTTTCGAGACTCTTGAGCATACCTTTAAAGGCTATAATTTTAAATATCTGAAACTAGATCAATATCGTACCGAAGTTGGATGCTAAAACCATCTTCATCTGGAAACCGAAGATCATTCTATTATAGATGACAAGCATAGTAATTTTATATTATACTCAACCCAAACAACTTTCCTACCTCAAAAATCCACCACATCATGATTAAAAACGTTTGGACCCTTAAGGTATTTCTCCACCTTATAGTCTCCCTTCCCGTTAGAATCCTTACACATGAAACTGAATGCCATTTTCTTCAACAGTTTGTTCAAAAGCGTGATCCTTGAAGATCGTAATGTTCATATCATTTTTACTTCTCCATACTCCATAGCAAACAATATTGCTACCATTCTGACTTAAGCAATACCTGGCGCACTTATAAGGGAAGTTCTGGAGAAAGCACTCGCCTGCAGAGAAACTAAGAGTGCTATTTGAGGGACCAATTCATGCTGATTACAACAAGCTAATATAATTCATGTACGGTTGAGAACTATTTGAGAGATTCAACTTGGAAATTTATATGAAAAGATGAGCATATGTGCATTTAAACGCGTTAAGTGCAACATTTTTAGCAACGAATATTAACATTTGAATTGAAATTTATCGGAGGTAACAAAAAACTGTTTTGCAATAAGTCACGGGTTTGTTAGTTAAAATTAGTAGTAGTGCTCTCAAACGGGTCGGGTTGACCCGACCCGACCCGTGACCCGACCCGACCCGAGTCGGGTCGGGTCAGCTCGGGTCGGGTTACGGGTCGGGTCGGGTCAGGTCAACTCGGGTCGGGTTATCGGGTCGGGTCAGTCGGGTCAGCTCGGGTCGGGTTATCGGGTCGGGTCACTCGGGTCGGGTCACTCGGGTCGGGTCAGTCGGGTCAGCTCGGGTCGGGTTATCGGGTCGGGTCACTCGGGTCGGGTTGTCGGGTCGGGTCAGTCGGGTCAGCTCGGGTCGGGTTATCGGGTCGGGTCACTCGGGTCGGGTTGTCGGGTCGGGTCAGTCGGGTCAGCTCGGGTCGGGTTATCGGGTCGGGTCACTCGGGTCGGGTTATCGGGTCGGGTCACTCGGGTCGGGTTGTCGGGTCGGGTCAGTCGGGTCAGCTCGGGTCGGGTTGTCGGGTCGGGTTATTCGGGTCGGGTTGTCGGGTCGGGTCAATCGGGTCAACTCGGGTCGGGTTATCGGGTCGGGTCACTCGGGTCGGGTTATCGGGTCGGGTCAATCGGGTCAACTCGGGTCGGGTTATCGGGTCGGGTCAGTCGGGTCAGTTCACTTTGGTCAACTAAGTTTCGGTTGAGCTTAAACTCGGCTGGAGTCGAAAACTGCTGTATTACACTACCTGCGTAATTAAAAATAGCAATTTTCAATTGATTTTATAGAAGCCATAAATGTATTTTGAACACTTGCAGCTAGTGTTTTTATGGTAAATGCTTATTTTTGTACTTGTGTGTACTTTAATTTTTAAATGTGGAAGATTGATTTTACCAATCGACTGTAATATTAATATCTAAGCCAATATGGAGTCTGGATTTAGAACAAAACTAGAAGTTGTTTAAGCAAGGCCAAAAGAAAGATTGGATATGGACGACCAAGCCCAAGCAGGGCCGCGGTAGCTCAGTGGTAGAGAATTCATCTCTGGTGCATGGTGTCCATGGTTCGATCCCAGCTTGTGTTAAGTAGGCTTTGTAGTGGAGAAACGCCGTGTAGTGGGTTTTCTCGGGGTTCTCCTGTTTTCTCCCACTTTCTTCATTCCACCATTTCATTCATTTCTCATGGTCACCATATCCCTTAGCCTCGAAGCAGAATAGAGGGACCTTAAACTCAGGGGTGTAGCTAAGGGGGGGCCATCGGGTCCAGGCCCCCCAAATGGTTTCCTGCCCCCCCCCCCCAAATGACCAGCTTTAAAAACATCATAGTGAAATTATCTCGCTTCCTTCATTTAAAATTAACAAAGTTATTGACAATTAATAATATACGGTAAAATAGTATGGAGAAATATTGTTTTTCCATACCGATCGAAAAATAGGATACATTTTTGTGACAGCAGATTACACAATTTACTGCGATTTATATTTGACAGTTTAAAGACAAACATTTTAACAAGATATTATAAATACAGCCATAAAACAAAGGTACTAAACTGATTTGTAAGTACATTATATTTTTATATGCTTTAACAAGTATTTTAAAAGACAGAGAATGGAAAATTTGGTGAGAAACAATGTTTTTATTCAGTTTGGATTTCATTCGCTCTCTTTTATTTCTACTCAGTGTAATAAAATAATTGTTTTTTTTTTTAGTCACGAATAATAAATAAATATTTTTGTCAGGAAACTATAAAGAAATTAAGTGAAATTTAAAGAAAATCAACCTTGTGTACATAGGTTCTGTATACAAGGTCTTAAATTTAAATAAAAAGATAACCAAGAAAAGTTTTGTTGCTTTTTCACCCACCACCTTCGAACATCGATACGTCACCTAACCTGGAAGATCAAAAATAGTCCCCATCAACATCGACGACCTTCTGAAAACGTTCCTGAAGGCCATGGAATTCATCGCGGTAGAAGTTGGTGGGCCGTGAAACGAAGAAGGTATCAGGTGTATTTTGGACTTTTACTAGGGATTTGAATTGGCAGCCTCTAAGGTGATTGTCCAAAGAATGGAACAGGTAATAATCGGACGGTGCAATACCCGGGGAATATAGTGGTTGCAATATTGTTTCCCATCCAAGGCGGAGAATGGTGTCCTGAGTCATCCTAGCCACGTGGGACTTAGCGTTGTCCCGTAAACGAGGACCCATTTGCAATTCAGAAGTTATGGCTCCAGAATTTTGAGTTTTGTTGAGCACAGCTCAACTGCTGACACTACACAGTTGCATTGATACTCTGACCAGCTGGTAGCAGTTCCCGATGCACGATGCACCAAACACACAGAAGGACCTTCTTCTGGTACAGTGCTGGTTTCGGCTGTTTTGAAATCGGTTCATGGGATGCTAACCAATGATGACGGCGCCGTGGAGCTTCGTATAGGACCCACTTTTTATCACATGTCAACGCCCTGTCCAGAAATGGCTCCGAAACAGTAAATAAACCCATGCGACTGCCGCGTTGCCTTCTGGCCCGGAGTCAAAACATGTGAGACCCAACTTGTAGTGCTTCCCAACTTGATGGATGTGCTGCCGAATGGTTTCTCCACACACTGAATTGTAGTTCCAGTTCCTCTTTGTACGTACATGTGTTGGTCTTCTGGCATGTGGTGTTTTCGGGTGTTTGGTCATCGTCCTTAAACTTGTTAAACCATCGCTGCACTGTCCGCGTCGTCACGACACCCTCAACAAAGGCCTGGCATATTTTCTGTCCCGCTACAGCGGCGTTTGACCTCCATTTGAACTCGTTCAGCATACATGCTCTTATGACGCTCTGTGGATGTCCCATGTTCCCTCTGTCTTTACGCAAGTTCACTGTGTATCTGAATTGCCACAACCAGGTAGTATGTTGGATATACCCACACCAACAACTGACGTTCGCCTTATCTCCACTCGCATTCAACTCACGGTGTGAGGTCCAATTGAACACAGACCTCCACGAAAAGGGACAGAACTTTCTGGTTATTTTTATAGTTATGCACAAAAGTATAGCGTTTGGTCCCGGGCAGTAGTTCTTGATTAAGCATAATAAAAACTATCTTGAATATAATTTATGGATAATAATAATAATAATAATAATAATAATAATAATAATAATAATAATAATAATAATAATAATAATAATAATAATAATATAATAATAATAATAATAATAATAATAAATAAGATAAAATAGTGTTTTTAGTTTTCCAGAAGGAAACCAAAATTTTCCTTTCTTTTAGGCCTGAAAAACACTAGTAGCAACACATTTTTTGCTTTGTAAATTGTAGCCGCCCCCCCTAAAAAACGACGGGCCCTTCCTACACGAACCTGCTGGTTACACCCCTGCTTAAAGTGAATATTTCATTTTATTTCACCAAGCCCAAGGACATCGATACAAGAACAAGATAAAGATTGGATATGCAAGACGAATTGCATAGTAATCTTGCTCTTGGCCTTGTTTTGGTGATCAGCAAGTAGCGATGAGCGTATTTTCTAGCTTTCCGTATAGTATGAAATACCATAATCAAAATCACACTTGGTCTTCATTTGTACCGATGAGGTGAGCATTCTTGGCTCTTGTATAGCATGAAAGATCACCAAGACTACGAAATGCAGGACCAAGGCTTGACTGCAAGACAAAGAATAAGACGCAGTATTGATGACCAAGACCTAGGGAGCGAATTGTTTGAATTTCATTTGTTGGACTGAAAGTGATGAAATAAAATTAGTACTTTATAATTAAATATCAACCTGTATTTTTAAATTCACATTATGTATCTTCTTACGTGCAACTATATATACTGTAAAATACGTTTTAATTACCGAGAAAGAAAAATCAAAGTGGTACGGGTCCCGGAATCATAAGAACCTATTTTGGAATGAAAGTTGAAGGGTTGGAAAAAATCACAGGTGTTCTCCTGTTTCCTCAACCCTTATCATTGTAGTTAAACGATTTCCTTTTGTCTCCGCCAATAGACTCTTGCTACTGCCTTGCGAGAAGACGCCCTGCCGTCCCAGCAGGTGAGAACACTGACCTTGAAGACAAATTTCGTCACATAGAACTAAAGAAAAAAAATAAAATAAAAATAAATAAATAAATAAATAAAATAAAAATAAAAATAAATTTCTCCCACGTCGGACATTGGTATCAGTTATAAAAAGAAATAACCAAACCTCAAAAGTGCCAAATATTCATTAAGATGCATATACAAATCCCCGCTTGATCTAGCTAGTGGTTAACGTGTAAGACTTCGGTACACGTGGTCCGGGTTTAATTCCCAATGGGAGTGCATTTTGGTGTTTACCCAGTGTTGAGACCATAGTGCTCTCAAACGGATCGGGTTGACCCGACCCGACCCGTGAGCCGACCCGACCCGACTCGGATCGGGTCAGCTCGGGTCGGGTTACGGGTCGGGTCGGGTCAGGTCAACTCGGGTCGGGTTATCGGGTCGGGTCAGTCGGGTCAGCTCGGGTCGGGTTATCGGGTCGGGTCACTCGGGTCGGGTTATCGGGTCGGGTCAGTCGGGTCAGGTCGGGTCGGGTTGTCGGGTCGGGTCAATCGGGTCATCTCGGGTCGGGTTGTCGGGTCGAGTTATTCGGGTCGGGTTGTCGGGTCGGGTCAATCGGGTCAACTCGGGTCGGGTTATCGGGTCGGGTCACTCGGGTCGGGTTATCGGGTCGGGTCAGTCGGGTCAGATCGGGTCGGGTTGTCGGGTCGGGTCAATCAGGTCGGATCACGGTTCGGGTCAGTCGGGTCGGGTCGGGTCATCGGGTCGGGTCAGTCAATTCGGGTCACGGGTCGGGTCGGGTCGGTCTTCAACCCGACCCGACCCGACCCGTTGAGAGCACTAGTATCTACGGAGTGACCAGGGGTGGGTGGGTGAGTTCTCCTGTGACTAACTCCATTCGACCTGAAAGTTTCAGTTTGTTGGTAGGTACATATGAATAGAACTTAAGTTAGTCACCCCTAAAAAAAAAAATCTTAGTCTCCCCTGTCTTAGTAGGGATGCGCACGAGACGAGTCGAGACAGAATTTTCATGACAAAATTCGAGTCGAGACACAGCTTTTCCAATAGAGAAGAATACATTTTTCGAGTCGAGACATCACTTTTGCAGCACATTTTCGAGACGAGACAGCCTCAAATCTTGTTTCGTGCGCATCCCTATGTCTTAGTGTTCTAGCTACTGGTCTGCTAATATTTCTAATGCAGGCAACACGGGCAAATTAGATTTCGTTGTTTATATTTTTAAGAGTAACTTTTTTTTCTTTGTTTTCCAGTGAAGTTTGGAATTTATCATGTGGAATTTGTACTTCACGAAAGGAAATTTGAAATACTATCCTCGTCCATTTAAGGTAAAACACCTTCAAACTACTTTAGCAGTTTACTGTCTAAGTTTCAGCCATTGTAGCATGTGTGATTTTCCGTACAAAGGAAGTGTTGTTTTTGAATTTGCTAGAATATTAGTGAGAATTGAAACTAATAGTTTCAGAAAGTTACCTGCGAAAATAGGAATTTGAAAATTAATCGTAATTTGCTGAATCACACAGATTGGTCCATCAGTAAACTAAGTTGTGCAGACCTGTCAAATTAGAAGAAAAGCATCACCGGTTATGACGTTAAATTTGGCTCCGAACGAGAGAAGACGGAGGCTGTTCACTAATGTCCGTGTTTTCCATTGCACTACATTTTCTTCTTTTCTGACAGCTCCCACACACGTTATCGTGACACGGCAACATCTCTGTGTGTTCCTTCCTACAAGTAGTCTACACCAAACCAATCCTCCCCTCCTCTCTCTTTTATTTCTCCTGCTGTTAGCTACTGCTGCCTATAATACGAACACGTGCACATTGAAGTAATTCGCAGCTTTCCGCTTTTCTAGCTCTCCTCGCATTTCTGAAATCAAGGCACGTGTGTTCTTGGCAGTTTGACTTCCCACTCGCTGTTTCCTTTTGCCTTCGTTCGCTTCGGCCTACGTTTTCTCCTCTTCTCTTTCGTCGTGAGATGCTGTCAGTGCGAGTGACGCGTTGGCCGAAGTCCAGGCTATTTTGTGTGTTAGCAGAAGAAAGTCTTTCACTGTCGGGGAGTCCCCCGTTTCCTAACTCATCCCCTTCACCTACTGAAAGCAAGCAACACCTTTCACTTCTGTTAGCACCCAGCATCCCTGCTTTCTGTACACCACAATCCCACTTATATATCAGCAACGAAGAAGAAATCCCTTCCCCCCTTTTTTTAAAACTCAATATAGCACACAACCTCTAGGCTAACCAATGTCCACAGTAGGCATGTTTGCTTCATTGACGTCCTAGATTTCTTTTCTTTTTCTTTCTTTCTTTATAACACTAACTTGTATTATTACGTCTACTTTGACAGAGACAGGCTTAAATTAAAACGATGGCTGGAATAGAAATGCCTTTTCGCACAACAAATCCATCCATCTTGTCACACCTTCTCTTAATTTCCTTCTCTCTTGGATTTTTTTTTTTTAATGTAGAATGATGAACCTGGTAAACGATACCTTGCGAATTTTCTATTATCCGTATTACGAATTAATAATAGCATCGGCCTGCAAGAAAGGAAATAAGGTACTCGTAATGTAAAAAATGTTACGACTTATATAGTTAGATAATGGGGCCGCGGTGGCTCAGTGGTAGAGCGTTCATCTCTGGTGCTTGGAGTCCCGGGTTCGATCCCAGCCCCCGCCAAGTGAACTTTGTGATGGACAAACACCGTGTGCGTAGGTTTCCTCGGGGTTCTCCCACCTTCTTCATTCCACCATTTCATTCATTACTCATCATCACCGTCTCTTTTAGCCTAACCGGCAAAACAGTGGGAAGTAAAACTCAAAGATTCCATTTATATAGTTGAACTAGCAGCGTTCACCCCGCTTCGCTGCGGTCACCCCGGAACGCAATAAACTTTGTTACTTAGATAATTTTTACTTTTTCGCTTTCAAGTGATATGATAAAAACCATAGTAGATTGCAGTAAATGTTAACATTATATCGCCTGTCATTTATGTTAACCCGCCCCGCTTCGCTGCGGTCACCCCGGAACGCAATAAACTTTGTTACTTAGATAAAAAAACCATAGTAGATTGCAGTAAATCTTAACATTATATCGCCTGTCATTTATGTTAACCCGCCGAGTGACACGGTCATGCGGGTTGCATATAAATACGTTTATTTTTACCTATGATGAACTAACAAAGGATTTGTACGTTATGGACACTTGAATGGTCAATTATCTCAAGACACTGGTAATTAAAAATTAAAGTGATATGATAAAAACCATCTAGGGTCCAAATCCTAATAACCCCCCCAAAATGAAAGAAATTGGTTCAGCCGTATTAGCGTGATGAGGGAACAAAGGATTTGTACGTTCTCTTTTATATATATAGATAAGTTTGTGAGACAAAGATAGAGAGAAGTAAAGGATAGACAATTTAGAAGGTGTATGTCTAAAAATAAGCTTTAAAAAATAATGCTTTTTTAAAATGCACTAAAAAGAATATTTTTTTGTCGAGGTAAAATAAAGAAATGGGAAGACTAAAAGCTTTGGAGGAAAGACAATGCTTTTCTTTAAAAATGCACTGAAGAGGAGGAAATACTTTTTAATTAGGTAAAATAAAGAAATGGGAAGACTAAAAGCTTTGGAGGAAAAGCAATATTTATTTTTTTTAAAATATGCGCTGAAAAGGAGGAAATACTTTTTGATGGGGTAAAATAAAGAAATGGGAAAACTAAAAGCTTTGGAGTAAAAACAATGCTTTTAAAAAAAAATGCACTAAAAAGGATAAAATATTTTTGATGGGGTAAAATAAAGAAATGAGAAGACTAAAAGCTTTGGAGGAAAAACAAAACTTTTAAAAAATACACTGAAAAGGAAGAAATACTTTTTAATTGGGTAAAATAAAGAAATGGGAAGATTAAAAGCTCTGGAGGAAAAAATGCTTTTAAAAAATACACTCAAAAGGAGGAAATACTTTTTGATCTGTTAAAATATAGAAATGGGAAGACTGAGAACTTTGGAGAAAAAACAATGCTTTAAAAATGCACTGAAAAGGAGAGAATACTTTTTAATCTGGTAAAATAAAGAAATGGGAAGACGAAAAGTGTTGGACGACTTTCCTAGCACTTGATATCAGTTTTATTCGACTTGGAGTATGCGATGACTACTTAATTACTACGTAAAATTTTAAATAATAATAATGTATCTTTAGTTCATGAATGATAACGAAAATCGTTTCTGCCAGGGCGAATTTATATTGCCATTTATTTCCAAGAATCTTTGTTGTTTAAGACTCTACAGTCTACCACCAACAATGAGATTTTACCTCTGCGCTTGTTGTTATTATACTTGAACGAAAATATGTCAAATTGTAACATGTTGTGTTGGGATACGGACAAAATCTCGCGGCCGAAACATCGCCGCCCAAAATCTCGCCGGCCAAAACCTCGCCGCCCAAACCCTCGCGGGACAAAATCTCGCCGGGCCAAAACCTCGCCGCCCAAAACCTCGCGGGGCAAAATCTCGCCGGGCCAAAACCTCGCGTTGCCAAAACCTCGCCGCCCAAAATCTCGCCGGGCCAAAACCTCGCCACCCAAAACATCGCGTGGCCAAAACCTCGCCATCAAAACCTCGTGGGTCCTGAGATCAAGCCAACGCTCAAGAATTATCCAAACTTCAACAAACGTAAAGGTTCTATGCTTAGTAGTTTTTTAGATCTGGAGAACGTCAAAATTCATTCAAGGCCTTCCATTCCATTCCTCCTTCGAGCATGCATTTCGCAAAATATTGTCTTATCTGGAGCTTGTGCCCTTGTGGAGCAAGAAGATTTATACAAAATGTCAAGTTTCAAACCTAATAAGTTTTGTAAATCTGGCGATAGAACATTCTACATTGAAGAAATCGTCGTGAAGGGGTTTTATCCTGACGACATTTCTTCCCAGACGACACTACGTCTCGCTTAATTTAGACCAGGCGAGATTCTGTGTCGCAACGAGATTTTGGTCAGGCGAGATTTTTGGGTATGGCGATATTTTGGGGCGCGAGGTTTTGGCAAGGCGAGGTTTTGGCCCGGTGAGATTTTGGGCGGCGAGGTTTTGGCCAGGCGGGGTTTTGGCCTGGCGAGATTTTGTCCCGCGAAGTTTTGGGCGGCGAGGTTTTGGCCAGGCGAGGTTTCGGCCCGGCGAGATTTTGGGCCGCGAGGTTTTGGCCAGATGAAGTTTTGGTCCGCGAGGTTCTGGCCGCGAGGTTGTGTACCCAAACCGTTGTGTTATGTACGCAATAATTATGTATATGATGTTTGATAGACTGTAGTATTTGTAATTCTGAACAAAAAGTTTCGATATGGCAACGCTGTGTAGCCTGAGATTGGAGATAACGGTAAAGATAGAACACCGCCATACTATGATATACCAGAGCAAGAGTGGCTGAACTAAACATTCCAAAACCGCTGAATCGGTCGACGTGGGTCTGTGGAGTAGTCAGTTCGATCTCCCGACTTGTACCACCTGACTTTCTTATTATGGGATGTTTTAAAGGGTAAAGTCTATCAAGATCACATACACAATTTGCCCGAACTACGATAAGCTATCACAGAATAGCTCCACAGATACCAGTACGGGTCTGTTAAGCTGCTTGTTACAACGTTGCTCTTCGTCTCCAGGCATGTATCGATTTAGATGGTGCATTGGTGAACCATGCCATAGAGAACAGAGATTAAAATTCTTGTAATGAAATGTATGACAGTAATGTATTTATGTTTAAGTTATGTTGCAAGTTTCTTTACAGTAGCGTTTGAAACATCGTGTATTGAAATTTAGTGACACTGCAATTAAACATCTCCAGTTCTAGGGTTGTCAACTTTCTAAAGCAAACTGTTGGAATAATCATGCTTCTTGCTTACCTTTCCAAAGCAAAATGTTTGTACACTTCATGCAACATTCGCGTTTCTTTTTTTCATAATAATGTAATGTTGAAGAGCTAATCATATATGTAGTGTATATCTCATTGGTAAAAGGAAAATGAAACCATTTATTCATTTATTTTATTTATTTATTTATACATATTTCTGGGGATTACCGGCGTCAATAGCTTTAAGCCCGTTACGTTCGAGGGACAATATTCACCGACAAACACACTATCCGGGGAAAGAGCAAAGGAAGGAAGCAGTCTGGGATCTACATATTAGGTACCATTCGGCATTTGACTGGTGTGAATGGGAAAATCCAAGAAAAATCTCACTCAGGATGGCTGGCCTGAAAAGGCTTTTACACTTTTTCGACCAAGTGTCCCTGCTGGGAATCAAACCCCGACCATTCACATTAAAGGACAGACCGTTAGCAACTATGGTATAGGAGGAAGTATGTGAGACAATTTAAAGTATATAGGTCCTATAAGATGTATTGTATATATAAAATACGGCCAATTTGAATAGGTCTACATAATTTCCGTACGTTAATACATACAAAATTTAAAAAATGGAAACAGTTACTATCCCAATACTTTACTATATTTTTTGTTGTAGCAACAGTACCGTTTGTTGTTATTGCTTCAGGTACTGCCACTTGCTGCTGCTGCTTTGCTCACATATAAATGTATATTTCTAATTAGTTATTTCTGTCTTAACAAACCGATCTTCACCAGGGTTACGAAGTGAGTTTAGACTTTCTGTTGCCAGGCACAAAGATTTTACCTGTTTGATTTATCTGTGAGTGCGGCAAAGTCGCGAATTATTATTTTTTGCTTATAAGTGACGTCAGTCACATGGCAGGGTTGCCAGAGGTACTGGTTTTATTTGAAATTTCTTTTATATGCTGTTTTTTCAAGAAAATCAAAAGAATATGCTGAACTGATTCAAATTAATCGAAGCAGTCATGTAGATACTATAAGTTGTTTTAAGCTAAATATGTAAAACTATTTAACATGGAATCAAATACTAAAGCCTTTACATAACTACAAATTTAATTTTCCCGTATGAAAATTGAACTTAAGAAATATTAAATACTACTTTAAAAATAATTAAGTGCGTCTACAGCAAGGACGAAGCCAGAAAAACATCATGGGGCTAATAAACTACCACGTCGAAGAAGCACAGATATGTTCTATCTATCTATATGTCCGGGCATACTTTCCGGACAAACTTTCATATGCTCTTGCGACATCACATTAAGTCATTTATTTCAGTACACAGAGGTGAGCTGAATTGTAGGTGAGACAAATAACGAACAAGTCTCATTCTTCATAGTCATACTGGCTTGAAATACTGATGAAATCAGTTAACAGACAGGAAAAAAAAGTACTCAACTCACTGCCGCTACAATCAATGAGAGGCTATGGCTAGCCAGATGTATCACTTCCAAGTAGGGGACACCTAATCAGCTCTAAGTTATCATTATTTCTGACTTTCTGCAGCTGAATTTGCTATTTCCTAATTTACGTAATTCTCAATATCCTCACCATCGTGAAAAACTGAAATGAGGCGCCTAATATCAAACTCCGCCACATTCATTTCGCTTAGTTTCAAATAATCTCGTAAAAAGTGCAGTGAACCTCCATATACACGCGTACAAAGTCCCATAATTCAACTTGTTTTTTTAGTATGATATATTTTAGCTTTTAAATAGCTTTTAAACAATTCTGTTTCCATGGAATTCCTTTAGATCAAACATATAACAAGCGATATATAACTCAATTTCGGTAAAAATAAATAAATAAATAAATGACTTTTGGTACTAGGCGGGCCAAATGAAATCTTTCAGTTTTACGACCCTCAATTTTGCCCTGGAAGCTAAGAGAGGTGATGATAATGAACTAAATGGTGAAATGAAGAAAATGAGAGGAGACAAAAGAACATGAGATAACCCACGTAATGATGGTTGTCCCCGAGAAGCCTCACTTTGCGTGAGATGGGATTAAACCAGGTGCCCCACGCACCAGAAGTAAATGCTCTACCATTGAGCGACAGCAACCCTTGATGATGACGGTCCAATTGGAAGTAGAACCTGGGACCATGCACTATGAAATTGGGTACTCTAAAAATTCGGCTCCCGCAGCAGGACTCGGGCGCGGGCCGGACTCGGGCCTACAACTGCGGGCTCGGGATGGGCTCGGGTCGTAAATTTTTAAATAGCCCTATACAACCATATTTTCGGGTCTTTTCGGGCCTAACTTTGTAAATACACTGTTCAACGACATGTATTGAACCGTTCTTTCTGGAGAACTTTCATAGCATAACTGCAGTATTAAACCTCTAATTGTTACAATTAAAAATCCAATTTTGTGTTAATGATTAAGTTTCTGTAATTCGGGCTTATTTTGGCTCATTTGATTATCACACGTGCTCGGGCCGGGCAGGGTTCGGGCCTAAAGGCTAAACATATTTCGGACTGGGATCGGGCCTCACATTATAAATTTACGGGCCGGACCGGGCTTGGGCTAAAAATTCTGGCCCGTGCAGACCTCTACATTGGTAGATAGCAGGAAGCAGTGAAATAAAAAAATTAAAAATATTAAGTAATGTTTAAGTTTCATATAATTGTAATTTATTGTGGTAAAAGGGACAGAATGTTGGGGGAGGTATTGGTAGTTAAACAGAAAGTGTTACATACAATGCAACTATGTTAAGGTAGTATGTGCAGATAGGTATTGATGTACACTGAGAAAAATCCGTTCTCCGGACAGCGGTATATTGTACAAATATACGGGATCCTCTTGCTTACTACAGAAATCAGTATGGACGATACGTTATCCATATGCTACACATCCACTGACCTTAGATGTTACATCATGCCTTGAAGGATGTCTGACATCTAACACTTTTCCGTATATCACATGCATATACTTATGTTACATTCTTCAGCTATATGTTATATACGTCCATTTGTATGTGAGATCCTGACTGCCTATATTGCTTCATACGGAAAGTACGTATAGTTGGAACATTTATACCAAAAATATTATAAAACATGCGTTTTCAATTATACGTCTACTGTACGTTAAGTCCAAAAAGCTACAGGAAATACCATGTAACCTACCTTTTTAAGTATGCCACCTACAATTTTTTTTTTCTCAGTATACGCAAAGGATTTTATGTAAGTTTAGTGTATCCTCTTGTGTTTAGCGATGTAATATACAAGTAGAATATTGTATTCCCTGAAGTGTACCTTAGAGATTAAGTGGATCGTATAGAAATATAATCCAGTCAACGAATGTCTAAAAATGCTGATTCGAATAAAATAAATCATATAGATTGAAATTTGGCATAGTTGAAGGGGGTGCCCTAAACGACGTACTGAAAGTCTTCGAAGTTGCGGGCTAGCCGGGCAGTGGGGGTTAAACGTATTTTTTCTTTTTTTCTAAAATATCTAAAAAAAAAAAAGAAAAGAAAAAGAAAGGATCTGGCAACAAACAGGTTTCAAGAATAAAATTAGACTATCTTCGGAGCGTTAGGACTGCAAGACGAGTAGGTATAAACATACAACTCTTAGAGATAAGCGAGACGCTCTAAAGCGTTTAGATAACGGTGAACATGTGACTAAATTAGCCACAGAGTTAAATGGTAAAGCTAGAATTTGTCACTGGTGAAAAAACTCTCAAAGCTTGAAAAATATCGTGATACTTCTGGCCAGACTCTTGAAAGCAGACACACAGCGAAGGAATCCCTATATGGTAAATTTCCTAAAACGGCGTATTTTCGGCACAATAAATAAATAGAAATAAGAATAAAAATACAAATAAGAAATTCCTCCTGGACCTATTCTGATTAAACGTGTTCGGATTACCGGGACTCCACTGTATTTCAATACGAAGTGAAATGGATGGAAAATCGATGTGCGCATACAATAAATAAATTATACTAAGAATTTTAATGTGGTATGTATGTCTTAACATATGCTGTAACTATTTTCCTAAATGTCAAAATAAGATGCTCCATATTATCTTCATATTTGGTATTTAAAAATGGTCTTAAATAATTCAATAATACAGAGTGTTTTTATTTATTACTTTCGTACAAAGAAGACTAATGGAAACAACTTCTAAGCCTTGAGCACAAATTTGTATATGTATTGCAGTTGAAAATCAATTGTCAAGATAATTTAGTATTGAACTAAGATTGTGCAGAGAAAATATTATAACATACATTTTTCATTACAAATCTTAATAATCGCATTCCTATTTCCTTTTAAAATTAAATATTCTAATTGCTGTTACTTTCAAATAAAATCTCACTACCGGAACTCCTGTTACTATCAGAAACTATATAATTATCCCTGTTCCTTTTATAAGATATTCAAAATTGTAGCTGGATTTTTTGTGTCCAGCCTTAATTCAGAGGTAATAAATATTCACTAGTATTTTCTGTGATCTTATTTATTTATAAAACAAGGTTTATTTAAAGTATCTATTGAAGCTTTCCTGGCGACGTATTGTAAACAAGTCTTCTCGGGCTAGCAGCCAGGTAAATACTATTATATCTTGCGACGTTTCGAGGGCTGACATCGTTCTCATCTTCAGGCGAATATGATGGTGCAATCAATCAATCAATCAATACAATAACTTTTCTCTATGGAATATATATACTCAAGTATGTGTGATTGGACTTTTCTGATTGGTGGTTGAAATAGCGGCTTCTGATTGGTGCTTGAAATGGCGGGATATGATTGGTGTCCATGTTTTACTTAGTTTGAATCCTGTGTCTCTGTTAAGGTTCGTTTTTTCTTGTGTGATTGCAACAGCTTCTTTTATCCTCCTGTCCCAAACTCTTGAGCATTTTGCTTTTATTTCGGTATCTGTGAACAAAATCTTATGTTGCTGTTTGATGCTATGTTCGGCCAGTCCAGATTTTTCTGGTTGGTTTAGTCTGATGTAACTGTTGTGTTCTTTGCATCTGGCTTCAATGGATCGTCCTGTTTGTCCAATATATGACTTACTACATTCACATGGAATGCGGTAAATCCCAGGAGTTCGGAGGCCCAGGTCGTCTTTGGTCAGTCGTATTAAGTTTTTTATTTTTGCTGGAGGTTTGTGTATTGTCCTGATGTTGTACCTGGCAAATAGTCTGCTGAGCTTTCCAGAAGTGTTCCCGGTGTATGGGAGGCAGATTGTGTTCTTCCGTTCTCCATTCACAGTTTCTTCTGCACTTTTGTCCTTGTTGTCAGTGTCCTTCGTTCTGGTTCTTTTCAGGGCCATATTTATATATCTCATTGAGTATCCATTCTGTAGCATGGTACTGCGAAGGTAATTAAGTTCCTCTATTAAACAATCCTTGTTGGAGATGTAGAATGCTCTATGTGCTGAGGTGTTGAGAACTACAAGCCGTTGAGCTTTGTGATGGAAACTGTTTGCGTTCAAATATAAATATGTATGTGTTGGTTTCCTGTATACCCTATGGCCTAGGCTACCATCCGGTCTTCTGTATATCATGATGTCAAGAAATGATAGACGTCCTTCTTGTTCAACTTCCATCGTTAATTTAAATTTCGGATGCTGGTTATTGAGATGCTCAGGAATTCCTGTAAGGAGTTGCGTTCATGTGGCCAGATGGTGAAGGTGTCATCAATATATCTATAAAAATGTGTGGGTGTAAGTGAAGTGGTGCTTTCTTCAGTGCTTCATGTTCAAAGTGCTCCATATAAAAATTGGCTACTGCAGGTGAGAGTGGAGAACCCATGGGGACGCCGTCTGTTTGTTCATAGTACTGACCACGGTGTAGGAAGAAGGTTGAAGTGAGAACATGTTAAAAAAGATCCAATATCTAAGGCCGGAAGTGTTTCTCAAGAAGCAGTATTGTATCCTTGATCGGAACTCTGGTAAAAAATGATACCACGTCGAAACTAACCATAAGATCATTGGAAGAGATCTTCATCGTCTTCAGGCTTTTTACAAACTCTGTTGAGTTTTTCACATGGTGTTCACACTTTCCCACGTATGGTTGGAGTAATGTTGTAAGATACTTGGCCAAAGAGTAGGTTAGTGCAATAGGAAGCCCAACCTACTCTTTGGTAGAAGACCTGTTTACAATGTTTATTTAGTATTCAACATGGAATTACTCGAACATTTGTTGGTTGTTTTGGTATTCAACTTGCTGTGCAGCACAGTGGCTACGTAAGACGTGGGCAGTCAACTTGACGTCATTTCCGAATCACATGGGCTTCAATTAGGAATCCAGATCTCCCGTACCAAAGAAGCATATATTAATCATATGACCACAAGGCAGATCATGGAATTACTTGTGTTTTATTAAAACCAATATGAAGCTTCTCAAAACATAGATTACATAAAGTACATGTAGCTATGTATAATGCCTTCATGTTATCCTGCAGAGGTTAATGTTGCAGCAGTGCCGTAGTGTCGTTCAGCCATTCTTCAAACCATTCATTCAAAAACGTTTACAAAAATGAAAATAAAGATAATTACGACAGATACGAGGTGTGACTAAAAAGTACGGTGAATAATTTTATTAGAAGCAAAGTAATAATCTTACATGGAATTTGATTTAATTCTTCAATGTATTGTCCTTGGCTAGCAGCGCATTTATCCCAACGTTGAACTCATGACTGGAAGCATTTCTGGAAGGCTTATTTTGAAAGTGCGTTCAGTTCCTCTGAATGGCTGCCTCCTAATGTCAAGAATGATGTCAAAACGTTTTCCTTTAATCACGGTCGCATTGTACTAAATCTGGTGAGTAAAGTGGATGTGGGCAGACAAGAACACATTTTCGGGCCAAAACCTTGCATATCAAAAGCAAGGTGTGGCACGGCACGTTTTCATGGTGAAGAAGGAAGCCATTTGCCCATTTGAAGTGCTTTTCACGGACCCATACGAGATCTTTAGTTCTTCGAAAAGCTTTCGAATAGTCACTCACCTGTTTGAATACATAATTTCTGCCACTTGTTGCACGTTTTCGTTTGTTTTCGACGGCGAAGGACGTCTCGATCGTTGCTCGTTTCCAACCAACTCTTTGCCGCTTTTGAGTTGTTCATATCACTTGTAAATAGTCTTCAGTGTACTGATTCATCGCCATGTACTGATTTTGATATTTCATGAGCTTCTTGGGCACGTTTTTGCAGCTTAGAACAAAACTTAATGTTGGCGTGCGATAGACACTCTTAGCGCGTCCTCACTCCCTGCCTTTGGAAGCCAACTAACGTGTTACAATTCGTTCAAACTCGACACCGACTGTACCAAAGGTTTAGACTACCGTGTTTACTAGTTGAAATGAATACAACATCGATAGATGGCACTGGGCAACTACATTCACTGTACTTTTTGATCACACCTTGTATAAGTACATTTTAGTGATGTATTCTAAAAATCTGAATAACATGTAATTATTAATGAATATCCTAGCATGTTGGACGAAAGAAAAATCTCAGAGAAAGTCAAAAGAAGGCCAATGTTAATTTCATCAGGAATCTTAATATCGTCTTACGACTTTTTAAAACCTTAGTTTTACTTTCGAGCGCTGATAGAAGTATTGTGAACATGAAAAAATCGAATTCGAGATTTTAATGGATTTTATTATCGTTTCATGGCGTCTACAAACGAAAAAAAAAACAGAATTTTAGATGTCCATTTGTTCGTTCGTCAGTTCGTCCGATTGTGAATATACAGGGTACTTCAAAACAACTCCGACAAGGTTTGAGAGGTGATTCCTGACACCAAGATAACACAAAAAGTGTAGATCAACCTGGATGCACAAATGCCGCCGAGAACATGAAAAAAATGAACTTTAAAGGTCCATAGCTCCGAAACTATGGCATGTATCGTAGTCGGGTCAAGACTTCACTTAGGAACTAATATGTGTTATATCCAAATATCCATGTTTCAGAATCCTGTAGTACTTCCGAAACAATTTTTGTGGAAGTAGTTGGTGAGTACTTCAAAGTGTGTGCCCGTAACCAAACTCCCTCTATAAAAATTGTTGCGTGAGTACCTTAGGATTCAGAAACATGGATTTTTAGATAGGGCACATATTAGTTGCTAAGTGAAGTCTTGACCCGACTACGGTAGGACCCATAGTTTTGGAACTATGAACATTTAAATTTCATTTTTTTTCACGTTTTCGACAGCCTATAACTCCGAAAGGAAGCATTTGAGCATCCAGGTTGGTCTATACTTTTTGTCTTATTTTGGTGTGAGAAATCATCTCCCAAACGTTGTCGGTGTTGTTTTCAAACACCCCGTATATACTTGTGTAGACACCTTGCTGTTCAAGAGCTCCTTCGTGGCTAAGCGGTTAGCGTACGTGCCTTTGGCGTGGGAGACCCGCGTTCGATTCCCGGCGGGCGCTCATGTGGTTCGGATTCCACGTTAATCAGTAGGTCCCGTCTCATATACCTCGCTACTGAAAGGGACGTTAAATTTAAAATCAACTCAACTCAACTTTGCTGTTTAACGTATCGAGACCAAATTTTATACTTAAGGTTCTTATAAGATTCTCCAGATTTTCTTTTAGTTCTCTTCCTAGCTTCAAAAATAAATTGTACTGTAGTTTACTGAGAGTGAAAATCAAAATTTGCAGTTAAACGGTTCTAAAGATTTTGTTCGAATTTCATAATTAAACATTTTATTAAGTAACTTACGACTCGGTTTAAGTCAATTCTTCTGAGGAAGGCCATAAAGTGTAGTTTATTCTTGGGTTGTTTTCTTTCCGACCATTTTCTCAACAACTGCTCAGGTGATTTTGCTTATATTTTATAAATACATTAACAACAATATGATAAAGTCGTTTCCCATTAACAATTTCACAAGGGTAGTATATTCTTTTCGTTTAAGTTTTCCAGAAGCACCTATTATAATTTATTTTATGTTTCAGAAATACATAGGAATTTCAGTCAGGAAATAGGAATTTAACTTCAGACATGGAAGCAAGAAAGTATAGCGTGGTGATCTGTACATTTGCTGTGCTAAACTGAGAGCACATTTCTATGCTAAATGCTAATACAATAAATAAATATATTTCGCATGTTAAATTGAGGTGATCGAATAAATTCTGCACATTACCCTCAATCTATTCTACATCGTTTTCCTCCATCATTATTTATTTATTTATTTATTTATTGAACAAATTCCGAGATACAGCATATTGTGCTATTTTACACAGGGAAATGTCAACAAGCGGGGAAAAAAGAAAAATAATTTTTAAAACATAAACAACAACAGTAACATCATTAGTATTAACAAAGAGTGCACAAGTAATATTATTTAGCCAGCAAGCGTTTTATTGCTCTTTCAAACACCGGGTAGCTCGAGAAAATGTCCACCTCTCTAGTTAGATTATTATAATAGTTGGGTACTCGGTGAAAAAGAGACCTCTGTATAATTGTCAACCTAGGGCGTGCAAGATGGAATAGGTGGGTATTCCGGGTTTTGCGGAAAGGGACATGCAAGGATAGTTGTTGAATTAGTGTTTCTGATCTTAGGTTTCCATTAACAATCTTATGAAGAAACTTCAAATCAGAGTTATTTCTGCGTACTCCCGGCGTCTGGATATTAAGATATTTCCTCAAAATTTCCTCCTTAGGTAATATTCGAAGTGCGGGAACACGAAAACGTACTATTGCAATGAAGAAATTGAGATCAGACTCAAGTCTAGAGAGATGTGTAGGTACAGCCATGGCCCATATGGGAGAGCAGTATTCGATCTTGGGTGCTATTAGAGTTTTATAGAATGTTGTTAATGATGCCACAGTACGTAGTTCAGTGAATCGGTAAAGAAGCCCCAGCATACGCATTGATTTCTTAACTTTTGAGATATGGTCAGAGAACGAGAGTTTCGAATCAAAGATGACACCAAGATCATTATGACTGGCAGAATGTGTTATAGGGGAATCGTTAATATGGTATTTGGAGGGAACAGGAGACTTTTTCAGAGTAATTGTAATACTGTCACATTTCTTACTGTTAAGTTTCAATTGCCACATTTCACACCAGTCTACAAAGTAATTTATGTCTTCCTGTAGGGCATAAATTGTGTCATGGAAACATGATATTTCTCTATATAATTTGCAATCGTTAGCAAAAAGCAAAAGTCCGCTAGGGTTAACTGATAGATGAGAGTAGAGATCGTCCATATACAGGACAAATAGCAGGGGCCCCAGTACGCTTCCCTGAGGAACCCCCGAGATCACAGGTTGGGGTTTAGAAGTCGCCCCTGAAAGAACAACTTTCTGTTTACGGCCCTTTAGATAGCTAGTGATTAAAGAGAGAAATTTACCATGTACATTAAACCTATTGGAAAGCTTGTGAAGAAGAAGAATGTGACTGACAGAATCAAAGGCCTTGGAGAGATCAAAATAAATGACATCTAATTGAGTATTGTTATTTATACATTGAACTGCACAGGAAAGAAGAGTACTTAAGTTTGTGAGACTTGAGCTTTTCGGTAGAAAGCCATGCTGAGAAGTGTGAATGTAAGGCGACGTGAATTTGAGAAGCCTGTCTTTGATTATTTTTTCGCAGATAATAGATATTACAGAAAGAAGAGATATTGGCCTATAGGAGGATACTTGATCTTTAAGTCCTGATTTATATATTGGGGTCACATGAGCTAGTTTCCAGCTGGTGGGATAAAATCCTTCTCTGAAGCATCTATTGAATAGGATGGATAAAGGAACTGAAATAGCTGAAGCAGTTTTGTTAAGATAGAGAGAGCCAATGTTGTCGGGCCCAAGAGATCTATGTGGAGAAAGCGACTGCAAGAGAACCAAAACCTAACCCGGGGTGTTAGAGAGGTCTGATAAGATGTTACGCAAAGGTTCCTCAATGTAGCTCAAATCGCCTATGACTATTCAATAACGAAAGAATGAAAAGTGTTTAATTTGTTTATGTGAGGAATATACAAGAAGTGATAACAAAGTAAAGTTACAAAGCCTACAGTGAAACAAAGTAAGGTTACAAAGCCTACAGTGATAACAAAGTAAGGTTACAAAGCCTACCGTGAAACGTGTATATATTATTTCATGTAACTAATGCAGCTAAAACATAGTATGTACATTAGGTTATTTTTCATCATAGTCTGCAAATCGGTTGAGGCAATTGTAACATCGTGTAATGAGTTTGAAGATTCCTTGTGTGTAAAAATTCTGTCTTTGCGTGTTCAGCCTCGTTGTCAGGAAGCGTTTCACCCCTTATCTGAATCGAAGCGACGGCCTCCTAAATTCTCCTTCAAGTGCGAGAATAGGTGAAAATCTCTTGGAGAGAGGTCCAGACTGTAGGAAGAGTGGTCTCGATGATGTTCCCCACCTGATGATGTTGATCGGTCGGCCACTGCACCTTTCGTCGGTGACGGTTTCTCTACCAGCCGCACATTTTTGACACCATTCTGCGGCATGCATGCAGACGAGACATTACAGTCTCTCTGTAAATCTCTACCAGCTGCAGATGAATTTCAGCAGCGGTTACATGTTCCGTCCACAGAAATCGAATAACTGAGCGCAGTTCTTCTCGAGACCAATTTTCCAAACGAGTCGCCATTTGTGTTTACTTACAACTAGCGTCGTCGGTGGCGGGTGGCTGAAACTCTGCACAGTTGCCAACTCCATGTAGTAAAATTACCGTACACTCCTCATTCCTCTGTAACAGAAGAAACTCCAGAAAATTAGCCTTGTAACCTTAGTTTCTGATCCTCCCTCGCAGCCTATATTTTTCTATTAAGAGTCCCTTTCACTGCGAAATTAAAATACCGCTAATTTTACAGTAATTATGTGATATCTTCAAATAGATAAAATATAATCAAAAACTGGATCAAGACCTTCCTAGACGATGTTATTTTGCATGAGGTACCGTTATCACGAGTCACCTAGTAGCTTTCCGTTTGCAGTTATTTAGAAACGTGAAAATAAATGCCGATTTTCTAAATGTCTGGAAATCAAAAACAGATAAATGAGTTATGATAACGGTATCTCACGCAGAATAATATTGTCTAGGGAGGTCTTGTTCCACTTTTCGATTATCTTTTATCTATTTGAAGATATCACATAATTACTGTAAAATTAGCAGTATTTTAAATTCGCAGTGATGAGGCCTCTTAAATTGTTGTAACTTTGTCACTCTTCTCAGTACAGTTCATTAACAATAATGATCACAATGTTATTATTATCATTAACTACTTTACTGTACATACACTGTAAGAAAACAAAGAAATAAAACAAAGCTTATAATACATGTTACGACATGAAAGATTAAACTACACTATTAAAAATTTTGTATAACTTCATTAGTTCTCCTGCACTGTATGTACAGTAAAGTACTTAATAATAATATCATTATTATCATTATTTTTAATGAATTGCATTTTAAATATATGAAATACTGAAAAAAGTAACAGTCTTACAACTATTCAGAGTGTATGTTATATAGATTGAACTGTTTTAACTTTATAACAACGGATCTAGTAACTCTTAATCTTTACTTTATTGTCGTTATGTATCTTCAGTTTATCTTAACCAATCTTTTGTTAGAAATATGACAATAAAGTGACCTTAATTTTTTGTCTACTAGGTGTGTAATTTTAAGCAAGGTTGGGATTAATCCTTGTAAATGATAGTTAAATGAAACTTTAATTTGAAAACTGCTGAAAATGATATATTGTGAAATCGAGTGTTTTAATTTAATTTTGTTTCATAAATCAGCTTGAATCTTGAAATTTTAACCTTCTGACAAGGGCCTTAACCTGCCTAGTTGACAAGTCTTATATTTATTATATATACTTTAACATTTTCTGGTTTGTTGTAAATGGATTGTATAGCGGTTTCAACAAAGTACTAAATTTTACCTTCTGAGCTGTTCTCAGCACTTAAAATAAAGTTACTATTAATAATTATTATTATTATTTCGTTCGGTGTCAAAAATGCTATACAAAACTTTAGATTGGGATGGAAACTTAAATTTGTTATGAGGTGTTCTACGAGAAAAACAGGCTAAAAGCAAAAGTCCTATAAATATACTAGAAGATAAGATTTTGCTGATAGCGTTGGAAAAAAACATTCCTTTAAATAAAGTTTCGGTTTGCATCAATATCTAGAAGTTTTGAATATTATGAAAAAATGAAAAATATTATTATGTATTTTACTGTTTTGGTAAACATTTAATAATAATAAAAATTAACTTGTTTTAAATATCCTGACTGGGGTTTTCCAGGGTTTTCCTCAGTCCTATCAGGCAATGCCGGAATGGTACCTACTAAATAGGACTTGGCCGATACCTTCCAAAATCCTTTAAATTGTTCTTGTCGTTGTTGAATATACAGTATAGAATGGCCTCTGAGCTGTATCTAGTGATTTTAGGATAAAATAAAATAACGAAACTCAAAGTAGAGAAAAAGTTATGACAAAAGCTTTCTGATGTCGTGATGAACGTGGTTGTTCTCGAGCTAAGAACCAGGTGAATAGTACGTTACCCAACGTTACGAGACTTGACAACATTGTTCATATCATCAGGGTACAGTAAGAAAGAACCAAAAAAAGGCATTACTTATATGTAGACTGGCATGGAAAGGGCGAAGTGCGTTTGGTTGATGAAGATGTCCCATTAGCTGTTAATCTGTGGCCTCGTTCTGATTCGTCAGTTGTCTAAGCTCGTAGATGATGAGGACAATGTTGCAGTTTTAGAAACGCTAGACAACATGCCATTCGCTTGGTTGTTAGTTCGAGAAAATCTATACTTATTTTTTATAAAGTACAAATTGGTTATTCTACAGATTGTTCAGGCTGGTATTTCGTTTAGAAGTGTCTATATGAAACGTTTTTATTATGTACTGAATCCGTAACTCCGTGAAGAACAGTGACGACGCTATAGGGGGCAAGGGGTCGGCTCCCCGTTGGCATTTTCCACACATCCCCGACTGCCCTAAATGTGTATTACAATGCAGGTCAAGTAATATAAAAGTAATACTATTGGTACACAAAAAAGCTGTCCCCCAATATGTTTCTGTCCATCAGCTTGCAACTCCTATAAAAGTTGAAGTCGTCACTGGTCGATAAATGTGGCGTTACGCAGTCCACGAAGTCATTTTCCTAACTCATATTACGAGATCAAGTCCGTTTTTTTAATTTTCTAAACATTCTCGCCTTTTCATTAAAAAAAAAGAGGTGTAGCAGAAAGAATATATCTGAGCAGTGCTACGAAACAACTATATGTTTCATACATATATAAACGTTTTTTCAGACACTGAAACAACTATGAAAAGATAGAGAGGGAAGTAAAGGAAGCACTTGCTAAAGTCTGGTGTTTCTGCTTCTGATCTAGTTTATGCAAAAATAAGCTTTGCTCTGGTATTTTTTAAAGCCTATTGAGGTCCCTTACGTATTTTTAGTTGCTATGAATATCGAAGTATATTATCTATTCTTTGACCCCTTCGATAATAAAGTGGCTTGGGTTAGGTTCGTAGAGACATCTAAACAGAAACGTCGTTTTTTCGAAGGAATATTTATCACTAAACTACTTCAGCTATATGAGGTGAAACGACAACCATTCTGTCTTCAAAGAATAACGACAAAGTCCGGTAATAAATTATGGTCATAAACGGATTGCATTTTGCTATGTAATTTCGGGAAGCACAGTTAGTTATGTGAAGAGGAAAATTTTCCGGAAAATTTTCCATTCTAAAAAAATATCAGTAATTAAGTAACAATTCCTCAGCAATCATAATATTGGTTGAATTCATGTATAGAAATGTTAAAAAGTGAAAGATCGCTTAAAGAATCGGAAAATTTTCATGGCTCAGATAATTTTCAGTACTATGTAAAAACGAGTTAAACAATTTTTCATGAATCGAAATATTTTCTGTCTTGTATGGAAAAATTGAAGAACTTTTTATGAGTTTGAAAATTTTGATCATTTTGAAGCAAAAAGTAAAACAACTTTTTGTGAATCGGAAAGTTTTATTGCTCTGTAGAAACAAGTGAAAGGAATTTTCATAGATCAGAAAATTTTCATCACGATGTAGAAACAAGTGGAAAAACTTTTCATAAGTCGGACAATTTTGGATATTATGTATAGTGATGTTAGGTGGAAAATTTTCCACAATAGTTAACTGCACAAAGAGCTACAAAATTGAATTTCTGTAGAGGAAAGTTAGTCAGCAACAAATTATAATTTTCCAATTAGCTTTCGGGAACCGGAAGAGTTTCTAATATTTCAAGTTGGAAAGTAAAATTTTACACAGTGTTTCTCTCTCTCACTTCCTCTGCGAGCTCCTTCTTTCCTAAGGCGGTTAGCATACGCGCCTTTGGCATGGAAGACCTGGCTTTGATTCCCAGCGGGAGCTCATATAGTTCGGATTCCACGTTAATCAGTTAGTCCCGTCTTATATAGTCTCGCTGCTGAAAGGGACGTTAAACTCAAAATCAACTCAATTTAACTCCTCTCTCTCTCTCTCTCTTTCTCTCTCTCTCTCTCTCTCTCTCTCTCTCTCTCTCTCTCTCTCTCTCTCTCTCTCTCTCTCTCTCTGTGTGTGTGTGTGTGTGTATGCAAAGTGCAGAGAACATACATCGAGTTCGTAGAGTACAAACATCCCATTCTATTATTTAACATTTCAATTTATTAAAAGTCATGAATATTTTCCGATTCATAAAACCATACTCCACTTATTCCTACATCGTTGTTTAGCCGTAAAATTTATTGGTAATAAATAGTGTCTTAAAAAGTTTCATGAAGTAAAAATCTAACGATTCTTCATTTCAAGAATGTTTCAAAAACTTCAATGCGTTCTTCCCTCAGAATACACCTTTGATCTTACAATGTTAGATCTGGTCAGTTTAATACGCATAAGACGGTTTTCTCATAGCTTTACTACTTTTATAGATTTTAAATAATATCTACTTATTTATTACATTTATAAATAAGTAGATATAATTACAACGAGATACTTTGTATAAGTTGCTAATTACTTGTATTTTTGGGCAGAAAGTGCTTCTACACAAGCACTATACCTGATATAATGTTAATTTAAAAATAACAAAAGAAGAATGTTTTAATATATGTAAGAAATATACATTATTATATAATTGGTTGCTATGTAGTTGTTTATAGATACCTAACTAACATGTACTATTACAAGACAGCCTGTGTGCATATTCGTTCAAAGAGAATCAACCAATAAATTCTTTAATACGCCTCATCGACTTGTAATTTCAATTTAAAAGGTGAGAATACTAGTAAATATAATCACGGAAGATGTTTTAAGTTGTGAACAAGTATTGCCGATAAAGGATTTACTTAAATTATTAGCCGAACCAGGGTTGACGACTACCTTTGGTGAGTCGTTGTAAACATTTTGGTTTACCTCACCCGGGACCACTTGTAAATT
Source organism: Thermobia domestica (assembly GCF_964235325.1). NCBI lineage: Eukaryota > Metazoa > Arthropoda > Insecta > Zygentoma > Lepismatidae > Thermobia > Thermobia domestica. Next base: position 82,537,631 of record NC_137466.1, read on the forward strand.
CATATCCCGAAGTAAAGTAAGGGTGAATTTACTTCTGTAATAAGGTTAATGACTACAAACTTGACTAGACTGAGAAGTGGTAAAATAATCACAAGAAAAATGAACGGTGAGGCAATGGAGAAAGAAACCGATGACAGTGGTAATGACCAACAAAATGCAGCATCAGGAATGACGTTAGAAGACAAAATCTTAATGGCTTTGCAGCGACAAGAACAACGATTGGAACAAAATTTGGTTCAGATGTCCAACGAATTAAAGCAGACGATGGAGCAGAAGTCTGAGGAATCCAGCCGACAATATGAAGAATTAAAGCAGACGATGGAGCAGAAGTCTGACGAATCCAGCCGACAATATGAAGAATTAAATAGACGATTGGAGCAGAAGTCAGAAGAGACGAAACAATCTATTATCCAGGCGATGAATGACATCACCTTGCAGTTCGATGAAAAGCTAAAAAGAATATCTGAAGATTGCCAGGATAATCACAACCATGTAATCCAAGAAGTCAATTGTGTAAAAAAGGATTTGGAAGTAATAGAATCTTCTGTACGTCAACAAAAGATTCAGGTCACGGATAATTTCAATCAAATACGTGCAAATACTCAGTTGATATCTACCTTACAAGAGGAAATTAGGACGCTACAGATTAAGGACAACGCATACCACAACAACATGGTTAATGATCGTGTGGAATTCCCTTGTTCACAAGAGATGACCTCGCCTTCACCCGTAGCAGATCAATGTAGACCTTACGTTATCTCTTCTTCAAGTAATCCATCCGATGAGGACATTATTTTGGAAAGAATTCATCCAAGGAATATAGATGGGCGGAAAAGAGATGGTGGAACTACACATCACGCAGAAGGTAGGAATTGTCACTCAACACGAATACGGAATGGTGAAAAGAAGGTAAAGCTAAGTGTAAAGATGAGTGAAATACGTGCTATGAGTAAGTTCAGTGGAAAATGTAACGAAAATGCTACTTCTTTCCTAGAAAAATTTCAGGACGAGTGCAATATAATGTGTATAGATAAATCGCAATATATGAAACTAATCCCTCATTTATTACTCCCACCATGTTCTTTATGGTTTAAAGCAGTACGAGATCACGTTAGTACGTATGAGGAATTCAAAGCAGCGTTAATTGCAAATTACGAAAATGACTTTTTGCTTGCAAACAGAGATGCCACGATTAGAAACCAACCTTTTAATCCTCGTTTGCATAAATCTGTTGTCGATTTTGTTGTAAATACATATAACGAATTAAAAGTCGTAAATCCATTGCAATCGGAATCTAGAATAATTGCATCAATTCGAAATTTACTACCGTTTAAACTACAACAGATCCTGTTTTCTACCCAATGTATGAGTTTTAATCATTTATTAATGCTAGTCCAATGCTATGAAACTCAATACCATGCTCAGAATCATCAAGCAGGATTAGGCAGAACTAAAAACAATTCAGATCATTTTGTACCTGTACGGAATCTAAATATCCGTAATGTGAATGGTACGGAACACAACCTAAATCGAGTAAATTCAAGCAATCAGAACGAGCAAAATAGGCCAAGATATGTTGGGAATCCACCTAACCTAATTAATCGTGGCAATCCTTATGTAAGACCATATAACCAAAATAGGTTCAAAAATAGACGAAATACATGGCGAAATTCCAGGAATACAGTAAACTACGTGGATAGACGTAATCATAGTTCAAGAGAT